>NW_023605083.1:88753720-89116929 GCF_014898055.3 Talpa occidentalis
CTCGGGAGTAGATTCATCCTGGCATAACTTTCTGTGTGCTTCAGAACAGAGATTGAGGAAGTCAGGTTCTGGAAGAAGGAGTTAGATGACAAACTTGAGCAGCTTGTGTATGAAACTGACGGACACCTGCTGTGTTATCAGACAGACTGAGAAAGCACTGGAGAGCTTAAAAGAGCCCTGCATATCACTCAGACTGCCTGGCATACAGGTAGGAGGGAAGGTTCCTCAAGTGAAGCATCTGTTGTGAGAAATGGAATGCCGGGCAGTAAAAGTTGATTTGCAATGTGGTAGATTAGGCTGAGGCAAAGGAGTGTGTCCTTTTAGACCTGGGCTGATCTTGGCATGCCGAGGGTGCTGGGCAGGGGAAGGAGCACTGGTTTTGGTCCATGTCTAAATTCCACTATTGACTAACTTGATTGTTTAGCTGAGGGTAATCAGAAAACTGCAAAATAACATTGAATTTAAGATAATTCCTTTTCTCTCACACTTAAGGGCTGTGGAGATAGTTCAGGCACTGGGCTTTCTCTCTCTCTCTCTTTTTTAAATACAAGAACTGGAGCGTAGGCCAGAGGTGCAGGGGGTGAGAGGATTCACCAGAGACAGAGTGGGGAGCAGAATCGGCGGATCTACTGAAATACTCTGCCAAGGGGAGCAGGGCGTGAGACAGGAGAGGTCTGCTGCACCATATGTGAGTTAGCTCCCTGGCCAGGGATCGAACTCAGACCACAGAAGTAACAGCGCTGAGACTTAACCCCTAGGCCATCAGGGAGGCCCAACTTTTTCTATCTTGTTGCTTTACTGCATGTGGCTTTTACTTCCAAGTTTATCTCATGACTCAAGATATCAGCTGGAGCTCCAGTCATTGTTTACATGCCAGCAAGTAGGAATAATTAGGGCTTGGCATTCACCATTTCTGCACGCTTCTCATTTACCAGAACTTAGTCATGTGGCCACACCAGTAGAAACTGGGAAATGGTAGTCTTTATAATTTACCAGTTACTAGAAGACAAGTCTGCCCCAATACACAGAGCCACATGGAAGCCTTTTGTAATCCAGAGAGCATGGTGAAAACATGCCTTTTTATCCTGAGATCCCTCCTACAAGGCCTATGACCGTCCTATGAGTGATCCTCTCTACTCTGGGGCAATGCTGGCTTCCAGACCTGTACCTGTTGCAGCTCTACTGGCATGCCTCAACAGATCTTCTTGCCCCTCCAGCTCAGTGCTCCTCCACACAGACTGCTGAGTGAACTTCTCCAATGTAGATTTTTACAGGTCATCTCTATACTTAAAATCCTGAATTACAACCCTGTGTCCTAATACCTTCAAGATAAAGTTCAAATTTCCAGCTTCACAGATAAGGTTCATTATAAGGGCCTCCAGTGACTCTCCAGGTCCATAACTCACTCCCAACAGTGGGTTGTGCTTAGCTGTGCAGAACTACATGTAGTTTCCCAAACCATGACTATCCCTGCCTTTCCCTCTCCCTGGGAGGCCCTCATCAGTGAGCTTAGCCAGGACCCTCTGGAGCACTGGCAGCAAAGGGATGTAGAGATGATCAAAGAGGCCAATAGTCATGGGCTCAGGTTGCCTAAGGACGATTAGAATGTCAAGGTGGCTGAGCTGGTGGAGTATGTGACACTGTGTGTGGGGCACTCCGTCTGCTTTCATACCTATTGTTCCTGGCCACAACCCATGAAGCACTAATAATTACCCAATTCACAGGAGATGAAACCAAGGTACATCACATGCTACGTAACATGTTACATAACATGCTAAGGTCACACAGCTGGTGAATATGGAGCCTTCCTCCTAAGTATTATCATGCCAGGTGGAAGAGAACAATATATGGCAGTGACTGGTCAATTTGGGGAGTAACACACATCACATAGTGGTTAATGCATAATGCCCAGTTCTGTGATTTTAGGTAAGTTACTTTCCTTCTCTGAAACTCAGTTTCTGCACATGTACTTGAGAGGGTTAAGTGAAAATACTCATATAAAAAGCCCAATCACACAGTAAGTACTCAGTGGTGGGGGTAATATTAATATTGACATTATTATTATGAAGCATTTTTCTGGATTCAAATCCTTGTCAAAAATCAGGCCTGGGATCAAGGAAGGCATTCTAAATAGAAAGACGATGTTCCAATAAATAGTTCAGAAGGAAATGCCTTCAGAACTGTTGGGCCATTGAGGGCAAAACTCTTGGCATTTTCTCAAGCTAAGTGACAGTCATTGATCAACTTTTCTTCATTGTGTTTTCAATATTTTCATGTCACATAGACACAACTCATGGGCATTCCTCTTCATATCATCTAGGCAGGTTGGGGGATCCTCAGACCAGCTCTCCAGACTGAGATGTCCAGATGTCAGCACCTCCCTCCAAGCATCAGGTGACCTGTGACTTTCTCTCCATCAGGGAGAAGCGAATTGGCATTGACTTGGTGCATGATGAAGTGGAAGAAGAGCTGATAAAGGAGGATGAGATCATGCAGGGCGTGAAGTCCCTGCTGACCCGCACTCTGGAGGAGACATCCGAGCAGATCAGGTACAGCTGTCATGTATAGCTTGAGTCCTACAAGCACTTTCCATGCCTGGAGGTGACAAGGGGCATTCAGAATGAGGCCTGGACAACCTCTTGTACAAGACAGTCGCCCTCTGGTGGTGGGTCGCCATGGGGCCTGATTTCACCTCTGATAAACCAGAGCCATTCTTGCCAGGCTGACCTCTCATATACTGTATGCTACCGCAGTGATAGCAGAAAATGTCACAGTTGGAGGGAGGGAGTTCAAGTTCAAGCTTGGCTATTTAATTTGTTACCAAGCATGCATTGTGTGTGTGTGTGTGTGTGTGTGTGTGTGTGTGAGAGAGAGAGAGAGAGAGAGAGAATTGGGATGATGGTAGGTGGGGAGGAAGTGAGTTAGCATGGCCACAACGTACCAGACCTAGCTTTAGTTTCACTTTCCAAGGTCTACTGAGAACCTGTTGGAACCTCCTGGGCATTTCAGATGGAAAACCCTGCTTACCTTCTCCCTTCAGGCTGAACCGCTCTGCCAAATACAGTCTTGAAAAAGACTTGAAGGACAAGTTTATGGCCCTGACCATCGATGATATCTGCTTCTCACTCAACAACAACTCTCCAAACATCAAATATTCTGAGAACGTCGTGAGGGTTGAACCAAAGTGAGTGGGCCCCCGATGTCCAGTGGTGTGGTCTTCCTCCCCGCTGGAAACGCCCCAGCATTCTGGCCCAGGGTGCGACCTAGCACGTGTTCTGACAGCATGCTGGGAGAGAGCGACAGTCAGGAGCTGGGTGCCTATACCTGAGATAGGCCCCGGAGGCTCCTTGGTCCTCCAGGCTGGGTCCACTTTAAAAGTCTTATAGAAAGTCTTTAAACCTTTGAAAAATATCCTATCACCTATTCATGTTTTAAAACAAGCAAAATAATGTAAAATATATAAAGGGTAAGTTAATAATGTCCCCATAGCTATGTAACGTCCCCATTCTTATACCCCTGAGACACCCAGTGTTATCTGCATTCACACCAACATATGCATACACACACGCAAATATTTTTTAATGCTATGTACCTTTTCTGTAACATCTGATTTAACATTTTTAAGTAATAGTACATCACAGACTTATTTCATTCTAATTTTCAAAACCTTTTTGAAATCAAACTTTCATGAAGAAAAGTACACAAATAATAATGAACATGTCACCTAATGAAGTATCATGTTAGTTATCTTTTGCTGTATAGGTTACCCCAGAACCTAACAGCTTAAAACAATACATGTTTATTATGTCCCAGTTGCCATGGTGTTTCCTCAATTCTTAACTTTTTCACAGTCAATTGCCTGCCAAGGATAACAAGTTTAAATTATGCATATGCCCTGTCTGGAAATTAAAAATTGCCTTCAAAAATGACACCTATAAAGAAGCCAAAAAACTGACGGAGTTCTTTGTCTCTGCATGTGCTGGTCACAATGTTATGTTCCTTTCCTGTAAAACTGCTCCTATGGCTACACTTTGTAGAAATACACCCTACAAGGATGTTAAAGCAGCAGCTGGCTGGACCCCTTTCTACCCACTCTCCTCTTCTGTGTTAATCCTCATTTTTGACTTCCAAGAATACTTTTTTTTCTCTCCACGGTATTATCATTTATCAGTCAACAGATTATAACACATTCAATAAAACAGGAAACCATGAATCCTTACTTACATAAACAAATAAATGAATAAATCCCTACTTTAACAACACTGCGGCATCTCAATATAATGTTGATTAGAAGAAAACTCACACATACACAATATAGTGTATGATGCTGTTTAATAAGCACAAGAGCAGGCAAAACAAGGAAGTCAGGATGAGGTTACACTCCAGGGAGGAGAGGGGGAACACTGATAGAAAGGGGATATTGATCCAGGGGGATACTGATGGATAAGGGGAAGGGGTTTCTGTGGTGGAAGTGATGTTGGATTTCTTGACCTGGTTAGGGATGGTTCTCTGTGACTAGAGGCAGCCTCTGAGACAGCCCCCAAGGACCCCCACTTCCTGGGATTCACACCTTTGTCTAATCTCCACCCTGTTGTGCCATGGGGTGAGCTCATTGACTTGTTTATCACAAACAGAAGTGATGAGATGTCATTTTTTGGAAATGGGCTAAAAGAAAACTGTAGCTTCTCTCTCTCTCTCTCTCTCTCTCTCTCTCTCTCTCTCTCTCTCTCTCTTTCTCCTGTATCATGTACTGCTGGTGGGCCAGCTGCCATGTCATGTCCCTGTGGAGAGGCTCACATGACAGATCTGCCCCAACCCAACCTGTCAGCTTACAAGTGGGCCTCACCAACCCCCAGTCAAGTTTCCAGGTGAGACTGTGGTCCCAGAGACAGTCTGACTACCACCTTGTGAAGCGTGAGCCCAAGGGACCTAGCTAGGAGTGTTAGTATGTGTTATCCTTGGCAGGCAATTGGCTGTGAAAAAGTTAAGAATTTAGGAAATACCTTTTTTCTGGTTGGATGTCTTCTGTGGGTTGCCCGGCAGGGAGGGAGGCCCAGACTTCCGGAGGTGATTCCACAGAGGATGACTGATAGGCAATGCCAGGGCTCCCTGCCAGGTCTTCACGGTGGGTTTTGATGTTCTACCACTGCCTCTATCTCTTTCTTTGCCCAAAACTTAGTCCACATCTTTTTTTGTTGTTGTTGTTTTCTTTCTCAATGTGTTGCTGTTATTATTTTAAGGCTCAATTGCCCCTCACCTGTGTGAGCTTGACTAAGTTACTGCATCTTTCTGAACTCAGCTTTCCTCATCTGTAAAATGGAAATTAAAAAGCCAGTTCACTTGGCCATCACGAGGATGATGAGATGATGTTTTATAATGTGCCATTCCATCCTGGCACAGAGTGGGTAGGTTTCCCAAAGTGACAGCTATTCCCACTGACCCTGCTCCTTTTTCCCTCAGATGGGGAAGCATTCTAGGTGGATCTGATGGTGGATTTCCAGGAGCATGTCCCCCTCCCCACAGCTCCTTTCCAAGCCCAGATAAGCCGTGACCAATGCATGGCTTCTGTTTCAGCTCTGTGAGTCTGGAGGACTGGTTGGAGTTCTCCAACACCAACGTGGAGAAGGCTGACAAACAGAGGAATAACTCCCTGATGCTGAAGGCCCTGGTGGACCGAATCCTGTCCCAGACAGCCAGTGACCAGCGCAGGCAATGTGATGTGGTGGACACAGCATTCAAGAATGGACTGAAGGAGACCAAGGATGCCAGGGACAAGCTGGCTGCTCATCTGGCTAAGGTGAGCTCCCTGGAGGGAACAAGAACTCAGAAGGTTTTACTGTAGAAATCCAGAAAGCTTTCTGGGCCAGGCTGTACCGTCTGGGCCTATGCATTGGATTGGCTAAAGAATGTGCGTCATTCCCATCTCTCCATCTTAGCAGCAGGCGTTGGGCTTTTGGAGACTGGCGTGGGATGTGGTTCATTTCTGGATCTGTTTTGCCACTGTTGTTGCAAGGAACATACTTATCTCCATTCTGGGCCTCAGTTCTTCCCTTCTGCAAGACGACCATGTGGTCTCAGATATCCTTTGTGATTCAGAAGTTCCATGAGTTGAATGCAGCCAATTGCTCCAAACCCATCAGCCGCTTTGGTATTGTGACTGCTTATCCTTCCAGTAAACTGGCTCTAAGGGGGAGGAAAAGGCCCTGATTCGTAAAATTTGCAGATCTCTGTGGTGTAAAAATGCTTTCTACATGGTAGATGTCTAGCTACCCATGGTAGATTTCTAGCCTGGTGAAAATCCTGAATATTGAACAATAAGAGCCCAAAAGAGTTGATTCCAGCAATCCTCTCCAGCAAACACTCCCAGGTCCTGAGCATATGTGGCCATCCACAGGCTAAGCTCAGGAACACTGACAAGTAGGGTCTAGACTGGAACTGAATGTAATAAGCTCAAATCCAAGCAGACCTCTGAGTGGCTTCAGTGCCTCCCTCAAGTTTTCTGGGCCTTCTGCCTCACCTTTAACAGAGGGACAATAAAAGCTACCTATTATCGCCAAAGTTAGACAATTCCTTGCTTTTTACTAATGGTGAAATCAAAAGGTAGGCAGTAGAAGGAAGGCACATCACCTGGCAAGGTGTTTTGCTGGCAACCGGTGACTAGACCCCAAATCCTTGTTCTCCTGTAGGCCTATCTTGCCCTCCTGGAATCCAGAGTGTAGTTGTAAGATAGTACTTATTAAAATAAATCACAAGAAAATTTTACCACCACTAAGCCATTGAATCACTGAGCAGTAGGGGAAATCAGACTTCTCATCTTCCATTTCTTTTTTTTTAAAGATTTATTTTATTTTTTTATACAAGAGCTGGTGCGGGAGGGTGAGAGGATTCACCAGAGTCAGAGTGGGGAGTAGAACAGGCAGACGACCAAAATACACTGTTGGGGGGAGCAGTGGGCGAGACAGGAGAGGTCTGCCATGCCATGTGGATTTCTCCCTGGCCGGCCAGAAATCGAACCCATGCTGCAGAGGCTGCGGACAGCTTCACAGTGCTGCGCTCAACCTGCTGTGCCACTGGGGAGGCCCCTCAATTTCCATTTCTAGCAAAAATTCGCAGAGCTGGTGATGGTCACATCCCATGAATTTTACTGGTTTAGTTACACATGATAGATCCAAATACCGCGGGCCAAGTACTTTCTGCAGAAAATAAATGAATAACCATAGACTTTAAATAACTACATCTTCTCAAGCTCTGTAAATATCAACTAAGTCTCTTTCTGCTCAACCATCAGCACCTGTTAACACTTCTTAGCCAATTCCACTTCAGGTTGTATCGAATTAGTGTTTTCCCAACTTTTGGAAAGTATCCTCACCTGCACTTATTATTTGAGTACTCATGGAGGCTTTATTCCTTACTTGCTTCAAACTAGTATCAACTCCTGAAAAAACAACAGCTGAGCAGTGTCAGAGACACCTGCCACCTCCTGAAGGGGAAAGGAAAACCACTAAACATCACATGCCTTGTTTTTAAATTGACAATTGATGTTGTTCCTGAGGCCCCTAACTCTTTAAGCAACTATTCTTGCTGAAAGATTGGTCGTTTCAAACAAATTTAAATTCCCTGTTCATCACTCCTCAGCTGCTGCAATCAGGGATGATTTAATTAGTGCCCCATCACGAAATGGCTAACAAATGAGCCACTTTGATTGCAGTTTCATATTTGTGAAGAAATTCTGCAGTGATGAAATATTCTGCTTTCAATGCCTGAGTTTTCTTTTTTCCTTTTTTTTTTTTAAAGATTTATTTATTTATACAAGCACTGGTTACAGTCAGAAGTGCGGGAGGGTGAGAGAATTCACCAGAGACAGAGGGGGGAGCAGAACAGGCAGACTGATGAAGTACACTGCTGAGGGGAGCAGCGGGCGGCAGGAGAGGTCTGCGCGCCATGTGGGACCCTCGCCCAGCAGCCAGGGATCGAACTGGTGCTGCAGAGGCTGCGGGCAGCTTCGCAGCCCAGCGCTCAACTGCTGTGCCACCAGGGGAGGCTCTGTCTGAGTTTTCTTATCATTGCTCTCCTGTGAGGTGGGAGCATGGCGCTGAATGCTTAGTCTAGTAAAGTTGTGTTGTGTCCTTTCAGCACAGCTACATACAGTGTCACTGAACGTAAGCACGGTGATTTGCTCTCTGATTAATAAAACATACCCCTCACTATAGCTTAATAGGGCAGCATGTGATGTCTGTTGCTCTTGTACATTGGTAATAAAAAAATAGGATGTCACTGTAGAATGAACATAAAACACTTGAGGAAGCCATCAGGTTATGAGCATGTCCCTGTAGTGGTCTGGGCAACAGCGCAAAGTTATAGAGCACAGCACATTGTGTTGCAGGGTCTTTGTGTGTGTGTGTTGCAGATTATACAACTCTGCAACACTGCAACACTAACTCTGCTGTTGTAGCTCAAAAGCAGCATGGCTGTGTCCGATATGACTGTATGGGTGCCAATATTTAAATTTTATGTCATTTTCACGACACAATATAGTCTCTGTAGGGTAAGTAAAGTATCAGGCTTTTCTGCCCTCCCACCGTTAGGATTGATGATGGATCCTTGCGGTCCTGAATGCATGCCTGATGGCGGGCACCTGGAGTAGGGTGTGGGCATAGGTAGATGGGATTCACGTGGGCTGAGACTGGGCTAATAAGGGCGGTGTCATGGGGACGCCAGCAGGAGCAGAGATTAGAGAAGCAGAGAGAATGAGAGCGAAAGAAAAGCAGAGCCACCAGAGTAACGCCAGAGAGCTCAGGTAGAATGAAGACTTGCTGGGGGCTGGGAGGCCTGCCAGCCTCCCGCCGCACCCCCCACCCCGCCCCGCCCCAGCACCCCTGCTTGCTGTGTACCTGGTAAATCCCAATAAAAGTCTGAAAAGCTGAGGGCTCCAGGACTCCTCCTTTACCCCATCTGCTTGGATCATAGAGATCCTGCTCTGTGTCCTCCTGCCGCTACAGTTTCCTTTTGATTTTTCCCAATCATTTAGAGATGTAAAGACCTTTCTTTTAAGAGAATGAAAAGATAAGCCACAGACTGGGGGAAATTTTTGCAAACACATACTTGATAAAGACTTTCTTTTTTTATTGATTTACTTTTTAATTTATATCTTTTACAACATTGTGTAATCCCCATAAAATTCCTACCACCAACTCACCCATGAACCATCACCATAGTCCCTTGTGCTCTTCTCTCCCCTGTTTTGATCCCTTTTCCTCCCCCTCCTTTGCAGAATGTCTCTGATTTATGGTTGCCTGCTAATTTATTATTATTATTTTTTTCTTGATCCTATTAGCGAAACCATTTGATATTTTCTTTTTCCTTCTGGCTCATTTCACTGAGCATGATCCCTTCTAGCTCCATCCATGTTGCTGCAAATGGCATGAGTTTTTGATAAAGACTTTCATCAAAAATGTACAAAGATTTTTACTTATTATAATCAACAAGCAACTATAAACCAGAGATACACTGGGGGGGTGGGGAGGAGAGTGGGATCAAAACAAAGGGGTCGGGAATTGTATGGGGACTATAACCAATGAAAATGCATACATTGTGCAAAAATGAAAGATGATGTAAAAAATATATAAAATAAAAAAGTAAGTACTTCTGGGGAAAAAATGTACAAAGAACTCTTAAAACAACAATGGGAAAACAATTGAAAATGGGCAAAAGACAGGAACAGACTCCTCACCAAAGAGTACCTACAGATGGCAATTAAACTTATGAAAAGCTGTTCAACATCACATGTCATTAAGGAATTTCATATCAGAACAACGAGCTACTGCTGTACACCTATGGAAAGATCTAAAACATTGACACCACCAATTACTGACAAAGATGGGGAGTAATAGGAACTCTTATTCATTGCCAGTGGGAATGCAAAATGACCCAACTGCTTTGGAAGACAGTTGGCAGTTTCTTGTAAAACTGCCCAAATAAGCTGCTGTTCCAGTCTAGACCCTACTTCTCAGTGTTTCTGAGGTTACCTGTGTGTGTTCACATATGCTCAGGACTCAGGGGTTCTTGCTGGAGAGGAAGATTCCTGGAATCAACTCCTGTGGGCTCTGATTGTTCAAGATTCAAGAATTTCGCCAGCCTCATTGTTAAATGGGTAGCTAGACATCTGCCATGGTGGAATCTCAGCAATCAGCAATCTCACTCCTTGGAATTTACTCAAATGTTTTGAAAGCTATGTCCATGCAAAAGCCTGCAGGTGGATATCTATAGGAACCTAACTCATAATTGTCAAAACTTGGAAGCAACCAAGATGTCCTTCAAAGGTGAATGGACAAATTGTGTTACATCCATAGAGTGGAATATCATTCTAAAAAAAGAAAAGAAACGAGCTAGCAAAACACAAAAGATATGGAGGAACCTTATATGTATATTGTCAAAGGAAAGAAACCAATCTGAAATTTATACTGCAAAAGTGATAATATGTGGCTCCACTATATGATAATAATCTGGAAAAGGTTAAGACTATGGAGATCTTTTTAGTAAAAGATCAATGATTGTCAGGGCTTCAGATGAGGGAGGAAAATGGTGAATAGGGTGCACAGGAGGGCTTTAGAGCAGTGAAACTATTGTATATGGTACAGCTATGGTGTATACAGAACTGTGTTCATATATACTGGGTGTGCCAGGCGACATATATGGTGCAGGGTAAATGGTTTTCCAGGCTTTTCTGCCCTCCCACCATTAGGATTGCCCAGCCTGATGGGGCAGCTGCAGTTGTCACATTGTTGCAAACTATCTTGTTTACTTCTGCGGTCCATGGGAGGAGTGTTGAGATAGTCACCAAGAGAAGAGAAACAGGAGAAGAGGCAGGAGAGAGAAGGGGAGAAAGAAGCCAGAGAAGCCCAGAGTGAAGACTTGGTGGTGGTGGGGGGCTTGGAGGCCTACTGGCCTCCTGGTCCCCCTGGCACCCCTGCCTGCGTGTGCCTATTTGCCACACTACATGTAAAGCTCAATAAAAGCCTGAAAAAGCCACCGAGGGCTCCAAGACTCTCCTTTACCTGTCTGCTGGATCTCAAAACCTGCTCAGTGGCCTTCCTGCCACTACATATGGCCTTATCCATTTGTGAAATCCATAGAATGTACAGGACAGAGTGAATGCTCATGTAATCTATGAACTGCAGTTAGTAATAATATACCAACACTGGTTTAGGAATTGTAACAAATGTACCACATCAACACAAAATGTGAATAATAGAGGAAAGTCTGAGTGGGGAAAGAAGGTATATGGGAACACTTTTACTTTCCTACTCAGTTTTGCTGTAGAACTAAAACTGCTATAAAAATAAGTCTATCTAATAAAATATTATTTCACGGTCTGTACAAGAACAGGTGGCAGACTGGGTTTGGCCCATAGGTCATAGTTTGATGATTCTTAATCTAACCCATAGTATTAGTAGTAGTGTTGAAAAATGTATTTTGGGACCTCCCCGGTGGCGCAGCGGGTTGAGCGCTGCGCTGTCAAGCTGTCCGCAGCCTCTGCAGTGCCGGTTTGATCCCCGCTGGCTGGCGAGAATCCACATGGCGCAGCAGACCACTCCTGTCGTGCCCGCTGCTCCACTCAGCAGTGTATTTCTGTCTTCTGCCTGTTCTGTTCCGAACCTGCTCTCTCTCTGGTGAATCCTCTCACCCTCCTGCGCCTCTGGCCTATACCCCAGCTCTTGTATAGAAATAAATATTTTTTAAAAAAGTATTTTGGATATCTTAAGTGTTTACAAAATTTAAGAGAATTTTACAATTTACTTAAAATATGTACTTGAATAATTGATTTAGGCTTATGATTTTAAGTTGAATGTTATTAAGTTTGAAGATTGCTAAATATTTGGGAGCATTTAAGATTAATCATTTTTACAAGTTTGGAAGATTGATGAGATATTTTAAGGACTCTAGAAGGCCTTGTTTGTTAAGGCAATTCAAGCATTTTTAAAAGTTATACATCAAATTTATAAATGCTGCTTGAAATAAATGTTTAATGGATTTTAATTAAGTTTGAAGTGGAGCAACTGCTAATCTAAATCAGTTTAAAGTGATTAACATTTGCTAAACTTAAAAATAGTATATCTGTGAACTGAATGTAAGAAGAGCTTAATAATGTTTTTAAAAAGGCTTAAGATAATCAAGTGCAATATGTGGATCTGGACTCTAATTTGCATAAATTAACTTTTAGAAAAAAGGGGAACAATCAGGGAAATTTGAACACTAGATATTCAATAGCAGTAAAGAACCATTCTGAGAGCAAGGTGTTGTAGCTAAATTAAAAGGCAAAAAAAAAAAGAATGCTCATATCTTAGAGATATGTACTCCAGTTTTTAAGACTGAAATGACATACTATTTGGGATTTGCTTGCCAAGCTGTCAAGCTGACTGGAAGGGGTGGGGAGCAGGGGTGCTACATGACATATAATGTATATTGTCAGCATATATCGCATATCGGCTATAGATTGATCACTGCTTTCATTGATAATGGTACATGAGATTCATTTTATTATCTTTTTTTTTTTTAAAAAGATTTATTTATTTATTTATACAAGCACTGGGTACAGTCAGAAGCATGGGAGGGTGAAAGAATTCACCAGAGCCAGAGCAGGGAGCAGAACAGGCAGAAGGACCGAAGTACACTGCTGAGGGGAGCAGGAGGCGCGGCAGGAGAGGTCTGCAAGCCATCTGTGACTTTCGCCGGTGGCGGGGGATGGAACCGGCGCTGCAGAGGCTGCAGGCAGCTTCACAGCCCAGTGTTCAACCACTGTGCCACCGGGGGAGGCTCTTATTTTATTATCTTCCTTTGAGTATATTTGGAATTCCTATGATGCAAAGTTCAAAAACCAAAAAGCTTAAGGAAGAAATAAAATTTTAACTAGTTTCATATTAATTCAACCCCCCTAGTAACTTTTTTTAAAAAAAGATTTTATTCATTCATTTATACAAGAACCAGGGTATAGGCCAGATGCACAGGAGGGTGAGAGGATTCACCAGAGACAGAGCGGGGAACAGAATAGGTAGGCTGATGAAATATACTGCTGAGGGGAGCAGCCGGGGAGAGGAGAGGTCTGCCGTGCCATGTGGGACCCTCACCGGCTGGCTGGGATTGAACCGGCACTGTAGAGGCTGCGGACATCTTCACAGCGCTGCGCTCAACCGCCTGTGCCACCAGGGGAGGCCTGATCCCTAGTAACTTTTAAGTCCTGCTTTCTGGGTACAAAGCCACTGTCAAAGGAACCATCAAAGCTCAGATTGAACTGCGCACACTTTTTCAGGCCCCTGGGACAGGTGAGGCATGGGTGGATAGGCTGAGTAGGAAGTAGGGTGCTTTGTGCTCATGGCACTTTGTGCCAGGGTGAAGAGGCAGCCTGTTTTGCTGAGGTCTACTCCAGGCCATTCACAGGGGATGAGGCAACAATGGTCAGTCCTGTTCATTCTGTCTGTGAGGTTGGGTGTGTTACCTGGCCCACCAGCAGTTACTGGTTCAGGGAAGAGAGATCAGCCTCATTCTGGGAGCCTGCTTGGGTAGAAATCTGAGGTCCCCTCTCCCTACTTACATGATCACAGCAGACCTCCTTAGAGTGTCTGCCATTGAGTTTTGAGGAGTATAACCTGGCCTCATCTAGTCTCATCCTTTTTGTAAGGTCATGGAAGAGATTGCTTCCCAGGAAAAAAATATTACAGTTCTTGAAAAAGCCATTCTTGACCAAGAAGGACCTGCCAAGGTGGCTCACACACGCCTGGAGACCAGGACACATCGGCCTAACGTGGAGCTGTGTCGCGACGTTGCTCAGTATAGACTGATCAAGGAGGTTCAGGAGATCACCAACAATGTTGCAAGGTAGGAGGCAGCCAGAGGGGAGGGTCACTGGGGGCCATTCAAACCTGGCAGGTAACCAGGGGCAGGGCAGTGCCATCGTGGGAGAAGCCTGCCAAGCATGCACGCACTTGGATCTGTAAGTTTGAGGAGTCTTTTTTGCAGGGGTCAGTCTCTACCAACTCCAGCCAACTGGGAAATGGATGCCAATGCTTATGTTTTCCCAAAGAAGTCCAAATCCAGATGTGTGGGTAAAAATCTGCAGTTTTAAATGCTGGACATTTATGGGGTTATATGTCCTGTAATCTGGCCCTTAGTGTCTGGTTTGAAATCTCTGCCTTGGGCCTCTCTGGTGGCGCAGGGGTTAAAGTCAGTGCTATCAAGGTATCGCCAGCCATGGCAGGACGAGCTGGATCCCTGGCCAGGGAGCAACCCCCATGGCACAGCAGACCTCTCCTGTCTCGCCCGCTGTTCCCCTCAGCAGTATATTTCAGTAGATCTGCCTGTTCTGCTTCCCACTCTGTGTCTGGTGAATCCTCTCACCCCCACTTCTCCCCACACCTCTGGCTTACATCCCAGTTCTTGTATGCATAAATAAATAAATTAAATCTTTAAAAAAAAATGAAATCTCTACCTTGAGGGGGAGAGCAGAAGACATGTCAATTTGGCTTCTGCACTGAATACTTTTTTTTTTTTAAATCCTGAAAAAGAGGTGCAGAGAGAGAAGTGACTCCTTTTTATTTTTTCTTTTCTCCTAGATTAAAGGAAACATTAGCCCAAGCTCAGGTGGAGCTGAAAGGGCTGAATCGTAGACAGCTTGCCCTGCAGGAGGAGATCCACATCAAAGAGAACACCATCTACATCGATGAGGTGCTGTGCATGCACATGAGGAAGTCCATCCCCCCGCGGGATGGGGACAGCCAGGGGTTGTGGGCCGGGGGCCTCTACCCTGATGCTGTCTGCTAATCGGAGGGCTTGTTCAGATGTCAATAAACCATGTCATAAACAATAATGAAGGGCGCCCAATTCCAGTCTGCTTTGTCAGGCTAAGGTCTGGCCTGAAGGCTTTATTCTGTTGCTGCTGCTGATGTGGTGGTGTCCTGACAGTTCACTTCCATATATGAGCACAGGCCTGCCTGATAGTATTATAGCAGTTTGGGGTTTTGGGGGAGGTTCAGGAGGTTCGCCAAGACATCTTAGTTCAGATTCATTTCAATTCAGTAGTAGGGCTGGATCTTCTCTTCAGATCATGCCTATCTTATTCACAAGGGGATGCAACATTTCTATTTTTTTTAAGATTTATTTATGCATACAAGAGCTGGGGTACAGGTCAGAGGTGCGGGGGGGGGGGTGAGAGGATTCACCAGAGACAGAGCGGGGAACAGAACAAGCAGACTGACTGAAATACACTGCTGAGGGGAGCAGTGGGCAAGACAGGAGAGGTCTGCTGTGCCATGTGGGTAGCTCCCTGGCCAGCCGGGGATTGAACTCGTGCTGCAGTGGCTGTGGATAGCTTCACAGGTTGCGTCTTAACCCCTTGCGCCACCAGGGAGGCCCATGGACGCAACATTTCTCAGTGCCTTTTCACATGCAGTGGCCTCTCTCCTGAGTGAAACAAAGAGGCTAGGAGAGGCCAAAGAGACCTTCCAGCCCTTGGTCGATCTGGTGGGGGAACGAAGAGCGGGTGAGCCTGCTGTGGTCCAGGGTTGCCAGGCACCAGGAGGGCCTCTCTGCTTCACAAGCTGGGCTCCAGGGCACGGCGTGTCTGCAGTGGTGGGGGCCCTGGGGGACAAGCTCTCAGTGAGCTCCGGGAAGGTTGGTAATGGACTTGCTCCATGACAATGGCACTTGGTCACTGTCCAGGGTCGTACTTGCTGCCATCTGGCGGAGACAATGTAGTTTAATTCAGAAGAATAGCTCCCCAACGTCGCTTTTCTCCACATGAAACTTTGGTTGTCTAATTCTCCGCCGTTAGCGGCAGTGTGATTTTCCCTCTTCCCGGTTGTTAATTTTGTCATTGGATAATTCCTTATGCCACTGTCACTCTGGTTTGAAAATCTCACACACACAATTGCTGTGATTTCTAGCCCTGGGGAAATGCCAATACCAGTCATGGCCTCAGAAAAAATTCCTGAGATTCCCTTGAAGACAGAATATTAGAACATTAAAAAAGTTCCATATGCAATTTCTCAGGCAATTGAACAGTCCACTCTTGCACATTGGTGAGAGGGTGTTTGCTAAATGAATGCCTGTAAGGTGCAGGAAACAGGCTGGTTATTGTTCCCTTCATCCATCAAAACAAAGAAGTGATGGATTCTTGGCTAATTGGCTCCTAGCCTCGCTGATGGCAGTGGGAGTGGGGAGGGGAGCTCCCTCATCTGGGAAGTAAAGCCCAGGCTTGTATTCCTGAGAAAGTGAAAAGCCAGCCTGTGCCACGTGTGTTACGTTAAGTCAGTCGGTCAGTCGGTTGATCGATTGAGGTGTTGCCCGGTGATTGGATTTGTTCTTTTCCTGCATAGTTACCCAAAGACAGATTGATGCTCAAAATCAGAAAACTTAAACATTTAGATTTGGGGTCAGTGTTTGGCAACACATTCGCTCAGGCCATACCTATTACAGGTGATCTTCCCAGCGGCATTAGGACCCAGCTTTGGTTCTGTCTGGGGGCCATTTAGAAGTAGTTTTTACTTAGTGCCCGGCCTTGATTCGTTCATAATTCAGTCCTGCTGTGGCTGATGTAGAGTTGCCTTGGCCTCGGGGCATCCCAGATAATCAAATAATGGCTAATAATGACCATCTGTCACACTGCACTGTAGCCCACAGTTCACAAAGTGACTTCCCATCTATTTTCTCATCAAATCCTCAGAACACCTCAGAAGGGGCTGGTCTTGTCCCCAGTTTTAATTGTTCTCTCTCATTTCCACCTCCTCTCCCACCTCCCCCCTCCTTTTTGGACTGAACCTGGTGTTGAACAAAATCTAGCAAAAAGGATGGAGAGCTCCTCTGGCCAAAGTGGAGTCCTGCCCACAGTTTGCCACAGCAGTGTTCCCCAGGAGGCTGCAGAGAGAGTAGTTAGAAAACCACTGATCTTACCCAAAACAGAGGCCTGGCAAGCACCAGGCTGCACACTAGCAATCTGGAGCAGGGGTGCCGGGGCACAGGGCTCCCACTCATACAAAGGCTCTCATCCCTTCCAGCAGAGCTTTACAATTCGTAATGTGTTTTTGCCAACAGGATCTCAAAGGCAGAAACCGGGGCACAGAAACATGAACTGGCATGTCAGAGGTCACAGGGCTAATGAATTCCCAACGCTCTGGATCTCAGGTTTTCAGATTCTGAAACCTCAAAGTACATCCAGGAATTTTGGCAAGTCTTAAAAAAAATGAAAATATTAGGAAGAATCTCACAGACATCCTTAAAGTGGGGGCGGATTTGTTTGTTCATCTAACTGTAGTTGGGTTGCTATGCTCCCTGTAGGGAAGGCAAAGCAGATCTCACTCTCACCAGCACGGCCCCCTGCACAGGAGAAACCAATGAGTCTTTTGTCACTCAGAAAAAGTATCCTTGCATCTATCACACACCAGGTCTGTGCCCACAAAATATGTGTGTGTTGCTTATTCATTCACACTTTCTAGGTTCCAGTGCACGGTGCCAGAGATTGCGCCCCGCACAGAGATTTAGAGGCGAGTTAGCACTCCCAAGGCTCTTGAACCCAACCCAGAGGCAGACAGCACACAGAAACAACAGTCAATTCAGGGGAAGTGCTGTGATGGAAATAGACAGGGTGATGTGCTAGTGAGTGACAGGCAGTGGCCACTTTAGATTGAATGTTGGATGGTGGGAGGAGGCTTCTGATGAGCTGACAGCAGAGCTGAGATGAAAGTGACCTGAAGGATCACATGAGTGTCTGGGGAAAGCAATCTTGCCTGGTCTTTGCAATGAACAAAGAAAAGGCCAGTGTGGGTGAAGAATAGGGGAAGGGCCTCCCCTGGTGTCACAGTGGTTGAGCGCTGGGTTGCGAGGCTGCCCGCAGCCTCTTCAGAGCCAGTTCGATCCCCGGCCACTGGCAAGGGTCCCACAAAAAAAAAAAAAAAAAAAAAAAAAAAAAATAATAGGGGAAGCTGAAAGAGCTGAGTCTAGGGAGGTGGCTGGGTCCGGGCATGTAAGGCCCTCTAGGCCGCGGTCAAGTTCAAACCAGTTTCTTGAAGACAGAACCCAGTAACTGGGCAGAGGTGATCTAGGGGGCGACCTCCAGGGGTTAGCTGCAGAACAGGTCACCTGCGGGCAAAGGGTGCGACCTGGAGCTTACAGGCTAGCCGATCAGAGTCTGGGGCGGGGCCTGGGCTGGGGTGGTATGTCCCCCACCCCAGCCCTGATCTTGCGAATGCATTCTATCTCCCATCTCCTCAAATGAAGTTGGCTGCCAGGTTTCCTTGACCACCAGGAAAGGAGACCCTGGTGTCCCAGAATCCCACCCCATGCAGGAAGCAGCGGGCAGATACTGGGTCCTACTTGCCTGGATAGCTTTTCTGGGTGTCTGGTCTTGGCTGGGAAGGAGGCTGGCACTGTGGCCAGGTGGTGTGCAGGGGGCCATGGTGAGGTGGTCAAGGTGGGAGCCCACAGGGCAGCCCTGGAGCCCGTCTGTGCTGGCAGGTCAAGTCCCAACTCCCTACCGCCACCCTCCCAACCCTCATTCAGAAGCAACTTGCTGTTTTCTTGTAACAAGTCTTGAAGGGCGCCCATGTCAAAACATGAAGCTCAACCTCAGTCCTTAAACTGCTGTGTGAGCTGACAGTATATCCCTAATGAATGGAGGTTTCACCTGATTATCACTTTCTGCTAATCCTTCAGTAAAAACTCTGACATTCCCTCTCGAACCTGCATTTCTCTAAGGTGGTCTTGTTCTTCAGTCTAAGACAAGCCATAATTACGTAGATGAGTGACAAGGCCAGACTGTGACTTCGAAGGGTTTTTCTGGGGACAGATCGAAGGGAAGTGACTTGGATAATTGCCTAGGAATAGGCTTGGCTGACAAAGCATGGAGGCCTGGGGGATAGACATGCTTTTGGTCCCCCCTTTACTAGGCACTTAATGAGCAATGACAGGCGAGTCCCCTCCCTTCCCTGGGCCTTATTTTGCTCATCTGTGGTGATGGGATATTAAAGTGGTGAGAGGAGCTGGTGGAGTGATTTATAAGGTTTCATCCTGTTGAAATGCCACATATTACCAGTCCATGCTGTGCAAGTACACATTAGAGTTGGCTAAATTAATTGCATAGATGTGTAAGTGTCATAAACATGTGTTCTTACTGACTGCTTAAAAAAAAGACATATTTGTGTTATTACTCAGTAAGATGGGTCATGACAAATAAAACATATGACTTTGAAATATTGTTTTCTGTAAACAAAGGTGGACTCTTACCAGAACAGCCTTATTTTAAATCATTCACAGTTCTAAGCACGGGGGATACGCAATGAACAAAGTGAAAATGTATGCTATTGAGAAATTTGCGTTCCACTGGAGTAGTTGAGATTTTGTATGTGGGTGTGTATGTGTCTAGATAGTGTTTTCAAAAAGCTACTTTTGCAAATGTAGATAAATAGAAATCAGATTAATTTTCAAAGCACCACCCAGGGAAGCCATATAAATTTCTTACCATGGGATAGGAGATACTCAGTCAATGAATGAATGCAATTCTGTGGCTTCAAATTGCAAATCAAAATTTCTGTGGGTTCCCTCTCTGGAATAGCTTTGGTAATATGTTTAAGGGGTTAAATATCTATCCCAAAAGGAATATTTTGAGTTTATAAGAGATTGCTTCTTTCAAATTGCAGTTTGTGACATTTTTTTCCTGAAACAGTGACATCCGTCATTCTAAAAACACAATAAACATATATTCATATCTCTGTTTTACTCAGAGTACTTGGTTCTTAGGAGTACCATCTCATACAATAGAATTTGTAAACTAAACATAGGAGAATGGAAGTTTTCATGGATTCTTCCAAATGCCTTTGGGCTTTAATGCAATTACAGTGTAACTGGCAACAAAACCTGCTTGCTGTGGGAGGCGACGTTAGTCAGTAACCAGAGAATGACTATGGAGTTGGGTTGCATTTGATGTTGACTTCCTTCCAGCACTTAAGTGTGATGTGGCAGGTTTCTCACCTTAAAAAGAGGGATAACACAAAGCAGTGATAGTGAAGGCAAAGATAAACAGCTGGGACTACATCAAATTAAAGAGCTTCTGTGCAGTAAGAGACAGTAACCAAAACAAAGAGACACCCCACCGATTTGGAGACAATTTTTGCACATAACACTAATGATAAAGGACTGATGGCAAAAATCTACAAAGAGCTGATGAGACTCAACAAAAACAAAGTAATAACCCAAACAAAAAATGGGCAGAAGAGCTAAAAAGAAATTTCTCCAAAGAGGAAATGCAAATGGCCAACAGGCATATGAAAAAATGTTCAACATCACTTGTAATCAGGGAAATGCAAATCAAAACTACAATGAGATACCATCTTACATCAGTGAGAATGGCACATATTAAAAAAACTAGCAACAACAAATGTTGGCGAGGATGTGGAGAAAAAGGAACTCTCCTGCACTGTTGGTGGGAGTGCAAACTGGTCCAACCACTATGGGGAGCTGTGTGGAGATTCCTCAGTCTGCTAAAGATGGAGCTTCCATATGATCCAGCAATTCCTCTCCTAGGTATTTACCCAAATGACACAGAAACATTAATTCAAAAGGGCTCCTGCACCCCTATGTTTATAGCAGCACTATTTACAATAGGTAAGCTATGGAAAAAACCCAAATGCCCAAAAATAGATGACTGGATCCAGAAGATGTGGTACATATACACAATGGAATATTACTCAGCAATCAAGATAAACTCAAGTAATTTGCAGCAATATGGATGAAGCTGGAAGGGATCATGCTCAGCAAAATAAGCCAGAAAGAAAAAGAAAAATACCAGGACCTTCCTTGGTGGTGCAGGCGGTTGAGAGCCATGCTGTGAAGCTGTCTGCAGCCTCTGCAGTGCGGGTTCAATCTCAGCTGCCCGCGAGGGTCCCACATGGTGGGGCGGACCTCTCCTGTCTTGCCCGCTGCTCCCCTCAGCAGTGTATTTCGTCAGTCTGCCTGTTCTGTTCTCCACTCTGTCTCCGGTGAATCCTCTTACTCTCCTGCGCATCTGGCCTATACACCGGTTCTTGTATAAATGAATAAATAAATCTTTAAAAAAAAAAAGAAAAATACCAGATGATCTCACTCATAGCAGGAATTTAGGAAACCTAAATAAGGGACCAGGAAAAAGACTATAATAAAAATCAAAATCAACAAGCAACTATAAACCAGAGACACACTACAGGGTGGGGGGAGGGATTAGGATCAAAACAAGGGGGTTGGGAATTGTATGGGGACTATAACCAAGATGAAAATGCATACATTGTGCAAAAATGAAAAATGATGTAAAAAATATATAAAATAAAATAAATTTTTAAAAAGTACTCACTTTATTGCCCTAGGGGGGGAAAAAGAGGGGTAACAATCTCTACCTTCTAGAGTTGTGAGGGTTAAAGGAAAACGTGTGACTCAATACCTAGCATGTAGTAAACAACCTCAGATGACTTCAATGAGCTGTCTGGCTTGGGCTGGGTGTGCAGGGACAGGTGGTGGATTCTTCCTGTTTTATCTGGTGGGTGGAAGAAAAGTCTTGGGTTTTTTTTTTTTTTTTTTTTTTAGTCTTGGGTTTTGAAGCAGGAAACTATAGTAGTATTGGTCCTGCCACTAAGTTGACTCTGAGCAAGTTGCCTTTCTTTTGAGTCTGTTTCCTATTTACTGAAGGAGATCAAAGTCAGCGTTTAGGTAGAAAGGAAACATGTTTTAAAACTCTCATGTGCTATACCAAGAAGTGCCACTAGGTGCTACCAAAAACAAGAAAAATTTACCTAAAGCTAGAAGTCACCAACACTAACCGAGACTCTGTAATGTAAGAAATAAAGTAGTAGGACTGAGTCTCAGTTTGTATGTCTTAATTTACCATCAACTTTACTTTTAGAACTCAGTAGTTTAATCTATTAAAAGCTTTTTCAACAAGTGAATTTTTTTGACTTTCATTTTTCATTTATCTTTAATATTGCTAACAGATTTATTTCTAATTGCGCTAAACTGAAACATTGAATTAGTTACAGCGCTAGACATTGGGTGCTCCCTCCGGATGTGGTCCACAGAGCCTCTAACTATGAGCTCCTTCTGCCTCAGCTACAGAGAACCCCCTCTGTGGATGTCACCCCTTCCCTCGGCAGCCTACACCTATTGGCTGAGCAAGGTGAGGGAGAGCTATAAAAACATGGCCATTCTTGCTCTATGCAGGTCATTCTTTTTCTTTTTTAATTTTTAAAATTTGGGATATAATTGGCATATAACATTGCATTCATTTTTAGGTGTACACCATACTGATTATATATATTGCAAACTGATTACTATGGGAAGTTTAGTTAATATCCATCAGCATGGAGAGATGCACATTTTCGCCTCATGTTGAGAATTTTTAAGATCCACTATTAGCAACTTTCAGCTATCCAATGCTGTACTGATAATTATACTCATCAAGCTATACCTGGCATTGCCAGGACTAATTCATCACTGGATGTTTGTGCCCTTGATCACCTGTGCGCATTTCATCCACCCTCTATTCTCTTCTTCTAGAAACCACCAATCTGTTCTATGAGTTTGAGGGTTTTTTTTAATATTTCACATATAAGTGAGATCATCAGGTATTTATCTTTCTCTGTCGCACTTACTACCCTTAAGAGTTCAGTTTTAGCAAGAATCCTCCCAAGATAGATGACCAAGGCCACTCCACCTTCAAACCCCGACCGGGAAGCACAGGTGCTTAGGGGCTGAGAAGGGTGGCCGTTCACTGAGAGGCCCAGGGTCAGAGACCCCACGCTGGCGTATTTGTGTCACAGGGATCTTGGTAATATGTTGTTCAGCTTTTCCCATTTTGCAAACAGCAGAAACGAAGGCCTAAACACACCAAGTGTAAAGCACTAATCCAGGGTCACACAGATGAGTGGCCTGAGTCGATCCAGAGCCTAGGCCTCAGAACCCCTTCCAGCCCAGAGTCAAAGCTCTTCCCCAAGAGTCTTTTCAGAAACAACTGCCTGTTTGTTGTCAGTTGTCCTGGGGGTAGTGGTGTCACTTTCGTGGTTTGCTTACAGCCTTACTTTCCTACACAGTCAGAAGTTCAGAGGAATTGGCCGCAGTCACTGTCACCAGGGCTTCCTCAGCTCAGCCAGCAGCTGAGTCAGGGGCACCAGGGCATCATATATACAAGCCAGGGCGATGCTGAAGTTCTCCTGTGTGTTTCTCCAAAGAACCTGGTGCTTTGTGTGCTCCTCCGCTAGAACACTCACAGAGACCAACATCTCTCCTCCTGCTCCTCCCTGGAGAAGGACCGTGTCACCCAGAGAAGGCACAAGTCTGCAGGCTGTCTCCATCTACCGCTGGGCCTCTGAATGTACTCATTGCCTTGTGTGCTCTTTCCTGTTCCTAATCCTGTGCTATCCCTTGGGACAGTAGTTCTCTGTGTGCTTGGGGAATCTGAGGGTCCTTAAGACTTTTTTCAAGGGATCCAACAGGTCAAAGATTATTGACTAGTAATACCAACATGTCCTGTGTCTTTCTCTTTCTCATTCTCTCTGGATTTTTCCAGAGACATGTGATATGGTAACACACTGCAGAAGTGGGTATGAGGATCCAGTTGTCTGCAATTAAACCAGATAGGAGAGAGACTTGCAAAATGGTCATATGAATCCACCCTTATGGAAAACATGTTCATAGAAATGTTCTTTATGTTAACATGTTTTCCATGAAAGAGTCTTAGATGGTGAGTTTGTGGTTGAAAGAAAACTAGCCAGAACTGGTCAGCATGATGAATAGATCATTCTAGCAATCAATCAGTCTCCCAGGTGGTCTGATTCTAGCTGGGGTTGCCTCTCACCTCCAGCAGGAGCCTCCTCCCTGGGCCTGGGGCACTAGATAGCTTTCAAGGGTCCCAGGGGTTTCATGATGTTTGACCTTCAAAAGGTTATATGTCATGTATCATACTGGACCGTTAAGTGTCTTTTCCATCAGCCCTGGGAGGCCGCACAGCAGGGGCTCAGTCCCCTGGAGTCCCTCTTTTCATGAATGCTGGTAGAACAGGAGCCATATCTACCCAAAAGCATAACAGGGAGAAGATTGAAAAGTACTAGATAAATAAGAACTTTGAAAAAGACCTAAAATGTTAAGCTTACAGCATACAAAAGCAAGATAAAGTCTGAAATAAGACACTTGTCAAAAGTATTCTGAGATTTTATTAGTTTATATCTATTGGAAAGATTTGACATACAACACGATATTATCAAAAGACCAGAAGCAATACGTCTCTACGGGCTTGGAATTTGTAATTAGTGTGCCCTCTAAGACACACTAGATTTCCCCTGATTATAAAAATTATCATTTTATATGATGATTTATAATGATCACATGATCATTAAAGAAAACTTGAGAACTAGAAGAAAGCAGAAAAAGGGAAATAAAAATCACCCTCAATTCCGTTATCCAGAAATAGCTGTTAACATTTTTGATGTATCTCTTTTGTGCTTTCAAAGAAATCCTTATACATGTTTTATACAATTGCTATCACTAAATATACAGTTTTGTGGCCCAATTATTTTTCACTCTCTGTTGCATTAGGAACATTTTCCCAAGACATCACAGATCCTCCATAAATGTGAGTTAGTGGGCACTTCCGGCTCAGCCCCACACCAGAGGGCTGGGTGGGCATTCACAGCTGGTTGGTTGCCAGGCTGCCTGGACAGGAAGATAGGGGACATGAGTCCAAATGCCGAGAAATCAGGGCTGAGTTCCTTCTGTGGGAGGGACTCCAGCTCAGAGCAGGCTCTTTCTAAAAGTGGGAATTCCCCTGCTTCGATGGAGGCAGGGCTGTGCCTGGCAGATTCCCATTCACGCACCCACTCATCTCAGCTCAGGCCAGATGTCAGTGTCAGGCGCTCTGACACAAGGTCAGCCACGAGATAGAGCATTTCTCAACTGATAATGTTATGTCAGTAGAAAATGTGGTTCTCTTTGCTCCATGGCTAGTTAAGCATGGCTAGGAGTGTAGGTTAGCAGCAGTCAGAGTTAAGAACCTGCTCTAAGTGGCTTTGACTGAGGGAGGGTGTCAGAAAACAAAACCAAACGACAAAAAAGAGAAATCACCTTGGATAGTTGGTAAAGATAGGATTTTAAAGTCACTTGGGGCCATCACTTCTTCAGCAGCCCCAGCCTTTGCTGGGTGTTTACACTGCTGTGGAACTGGGAAAAAAAGAGAGAGAAAAGAAAAAGGGGTGAAGGTTGGAGAGGCCCCAAATGCAGTATTACAAGAACTGGGTTTTCAAGTTCAAAGTGCTCTAGCTTTTTTTCTCTGGACAGTGCTTACTACATCATGGGGTAAGCGATGACAAAATAGTTAAGCTCTGAATCAATGAGCTTTTTGTACTTCCTGTAAATTTCCCGGAGTGTCCTGTCCTCTTCATTTGTCTCACATCTGTTTGTATAAATTCTCACCTGTGCCAACAGAGAAATACACATGGTCAGGTTCTGAAAGCAATCTGGATGATGTGTACATGTAATTGTTGCCTAGAACAGGAAAAGCCCAAACCCAGCCACTAAGGAAGAAAATTCCAAATTCCCTTTCCTGGAACCGTTCATTTCCAGTAGACAGATTCAGACTGTGCCCACTCCCAGCCTCATCTCTGACCCTCAGTCCTGAGCAGCATCAAGGCTGGACCCAGGCTCCCTGAGGCTGGGTGCCCCTGCTCTGTCCCTGTGGACCAGCCCTGGGGGCTCTTACTTTGAGAGTGCGCAGGGCACACTGTCCTTCCTCCTGACTCTTCAGGATCCGCTCCACAAACTTAACATCAAGGAAAGCCCAGATTTTGAAGTAAAATAACTTCCTGCAGGATATGATCAGGAAGTGTAGCTCCTCGTCAAGTGACTCATGGTTGTTGTTGAACTCGAACGTTAATTTCTGAAAAAGCACCAGAGAGGAAGGTGTGTTTGGGCAGGGCTGGCGGTACCATTTCCAGCATAGCCATGATCTGGCTTTGGGCTGATAATCCCAGCACTTTAGAGAAGGGACACTGGACATGTGGTTGTCAGAGCAAGAAATTAGGGAAAGAAGGTGATCTCATCCCACTTTCTAAAACTTGGGAGTTTGGAGGCACTGTATTTGGTGTTCAGACACCACCGTGCTGATCCCAGCCCTGCCCTAGGCTGGTCAGGGAACTCTGGACAGGCCCCTAAATCTCAAGTTCTTCCATAGCATGGAAGGATGGTAATGAAACCTGCCTGCCCACCATGGGGATACGTGAGTATCCAATGAGCTATCAGCACTGCATTGTTTCTTGTTAGTACTATTAATATCAGTCATGACAACCTTCTGGAGGCCTTAGGAGGGACACAATGATGCTGATTTTATAGATGGGAAAGTTGCCAGGTTACAGGACAACCTACACCTCTGAGCTCTTCCATGACTTAGGTCAAATTTGGTTTTTGGTTTGGTTTGGTTCTCCCCTTCTATCTAGTTACCAGGCCCTTTGTGACCACACAGAGGCCCTGCTTGGAGCTTACCGCTGCATCCTGCTGTCTCTGTGTGCTGCTGAGAGGCAGAGAGGCCTCCAACCTGCTCCTCACCTGTGGAGGTAACTTTCTGCTCAGGTGTCACAGATCTGAGCCTGGGGGAGAGGAGCTGCTTTCCTTGGTAGAGAGCCAACCAGAAAACCCCTTGTGTTCCACATGTAGGAAGTGAGCAGCAGCTTTTGTCATCTGCTGCAGCCTAGGGTGCCAAAAGAGGCTTAGTTTGCTAACATTCCCTAGAATCTCAATTTGAGATGGAGTGGGCATGTGCGAGCCCAGGTGAGAGCAGGCTGGGGGAGTCAGCAACCTGAGCAGCAATGGTTCCTTGAAAGTCCTTGGGTCACACCTACCTGCAGAGTATGCCGGAAGGTGGGCAGGAGCTCCTGCAGCGTGGGCCTCATCGACCAGTCTGGGTCACTGAAATAGCAGCTTCTCAGACTGATACTCCTGCAAGGGATCTCCTGCAAGAGGATCCGAGTCAAGCGCTCATACTTCATGACCCGCTCGAAGAAGAAGTTCACCTTTAGCTGGGGGGCATGCCTGGCCAGCTTGGCCCAGGACATGCCCCAGACGACCTGCCCATGGGGGTCATGGATGTGGCATTTGATGTTCATGGTCCAGAGGGTACTGGCGTTGTTCTCGCACAAGTTCTCAAGCAGCTCGTCAGAGATGCAGTTGTAGTTGAGGGTCAGGGAAGCCAGGTTGCGGAGTGTGGCCATTGTCTTGTTGAACTGGGGGCTGCTGTAGACGGCGAGGTGGTGGCTAAAGAAGTCCTCGATGTTGAGCTCTGAAATTGTACTCTCGTTCCTTAAGTAGCTCAGGGAATTGAGGACATGGCAGCCCTGCTCCACGGTCAGTCTGGCCCCCTTGAGGTTGAGATAATCCAGGTGTTTACCCATTTTCTTTAAGAAGAAGCTCAAGCTCTTGATGAAGGAGCACCGGATGCTGTTCCTCCAGACCAGTCGGTCCAGCTCCAGGTGCTGGATGGAAAGAGACTTCAAGCGGTTGTTGCTCCTACCCAGACATGAGAGGAGGCCCCGTATGGTGACCTGGAACTTCTTGGTCAAGACAGAATTGTAAGGATTCAGGAATTTGATCTCCAGGTGCTCCAGATAACGACCAAATTTCTTCACATACCAGAGAGCTGACTCGAATTCAGAAGCATGCACCCTGGAAGGCCTCCCGCTGAATGTGATAGTCCGGTATCGCCAGAGGTCAGCTGAATACATCATCTGGTTCCACTTCCTGCAGACAAGGGCTGCCCTGGACCTGTCCCTGTCTCCCAACCACCAGAAGACACGACGCAGGCACACATCCGGCAGGCTAGCCCAGCAGCTCTGTTCTTGGGGATGGCTCAGTTGGCTTTCTTCGTCCATTGGGGACTGAGGTATCCACTGCAGCTGTGTGGTAGGCAGGGCTTCCAAAAATGAGGAAAGAAAGGCAGTCACTTGTTTTCTGTGAGGAGTGAAAAGGAAGAGCCATTACCTGCCAAATGGAAATTGAACCCAATTCAACAGTGAGGTGGGCACTGAGCTGGCGCGGGTGGCTTAATGATACATTCGCCATAATTCTACACCTGTAAGGACTCCCAGTCCATTGGGGTCTAGCAGGGATGCAGAGCAGGATGAGATTACATCACGGGGGCAGGTGTGAAAAGGTCCAGGCATAGTCAGGTGTAGGGTAGCACAAGCAGCAGGTGATTAATTCTGTCTGGGTAAGGAGGATGTGGAGAGGGCTATTCAGAGAAGGTAGATCTGAGCTGGGTTTTGCAGGGTAAGACTTGTGAGGCAGACTAGGTTGTCGTCCTGGTGGCGGGGGATTATTCTGGGTGGAGGGAATGATGCTTATGAAGCCACTGAACTGTGAATGTACAAGATGTGTTTGTATTCAGGGAACGAAGATTATTTGGAGTTGAACTTGTAAGGGGCAGGGAGTGATGGAACAGTGGGAGGTGCTAGCTCTAGGGGCCCTAAGTGATGGGCTAACTGATATGTTCTAGATCCCAGGGACCCTCACTGTCCCTGCTCCCCAAGATGCTGGAATTTTGACATAGATTCTCTGGCGGAGAATCCTTGCATGCATCCAGTTGCCTTGCTGATGGCTGTGTTTACATTCAAATGGTAAATAACAGAACAGAGGCAGAGAAGCTCAACTGAAGTCTTAGGTAGCCAGGGCAAAAGGTCGCATGTCAGAGATGAGGTGGCTAGTTTTGAGTATAGGAAGGACACTCAGGGGTGAGGACCGGAGCAGAGTACAGACTCCTAGGACTAGTATGGCATTACAGCGGCAATCTGGTGGGTTTGTAAGTTCTTTGGAGGACATGACTGATAAGTGGTGAGTGCAGACTTATAGAGAACTGGAAGGTCTCTGGCTCAGCTGTTGGATTGCAAGTGGTACTGCCCACCAGGCTAGCGAGTGCCAGGAAGACTGGGCGTAGGCCACCTCATGCATTGAGCCCCAGTCAGGACTTTTAATAGCCATGTGTTGAAATCTTTTCATGACTTTTTGCTTTCAGTGTTTCCCTTGCCTGAAGACTCCTCTCCTTTTCTTTATCTTTCCCTGAGCCTTCATTCTCCAAAGCTTCAGTGGTAACCAGGAGACTTTTACTGGTTACTTTACCAACATAATTAATCATGGCTCATAAAAACTCAGGGCTGGAAGAGATCTGAGAATTGATTTTTTTTTTAAGATTTATTTATTTATACAAGAACCGAGGTACAGATGGGAGGGTGAGAGGATTCACCAGAGACAGAGAGGGGAACAGAACAGGCAGACTGAGGAAATACACTGCTGAGGGGAGCAGCGGGCAGGACAGGAGAGGTCTGCTGTGCCATGTGGGACCCTCGCCGGGGGATTGAACCGGTGCTGCAGAGGCTGCGGACAGCTTCACAGAGCTGCGCTCAACCACCTGTGCCACCAGGAGAGGCCCTGAGAATTCATTTCTTTACAGAAAGAAGTTAGGGCCCAGAGGGGTGAGTGGTGTTGCTTAGGGTCACACAGCGGTTTAGTAACAGTGCCCAGACTAGAACCTGGACTTTCTGACTTTCCGATACTTTGGCCCTGCCTCCACACATGGTAGGTCTCAGGTGCAGAGGGATAAGTTGATGATATTTTTCAGCCCAAAACAAATGCTTGTCTCTGCAACACCTCTCTTTGGTTGCATTTATTTGTTTATTCCCACCTCACTCTGCTGCCCTCTACCACAGGCAGCTGTTCCAGGTGTTTGATATATATCTCTGCTGGTGTTCTTGCCAAATGTGTATTTAACATGGGTGAGCCTCACGGGTGCTCTTCTGAGTTAGTCTCTCTCACCTATTGCAGCCATCATTTGACTAGAACCTGGGGTAGTATGGGAGGTACGGGAAAGGTGCTTGAGAAAGTAGAGGAAATCCTTTGTTCTAGCAGCCACGTGTCAGAAGAATTATCAGACACTTTAAGCCACCGGGTAGGGGTTGGGAGAACATGTTTGGTGTGTGGGAAAGTCAAGCGAAATTACTGGGGCTCCCCGTCCCTGGCCCCACCTCACCAGTGAGAGGCAGTGTCGTTTAGGGCTTGGATCCTGGTTCTGTCAATTGTTGCATATAACCTTAGGCAAATTCATTTCTTTGTGCCTTGGTCTCTACATGTGTAAATAGCTGTAATAACAGTACGGGAAGGATTAAATGAGTTGATACATAGAAAGTGCCAGAACAGTGCTTGGCAGGTAGTAAATGCTTTACCAGTGTCTGCTGTCCTGGTGTCTCTGCAGCATTCCTGTATGGTGGGTAGGAATAGACTCAATTTAAAAATGGGAAAACAGTCATTAAGAAAGTCTCCCCTGCTTCCCTGGTGGCGCAGGGGTTGAGATGCAACCTAGGAAGCTGTCCGCAGCTGCTGCAGCTTAAGTTCGAGTCCCGGCCGGCCAGGGGGCTACCCACATGGCGCAGTAGACCTCTTCTGTCTTGCCTGCTGCTCCCCTCAGCCGTTCTTTTGGTCTGTCTGCCTGTTCTGCTCCCCACTCTGTCTCTGGTGAATCCTCTCACTCCCTGCGCCTGCCTCTGGCCTGTGCCCCAGCTCTTGTATGCATAAATAAATAAATACATCTTTAGAAAAAAAAGTCTCCTGCTGAGAGCAGGAAGGAATTGGGGAGGTGGGATTCCAACCACCTGAGGACTCCTAAACCTAAGCTTCCTCCATCAAATAACACGACTAGCCCACCGACCCCTCATCCCCGTGGAAGGAAACCTCAGCATGTCCAATCACCCAGGGCCAGGGGAGGTGGCCTTGAAGCTCCTGCATGCAGAGATGCTTCCAGGAGGAGACTGTGAGAAGGGGATCCCACCTCTCCCCACGGGGGCTGCCGGGTGTCCCCCGCCACCCCCTCCCGCGCCCAGCTGGTACTGGTGGTTCCCGCGCCCGCGCCGCCTGTTACCGGCTCAGGCTGGGCCCCCTGGGCTGCGCCCCTAGAGCTGCGGGGACCGTGAGCGCGCCTGCCTGCTCCGCACGCCGCCTCTGCTCGCTCGCCCACTCCGCGGCTGCGGGTCGCGCCTTGGCGAAACACCAGCAGAGGACCGCCTTTGTGACGCGCGGCCACCTGCAGGCCTCTGCTCGTCCTCGGTGGGCACAGGCCCTCCAACCCGGGCTTGCCAGATGAGGTGATGTGGTGTAGAGACGGGCCCCAGCGCTGTGCAGGAAGGCACCGGGCCAGGGGCTGGGTGCTAAAGTCCGGTTTGAGCGCGGGGTGAGGACGCGCGTGCCAGCTGCCCTTCTCTCTTCGCGCGAGGAAGCGGGTCTGCCCCGAACTTGGGGCTCAGGCCCGCGCACTTCACCACCTTTCCTGTCCTGACCCAGCGCCGGGTCCTGTGGAGTCCCTGGAGACCCCATGTGTGCACCCCCCTCCAGGGGAAGCGGCCCCTGCGTGCTGTCGCTGACTTGTGCTTTCTCCTCCCGAGACAGGACACCCAAAGGAGAACCTTAGGCAAACCTGACAACATTTGAAAACCGCTCCACCTTCCCAGTTTTTGCAGGGTGGGCACATTTAACCCAGCAAATTCCTTGTTCTTTCCCTCCCCAGCGAGGGCTCTCTGGCTAATCGCGAAGGCCAGGCGAAAGGCAAGGGGCACAGTTGGCATTCCTAGGCTTCCCCGGCTCACAGCCCTGAAAGGCATCCCTTTGGGCTTCGCCTACCTTCAGTTTCAGCTCTCCCTCCCACCCTCCATTTCTTGTTTTCTGCGTGGCCCCTTTCCTTGGGCACTGCCTAAGTATGATGTCCTGTCTGTGCCACCCTCACCCTGGGGAACCAGACAGGAATCTGAACACAGCAGACAGTGAGCAGAAGTTTTCAGGGAGAGAGTTTTTATTCTTTCAAGACTAGAACTGGGTTGCCCAAGATGGCAGTAAGGTGGTGCCCCTTAGATGCTGGCTCAGGACTCTGGGGCAGAATTGCTGGAACCTCTTTATCCCTTTCTGGTTTAGCTGTAGCTCTTGGGCAAACCAGCATCTCTGTGCAAAAGAAGGAACATACTTATTTAAATCAGAACCTTTTCTTCTACAAGAAAGAAACCCAACGAACAAACACATCTCTTTTCAGGAGTAAAGGCCACCACAGAAAGTAAGCAGGAAAACCAGTTGTAAAAACAGAATCTTAAATCGGCAGTACCTTTACTTTTCCAAATCTAGCTGGAAGTTCTCGTTTGCTTCCCCTTCAATGAAGCTAACCACCAGCATTTTTCCTAAAGAAGTAGATATAAAAAAAGTTTCATGTGTTTAAAGTGGGAAGTGGCAGTTCCTGGGACATCTCTGGATATTGTGTGAACACTGAGCCTCAGATGGAATGGGGACAGCAGGGAGCCCACCAAGCTAGGTGGGGCTCCTGACAATATTTAATAGCAAGGGGAGAGTGTGGTGGGGGAAGGAAGAGTGAACAGATTAGAGCACATCACACCATGAACGGTTATACAGCCATTAAAAAAAAAAAAAGCCACATCATTGGACTTGGAAGAATGTCCTGGGTATTGCTGAATCATAACATTAAAATGCAAAGAAGTGTGTATAATTGGACTCCAAATGGATATGTTTGTATGTGGTTATATAATAGGGTTGCCAGATAAAATATAGGATGCCCAGTTAATTTTAGAGAAACAAAGATTTTTTTTAGCATAAGTATGTCCCGTGCAATTATTTTGTAGTTATTTTTGTCCCAAATCATATATATATATATATATATTGCTCAATTGGCAAACCTATTATATCAGGATGGAGGAAAGTATGAAACAAATTGTGGGAGGCAAGAGAATATGAGAATAATCACACCCCAGCAAGCCTGAAATTCACCTATCTTTGTAAAAATATATGCTATGTGGACATTGAGATGCCTAAAGAAGTTAGAGAGAAAGATCTAGGCCTACCCTTATGTAAGGAGTGCACATCATAGGTTAACTGGAAAAGGAAATGACAGCATAAGGTGTATAGTAAAATGATATATGGAGAAAACCAAACAGTTGTTTGCAGTGCGTAGGGCTTTGAAGCACACGCATCAGCTGCTGCCCCTGGTATCTCAGAGCACAGGACTGTGGGGTGGGGTAGGAGTGGAGGAGAATTAGCCTTACCTTTATACTTCTTCGTTTGGCATTGTGTCAACTGGTTATAACATAATTTAATACTTCTATATTTTGAAAAATATCAGATAATGAAAGTTTTTTTTTTTTTTTTAAGTGAGTGAGGCATACAGGATGGTATTAAAGAGCACCAAGTTTTGGAATCACATACACGTGGGATTGCAGGCTGGATTCTGTTATTCTCTGATTACATAATCCTAGGGAAGCCAATCAGCCTTTCTGTCCTGTTTCCTCAACTATAAAATAGGGATAAAATATCTGCCTCTTGTTTATAATGAGCATGAACCACTTGTAAAGAGTTTTGCATTGTAATTGGCTCCTAAGAGTTAACTACCTTTAATACTACTACTTGTTATTACTAGAAAATAATCTAGAATGTAGAAATCAGGATATTGAGGGAAACAGCTATAAACCCTGATCTCCTAGGGCCAACCACCAAAGGACTTGGGGTCTTGACCAAGATTCTGATCTCTGGATCGCTCAGCCTTCTTTATACCGTGAGAGAGGTGGACCTCATGGCCTCTGCTTCATTCATTTACTCTGTAGTTTTGGATAATATGCTGTGTGTCAGCCCTGTGCTAGGAGCTGGAGCTGCAGAGATGAAAAAAGCTGGCTGTCCTTCAAAGGTGGCCTAGTTTCTGAGACTATACAAATAAGCCAGGTGGTAAGTGCTGCAAGAGAGAGGATTTGGGCACCCAGAGAAGGAAGAGCGAGAGAAGGGTCTTTCCAGTGGCAATGGCTGTGAGCATCTTGCAGGTCTGAGCTTTCCTTACGCACTGCTCAGATGTGGCCAGCCAGGCCAGGAGAGGACAGCTGGGTACCTGGTGTAGAATTAAGGTTGGCAGGGGGAGCAGGATACCACACTGAGCACATCTTCTCAGAATATCATAGGCTGCCTCATCTTCTGCAGGAGACGTGGTCCTGGGGTCATCCTCAGACTTGAAAGGAATAGTCATGGTTTTATTTGTGCTGCTTGGTGCTAGATTTGTTGAATCTTCCAAAAGAAGAGGAACCTTGTTCCTATTTTTCATCTTTGGACGGACATCTTTCTGTTCCGAGGAAGCTAGATATTCAGCAGTCTGACTTGGAGGGGTTGGAGAAGAAGTACTTGGCTTTCCAGCTGGAAAATATTTCACAGACTCTGAGACTGCACAACATTTTTCCTGCAATTGTGAATAATATATCAAATTAAAAGTGACTTTGGCTCTTGTTGACAATATAATAGACGAGGTAATCTGAACACTTCCTACTACAAACACAAATGTTGGGTAAAATATGACATTTGTTTAACTTTATAGCTGACTTTGCAAGAAAGAAAGAAAACTGTGTTCCAGGAATGAAGACCTGATTTGTTAGCACATGAGCTGACACTTGGGAGAAGATGCTGGGTCAATCTTATCACGAAGGACTTCGTTGAGCGATGTGAGTCTACATGTGAAGAGTTATCAGTAAGATTTCCCTTCACATGACTGGAAACCTTGAAGACCAAACTATGGGAACTCAAAACAATTTACTAATTGGAAAAGGAAAGTCACAGGGAAGGGTGTCTACCTTGGGTTGGAATTTGAGAAAGGCTCATGTTCATGAAAACTCAGATATCACAGGTCCCTGTCATTCATATATGTGAGGGGATCAGATTTATGTTAGCCTATGGCCTGGGAATCTCAAGCAGAAGAATTAACATAGAAGTTGTTTGGCCAAAGCAATCACAAAATCCCTCTGGAGGGTACAAAACCTCAAACTAGATCATACAGAATTCTCACAGATAGAGACTCATCAAACAGAAATTCACAATCCAGACTCACCAATACACAAGGAAGTTCTTTACCCTAAGTAAAAGTCATAGATATAGCCAATATCAGTGTCAGTCTCTAAGAAGTGCAGATAATAGAAATAAAGACCAGAGACTATTGAATATATTAATTCAAAATGATCAAGACAAAAGAATAACACCCTATGAGAAAAGAACAGGAAAAGTTGAAAGAGATAAATAAAACTTCTAGAAATGAAAAATACAGACACTGCACCTTAACAAATGAGCTTAAATTTGGCCAAGAAAATATAAATGGACTTGAAGACAGATTTGAGAAAATTGCTCAGAATATAGGAGCTGGAAATAGGAAATGTGAAAGGTTAAGAGACATAAAGCTAGAACAAGAAAATACAATATATTCTGGAGAGGGAGGACATGGGGGAGTTGGGGATTTGTAGAGAGCTGGGAATTTTTCAGAACTGATTAAGGACATAAATCTTTAGATACAGGCAGGAAAAATTCTGAGAAAGAGGGGGGAGTACATTGAGTACAATGAGTACAATGAGTACAATGAGTACAATGAGTACCAATGAGTACAATGTACACATTTGAGTACATTGTTCTGAGCAGGAGGGAAAAAAATATTCCTAACTTAGGTATATTGCAGTGAAACCACAAAAGATCAAAGGCAAAGAGAATCATGAAAGGGAAGGAAAAGCTTGTCTACAAAAGAACAGCAATTGCACATGGAAACAGACTTATCAAGAGCAATCATAAACGTGGGAAGATGGCAGAATAAATTTCAAAATGCCAAGAGAAAGTAATTGTTAACTAGTAAACTAGTGATACTACCATTCAAAAATGCAGAAAAAAGTAGTACCTTTTTAGGTAAAGATTTACTACTCAGGTTCTTGCTGAAGAAACTCCAGTCTGGAGATTGGGAAAAGATTCCAGAATGAGATATAAATTTGGGAGTGTTGCTTACTGAAGGTGTTTTTAAAAATCCTAAGATTGGATACAATTATTGAGGCAGTAAGTAGGGTTAAGGAGGAACACACAGGTTGAACACAAATTAAGAGGTTGGGGAGCTAGAGAAGGAGAAAGCAGTGAGGCAATTGAAAGGAGAGTACGGTATTCTAGAAGCAAGAAAGTGAACTGAAGAAGAGTGAACAGTGGTGGTCAATGCTCCTCATGAATTGAGGCCTGAGAACTACCTTGGACTTGGCAACATGAAGGTCATTGATGATTTTGACAAGACCTAAGGGATGGCGCTGAAGCCAGGTTGGAGAGGGAGTAAGGTTGGGAAAGAAGAGATGGTGACAGTGATTATAAACTACCTGTTTCGAAGTTTGCTGCAAAGGGGAGCAAAGAAACAAGAAACAACAAGAAATGAGATCAAGAGAAGTGTTTTTTTTTGTTTTTTGAGTCATGTTAATGTAACATGAAAGACAGAACTATAAAATATCCCTAATTTGCAAAGAGAGAGGAAAAGGAAGGGAGGGAGGGAGCTTATCATTATAATTTTTAAGATTTATTTTTACTTATTTGTGCACTGGGGGTCTAGGCCAGAGGTGCAAGGTGTAAGGGAATGCGTGTGTGAGAGGATGCACCAGAGACAGAGTGGGGAGCAGAACAGGCAGATCTACTGAAATACACTGCAGAGGGGAGCAGCGGGAGAGTCAGGAGAGGTCTGCTGTGCCACATGTGGGTTAGTTCTCTGGCAAGATGGAGATCGAACTCTTGAAATCCTGTTGCAGTGGCTGGTGGTAGCTTGATAGCGCTGAGACTTTAAGCTTTGTATCACCATGGAGACCCCAAGAGATTGAGCTTTTCAATGCAGCCCCAAAGGTAGCACTGTCAATCCATCAATGTTAAGTGTTAAGGTTACCACTTCAAAAATGTATCATAACATATGTTAGAACACATTGAACAGTTTGCTGTTGCCTCCTTGTGCAGCATATTTCATCTCTTCCTGCTGTTAGGAGGGGGTCTCCTGGTTGTAGAGAGAGGGGAGAGCTTTTGGGGCAATGATCTTGTGTAGGCAGGGAGGATGGGCTGCAGTGCCCCGGTCAGCTCTCGGCAGGAAATGGAAAGTGTCTCTGTGGTTAATGGGGGGAAGCGTGTGCGTGTAGCTGCTGGCAGGGAGGTCATCTGGCAGCGAGTGGTTACGGGTGTTCTATTCTCATGAAGTGGACAAATCGCCATCCCCATTTTCCTCAAAAGAAGAGGGAGGCTCAGGAAATCTGCATAGTCAATAGGTGGCAGAACAGAACTGAAGTGTAAGATTACTGACCACAAATTCAGTCCCATGTTTATTCGAGTCCCCCACACCTCTGAAGTGTGTTGCTATTCATGGTTGCCAGTCTGGACATTTGGAAGGGCGTAGTCAGCTTCTCTCTTGTTTGGGTGCTCAAGTATTTCTGATTCAAACAAAAGACATGGACCACTTATGTGATAGACTAGGCATCATGATTAAGGAAAACTAATGGGATTTGATGCCCAGCGAGGGCTGGCAAGCACTGGGCTGGGCAGTGCTTCTCTGTCTTGAAACTTCAGGAGCCTCGTGAAACTGCATGTTCTGAGTTAGCATTTCTCGGGGGTGGGCCTGGGAGTCTGCATTTCCAACAAGCTCCTTGGTGAGACTGTTGCTGCTGCCCCACAGACTGCACTTCCAAAAACAAGAGGCTGAAAGGTGGAAATGACCCAAATGTTTAGCAACCGATGAATGGAACCGCAAAATACTTCCATCAAAGGCATGAGGTGCTGCCCTCCTCAGCAACACGGAGGAACCTGGAACACACGATGCTAACTAAACGAATTACATCAGACCACATGGACTGCGCTAACAAGGAATGTCCAGACTAGATATGTTAGGGGGAAAAGGATGTCCTAAAGGTAATTTCATACAGACTTTGTGGACTCCACCCCCACCCCAGGCCAAAGCCAAAGACACTGGGAACTCCAAATCCCATCACCACCAAAGGGAAGGTGGCTGGGACCTGAGGGTGGGGTTAAGCAGCCAAGTGAGTATAAAGACAGACATGTGGGCTTTGGGGGGGTCCCCCATTTTGGCTCTCCACCAGCTAGCAGCGTCCGGCCAGCTCTGAGAGTGACTTTGGGTTTCCAGGTCGGCGGATCGGGTAGGACGCATTAAAGACTTTATTTCCCTATTTTCTCCCTGAGTTGTACATTTTCCTCATTTCCTTTTCCCTTGTAAATAAACCTTTTATTAACCTTTTGTGTGTATCTGTAGTGGAGTATTAATAAGTCCCTTTTAAGCGCGCGGGTGAGGACCCACAGCCAGGAACCCGTTCAATATTGGGGCTGTCCTATAACAGATACAGCCATAGAGACAGAAAGCAGACTAGTGGTTGCCAGGGGCTAAGGAGAGGAGGGGTGGGGAGTGACTGCTTAGTGAGCATGGGGTTTCTTTGGGGGTGATGTAAATGTTCTGGAATGAGAGAGGTGATGGTCACCCAACATTGTGAATATACTTAATGCCACTAATGATAAGTCTCATGTTACAGGAGTTTTACCATAATAAACAAAAAGATCTAGATCACTGCAAGGGTCTCAGATTCTGATATTCATGGTTCTCTGAATTAAAGGGTAAAGAAAGGGTAAACAGCTCTTCCCCGGGAGGAAGACTTGTGTTCCAAGGGGAGAAAACTTGGTAAGTTTCCCCACAGGGCAAACGCTCAGCCTGCAAAAGAAAGGAGCTATTCAGCAGAGAAGGCACTTCAAGGTGCTTAAAGCCACAGAGAAAAGAGCCTGAATGTGCCAGGCAAAATCAATCAATCCATCAAGCACATCATTAAAGCACTACTGATCCACTTTTTGTACCCAGTCCTGGAAAAATGGAGAAAGTCGTTCAGTTTTGGGCCCTCACGTGGGTCAAGAAATAATAAGGCAGATTCTCCTGAGCAACATCCAGGCTCTGAAGGTGGAAGAAGTTCCTAGGGGGGTCAGGGATAGCTGAAGCGGTCAGGTCAGGAGGCTCCTCGAAGGACTGTCACAGGGAGTCACCAAGGGCGGTCATCGTTATTTAAGCTAAATCAGCCTTCAGCAATTCATTAACCTCCCCCTTTGAACACTGCAAAACTGAACATGGGAAGCTGTAATATTCTTCGACGTAACACTGGGTGCAAAAATCTAACCTTTCCCATCATACTCTTTGGAAATATGGACTGGTTGTTGGCATCATTAGAAAATGACTAATTCCTACTCACCTTATGGTAGAAGTACATATTTTCTGGAATCTCTTGGTGACAATAATGACAGTGGACTTTCTTTTCAGGAGGACTTCTCTCCCCTGAATAAAGGAATAAGAAACAACACCACAAATGATTACCCTTGGCAACGACTAGTCCAGCTACCCCAGATGCTGTGGATGGCCTGCGCTTATGAGTATGATTTGCCTGGGCAGCACGCAGTCCTTATGGAGGGACGTTGTCCTGGAGCAGGACTGGTTTCCAAGGAGACGAAGGGACTGCTACTGCAGATGCCAATCCTGTCCATTGTGACCATCCTGTCATTTCACCATTTTCCTGGCTCTGTGATCCAACGAGGGCTTACCGTACATGCCTTTGTGGATTGTGTTAAAGCTGTGTTGGCTGTGTTGTGTTATTTTGATAGACTTATGTTGATAAAGTCATGTGGAAGTTGTGTTGGCTGGGCTGATGCCCAGCCATGTGGGAATGAAGGACATGGATGTGAATCTTAACCCTTCCAATTTTTCACTTGCCAAATTTGACCTTGGGCAGATTGTTAACTAGGAGATATTTACTGTCCAAAGTGTTTTAGACTCTTTCCACATGTGACTACATTACTAAAACAACCTGTGAAGTCCACGGAAGATCTGTCACTCATGGTGGCCGTGTCCCCTGAAACACCCACATAAAAAGGTAACTGGGTCAAAAGAACCTGAAATGTCTCCCGGGGGTCACACAGACCCACAGCTCAGAAGCTATAGCTAGTTTCCCTCTGTCCACCGTCATGGTGAAAAAAGCTCCAGATGCGGTGTCAGAAACCTTGGGTGTCTGTCTTATTTCAGCCCCTAGCAAGCCCCTGCTTCATTCTGCGCCTGGGTGTCTCATCTATACAAGGATACAGGCAGCATTGGATTGTGCTGGAGGAGTTGAAAGGAAGCGTCCCATGTAGCAGGACTCTGTCTGCCTCTCTACCCATCGCTGAGGCTCCCAGCCCCCAGCCTTGGGATCTTAGACTCTCCAGACCAGTCATTTGAAGCGGACACACAAGGAGGTCACTGTCATGTATAGCTTAAAACTAGTGTGGCCAGACAAATTTATAAAGTGCACATCTGTCTATCATCTGCCCACACACGTCTTCTGTCCTATGAGACCTTACATTGCTCGCATGCCATCCAGAAAAGGCTTCCCCCTCCTGGAAGCTTCTCTTTTCCTGTAGCCAGTGCTGCTCACCCTCACTGAGAGGGGCTGGTTCACTCCAACATGCGGCCCTGTGCTGGGCCAGCCCTCGGAGCATGATGGACTGGCCGCACTCCAGGCAGATCTTGGTCCGGTTGCCACAGTGGTGCTCGTGGATCTCCAGCTTGCTGAGGCGCACGACCAGCTCACAGAACTGACACGCAGTGGGGCGCTCCTGGCATTCTGTGCTCTGTGTGTGGGAGAGGGGACAGGCATGGTCACTGGCCTGCAGCGAGACAGGGGAAGGGGCAGAGCGGGGACTCTTTTGGACAACAAATTCTCTCTTGGGCTCAGGGATCCTTGCAAGCCCTTCTGACCAGTATCTGGGAGACAGGCAGACCTGTGCCCCTGGGCTGAGCTAGTTTGCTTCCCTAGCCTTCTTGAGTGAGAGAAGGGAAGTCAGGTGGAAATCTTTACTCCTGGCCCCTCCCCTCCTCCTCCCAGTGAACTGCTGGGGGTACAGGGGGATCTTGTATGCCTCTCACCTCATGGAACTCCAGGGCGTGCTTCTGTACGATCTGCTGACACATGGCACACCCGACCTGGATGCACAGAGAGAAACATGAGTCCCACCAGCATGTGCGCTTCCCCCAACACTGCCTTGTTTGGTCATATGCTTCTATTTTGGGTCTGTGATCTTCCAGAGGGCAGGGGTGAGGCATGGTCACCTCAGTTGCCCTGTGGCACCAGCCCAGCTTTCAAGAAGCATTTGTGGGATCCACTGCACTGAAATGGATGCCTGTGCTTGAGGGTCTCCAGAAAGACAGATGAGGGGCCCCTGACCATTGCCCCTCTTTGCTCTCCAACCCTGTTCCCTCAGCTCTGCTTCTTGGGCTGGTGCAGACTCCAGACAGTTAGGAAGATCTGAACTGAGCAGAGCTCTCTGGGAAGGACCCCATATCTACCCTAGAAGGGATTGAAAAGACTAGGAGAGAAATGTCAGCCTTGTGTGCTTTCTAGACCTTTCCTTTCCTGTGTGCCCTATTCACAAACCTCAAAAGACCTTTCAACCTTTCCTGAAACAGGGACCCCTTACCTTGATTGAATGCATGAGCCTGTGGGAATGGGAAAGCCAGGGGTATACTCAGTTTGGCGTGAGAAACTAAACTGAGATTCCGCCTCCACTTCATAGACATGAGTAGACACAGTGCAGGCTAAGTGACTTGGCCACGATGGAGTTGCTGCCATGTGGACGGGACTCTCATGGCCGCCCTGCCCTCCCTCCTTCCTGCTCACCTGCTGGTGCCCAGCCTCCTGGTGCTCGTCCATCTTCTCCTGTGGAACATGTTCCTTGCACTCCGGACAGGGGACCAGAGACTGCAGGCAGTGGGCCTCATGGAGGGCCAAGTGGGCCGAGGCTATGCTTCTTCTGCTATAGAATCAAGGGGGAGGAACAACAGGCTTATTTCAACATATAACCGTGGAGCCATTTTTCACAGCCAGGGCAGCTGGATTAAGACCTTTTGATCTTAATACATGATGGTGATGATGCTCCCTGGCCCCCTTCCCCCACATTGGTTGAAAATTAGAACATGCAAAATGATAAGAGAAGCGTCAGGACATTCTATAAGTTCTTATATTGTCCAGGTTGAGCAGGGATGTTGAGAAGGAGCAGGAGGGAGCAAAGGAGTCCCGAGAAGTCTTTGAGGGTAAAGGAGAAGGTCCATTATCCCCAACGGGCTGAGGGGTGTAGACACAGATTAAACATGGTAAATGGTACCCTTGAAAAACATAATACAATTTAGGTCAATTATACCACAGTGAAGCTCTTTTTAAAGCTCAACAAAAAAATATCAATTGCTTTCAATTTTTTTTTCTTGTCTTGAAGTACTCCCTTCCCTACCACGCATAGGCATCCTGAAAGGGCATTGCCAGCATTCAGCCAGAGTCCAGACAGTGAGCTCTACCCATCCCTGCCAGCAGGTGCACCTGTGCCACCTGCAGAGGGACCTGAGGCCCTTCTTGGAGAACTCAAAGCACCCCTGTTTCTGAGCCTCCCAGCTCCAGGGCAGGGTGTTAACACTCCTCACCCCCCAGCAATGCTTCCTTTATTGCAAACATCTCCTGCTTGAGGTAGCTTGGGAGAAAGGAAACTCAGGTCTCAGTAAAGGTCTAAGTGACGACAGGTGTGGCAGGCCAAGGGCTATGGCAGGAGGGCTATGGCCAAGAGGCATGGCCGAAGCCTCACCCCTTGGGTCTGAACAGACTCTACTTCTGCGCGGCCCAGGCAGACAGCACAGAGGCCATTTTCTTGGCCTTCTTTTCTTGCCCCTGGCCTGGTCACTATCTCCCTCAGCTTTTCTTTCTGAACCTGTTCAGACCCTGAAGAGCTAGGGTGCTTTAGCTGAAGCAGAGCTCTCCAGAAGGATTCTCCCTGGCACCCCCCCCCCCCCGCAGGTAGGGAGAGTGGAGGGTAAAGTGCTTCAGAGGCGGGGTCCCCCCGAGTTACAGGTATAACTGGACCCCTGCCCCAACACCCTCCCCCCCCCCACCTATCTTAGCTCCCCCTCAATGAGAGACTGGAAATGGTACCAGAGAATCTGATGAGCCCCTTTCCTGGGGAAAGACCATATGATCAGAACCCCAAATTTAGACCCCAGTTCTGCCAAATATGAGTAGCCCAAAAGGGGCAATGATCTTGGCCATTGACTTTAGGACTGTCCAAGAAAGTCTAAAATATCTTGGGGTGGGGATGCTGGTTCAGTGATATAGAGGTAACTACTTGTCACCCAGGGAACTTTCCACCCATACAAATGCCTGAGCCCTTTCTCCTCACTTCAGGAACAACCTTACCCTGTGTGCCCCTCTCACTAGCTGGCCTCAGGCCACTAGAGAAGGCTTTATCTTACCAGTTTCTGCACACCAGCAAGGCTCTCTCCATGGTCTCCAGAGTCTTTCTGTTGAGTTTCATTTCTAGCAGACAGAAACAAAACTGAAAGTATTTTGCAACCCAGAGTCCAGAAGGGAGGGGCTTTCAGAAATCTCGGCTTGGGGCTGCTCCAGGCTTCCTGTGCCTGCCGCTTTCAGGAAGGCCTTCTGCAGCACAGCCAGCCCAGCCTGCCCCTGCTGTCACCCAGGGCTACTGTCACCCACTGATTCTAAGACCCCGAGGGCAGGATCGAGAGGCAGAGCCTCCCCTGGACAGCAGCATGTCCTCCCCGGGCCGCTTGACTGCTCTGGTGGGTTGCCTTGTTCAACCTGAAGCTGTCCCTAGAAAGCAGCTCCTGGGTATCCCTCCCCCTCCTCTGGCCCCAGCTGGTGACAGCTGGGGAACAGGATCTGGGAGGAACTGTGGAGGTGGGGTGGTATTGATACTGGGCAGGTTGAGGGGCACCCCGGAATCCCCAAACCTACCCACTCTAAATAGATTCTGCCATTTGCCTTGTTATGGAAAACAGTCTGCCAGGCTGGAAAGGGCCAATATACCAACCTCATCAAGACAAAACATACTCTAGTGCATAAGAACTTTAACAGAAAGGAATTTTAATACAATAAATAAAGAGAAGATATAAGACAAAGAATGTAGTTTTCAAATCAAGTACTCAAAGTTACCCATCCCCTTGTGGGCAAATTCCCAGCCAAAAAGGGTTGGCCCAAAGCAAGGCCACTAGGGCTGGGAAGCTTGCCACAAGTCCAAGGCATTTTCTGGTGGGGACCCATAGGAAAGGGGCAGAAGGGGTCCCAGAATGTCTGGGACAGAAGGAACACAATCAAAATCAAGATAAAAGCTGCCCTTGTTAACCTCCCCACAGATGTCACCCACATCTGTTTCAGGTGTCTCCTTCCATGTCCCCCAAGTCCCTGGTACCAGTCCAAGGCTGGGAAGCAAGCGCAGCTTCTTCACATGTGTCTCTGCTCCATGTGCCTCCTCCAGGTCTCCTTCTGGCTCTCCATCCTTCAACCTTCCTTTTTCCAGTCTCCAGTTTCCCCTCCTCTCTGCTCAGCCCCACCCTTCCTTGGGTGGAGCAGGGAATCTGGAACCTCTCTTTTCCTTGGGGACCACCCTGGTACAGTTCTACAAATATAGATACAGATATATAGATTTGGTCATTCAGGTTGTAAATGACCAAACAGGGCCTTTTGCTGGTGTCCAGAAAGCCAAACTCTGAACCCTGAGAATTGTCTTTACTTGAAGGAGTTCAATCAAGGGAGTTGGGGTTAGGCACCCCAATACACCTGGCTTCCCAAGTGGCAGGAGTGCTGGGATTTTATAAGGGATGAAGGAAAGTAGGGAAGTGTCAGGCCTCACATCTCCAGGTCCCAGGAGGTGCCAGGCATTCTAGGCGGCAGGAGTCAAGGTGTTTGACTTTCCAGACAGGTTTTTTCTCAGCAACCAGCAGATGTTTGTTTCTTTTCTTTCTTTCTTTTTTTTTTTTTTTTTAAGATTTATTTATTTATTTATACAACCCCTGTGTACCATCAGAAGCACGGGAGGGTGAGATAATTCACCAAAGCCAGAGCAGGGAGCAAAACAGACAGATTGACGAAATACACTGCTGAGGGGAGCAGCGGGCGGGACAGGAGAGGTCTGCGCGCCATGTGGGACCCTCGCTGGAGGCTAAGGATCGAACCGGCGCTGCAGAGGCTGCGGGCAGCTTCTCAGCCCAGCGCTCAACCGCTGCGCCACCGGGGAGGCCCCAGATGTTTGTTTCTGATGCCACTGTCAACTCAAAGAGACAGAGAACTTTATCAGGGAATGCAACACAATCAATTTCCAAGTTCCCAGGTTTGCAGCTAAAGCCAGTTAACAGTTAATCATAAGGAGGGAACAGGAAGCACAATTCAGTGAGTTAACAGTTAATCCTAGAGGGAATGCAATTTAGTCAGTGAACAGTTACTCCTAAAGAAGGAATGCGATTCAGTGGTTGTAGTTTAATTCCAAATTGTTAGTCTAGAGGTATTTTCTGCTGCAAAATGGAGGGGATTGGCTACAAGGTGATCAAAATATATTTCTCATACCCATTTGATCTTCATGCACAGTCCCTGGCTCAGAGCTCCCCAAAACCTTGGCATATCCTAAGTGCTGAGCGTGATAAAGGTGTCTTTTGTTATGTGAATGAATGCAGCTGGTTGCGCAAGATTAAAAGTTGAGAACTTTCAGTTCCACCCCTTAACCTCCAGGGATGGGAGAGGACTGGAGATGGAGTTCAACTCCCAATGACCAATGATTTAATCTACTGTGCCTGGGATGTTAAGTCTTATTGTAACAGGGTGGTCCCCAGGAAAGGGGAGGTTCCCTGCCCCACCCAAGGGAGGGTGGAGCTGAGCAGGAAGAGGAGAAGCTGCAGAAGAGACTAAGGAAGGAAGCAGGATGGAGCCAGAAGGAGACCTGGAGGAGGCGCATAGAGCCTAGAGACACATGAAGAAACTGCGCTTGTCTTTTGGTTGTGGACTGGGTGACACAGATGTGGGTGAGACCCGTGGGGAGGTGACCATGGCAGCTTTTATCTTGATGTTGATTTTGCTCTTTTCCTTCCGGGCTTGTCCGGTTGTTTCTGGCCCTTTTCTGTGGGTCCCCACTGGAAGATGTTTTAGACTTGTGGCAGGCTTTGGGGCCTTGTTCTGGGCCGATCCCATATGGATGGACTTTTACCCACTAGGGGACGGGTAACTTTGGGTGCTTCATTTAGAAACTAGACTCTTTGCCTTACCTGTATTGTTTCCTAGTTTTATTAAAGATCCTTCCCATTAAAGTCTCATATGTTTTGTGTTGATGCGGCGGATGGCAGAACCCATTTAGAATAGGCAGGTTTGCGGGGTTTTGGGCTGCCCCTCTCCCTGTCCTATAACATTATAAAAACCCAAGTGTGTGTGTGTGGGGGGGGGGAGGCCTCCCCAGTGGCGCAGTGGTTGAGCGCTGGGTTGCGAAGCTGCCCGCGGCCTCTGCAGCGCCGGCTCGATCCCCGGCTGCTCCCCAGCCACCGGAGGAGGGTCCCACATGGCACGCAGACCTCTCCTGCCGCCCGCTGCTCCCCTCAGCAGTGTACTTCGGTCCTTCTGCCTGCTCTGCTCCCAGCTCTGGCTCTGGTGAATTCTGCTTCTGACTGTACCTATCACTTGTATAAATAAAAATAAATCTTAAAAAAAAAAAAAACCAACCAAGTGGGCAGGCTTCAGATAAGCTGCAGTTGGTGAGCACGCGCAGGCTCAGAGACCGCATGGAGCTCCCTGCCTCCCCCCCACCCCCACCTTGGCCCTATGCATCTGTCCCAACTGACTGTTCCTGAGTTCCATTCCATTGTAATAAATCAGTGATCTAGTGAGTAAAATGTTTCCTAAATACTGTGAGCCACTCTAACAAATTAATTTACTGAAGAAGGGGTGGGTTCTGATTTATAGCCAGAGGGTCAGAGCACAGGTAATAAGTTGTGGCCAATTTGTAGGCAGTAGATCAGAAACACAGGTAACCATGTGGGCTTGGAATTGACCCCTGAACAGGAGGATGGTCTTGCGAGTCTGATCCCCAGATTCCTGCGGAATCTGATACTGTCTGTGGGCACACAATGTCAGAATTGAGCTGTATTAAATTGAATTCTTGGACACCTTGTTGGTGTCTGAAAATTGTTTGGTAGAGGGAAGTCTCTGCACCCACACATAGCACTGGACATGGGAACCCTTCCAGGTGGGAACGGTTGTTGTTGATTTTTTTTAGGAAGATAATAGGATTAAGGAAAATACCCAAGCATGGTGTAGAGACAGGAGAGGACACAGAACAGGTTTTCTGATCCAGGAGACCGGGTAAAGGAGGAGTCAGAGTCTTCAGTGGCTTTTCAGGCTTTTATTGGGATTTACCGGGTACATGGCAGGTAGGGGTGCTGGGGGGCCGGGAGGCTGGCAGTCCTCCCAGCCCCCAGCAAATCCTCACCCTATCTGGGCTCTCTGGTGCTCTCCCACATTCTCTCTGCTCCTCTCATGGCTCTGCTTCTCTGCTTCTTTCTCGGCTTCTGCTGGCGTCCCTGTGATGCCGCCTGTAAAGCAACCAACCCATTCTTAGCAGGTTTATGAACGGTTCTAGCAGCCACATGTTCTTCGCCATGGTTTGTAGTCGCTCCAACACTCCTCCGTACACTCCACTCCTCCACCGTTAACACCGCACTACCACCACACCGCACTCTGCTGCACCACCCTTATAAATCAGTCTCTTAGCTCAGGTGGACCCACTTCAGGTGTCCGCCATCAGGCATGCACCCAGGATCACAGGGCTCCCTCATCTATCCTGATGGCGGAAGGGCAGAAAAGCCTGATACCTTGTACCTTACCCTACACCGCCCTTTAAAGCCCAGTCTTAGCCCAGGTGAATCCCGTCTACCTATGCCCACACCCTACTCCAGGTGCCCGCCATCAGGCATGCATTCAGGACTGCAAGGATCCATCATCTATCCTGATGGCAGGAGGGCAGAAAAGCCTGATACCTTTTACCTTACCCTACACATGGGCTCTAGCCTGCTGCCAGACTAAAATTCAGGCACCAAATGAGAGATAGTGTGCAAATGATCAAAGCAAAGGTGGGAGGGAAGAGCAAACAGACTTTTAAACATTTTCTATGTTCCTGACATCATACTAAGCATCTTACAGGCATCACCGAGTTTCATCTGCCCAATAACTCTGGTGTAAGAATGACTAGTTCCATTTTGTAACAGCAAGATGAAACAATTTGTCCAATGCCACACACTGAACTGAGCTGGGAGATCTCACGCTGGGGGCCTATGCGCCTAAGCAGCTCTGAGCCAGGAGTCAGAGACCCAGGTGAGCACCAGATTCTCTTCCTCATCAGCTGGGCCAATGCCTAAATCCCTCTGCTTTGCTTCCCACTCTGTCTCCTGACAGTCCTGACAGTTCGCTACAGTCCTGACAGTAGCGAAAAGCTAAGAACTTTAACATGTGTTATCTCCTGTGGAGATCCCCAGAATACAAGGGTGTGGTGGAGCGGGGTGAAAGAGGGCTGCACAGGTGAGGTGTCTTCAGCTATGCAAGCACCGGGGTGCAATTAGAAATGACCTTGAGATCTTCCTCTACATCTTAGTTTTCATTTAAGATGTTTCCTCTTTGCTGACTGTCCCACCCCTTCCCTGACATATCAAAATTCCACAAAACCAACTCCTGTGTTCTCACTGACAGAGGATCTGTCTCCTCTGCCTCTGGTTATTGCAGGCTGAATTGAATGCAGGGACATGATGCGTGTTTGTGATAATTAGACAGAAGGTAGAAACACAGCAGCCATAGCTGTTTCCTTTTGGTTTTTAAAGATAACCTAAGTATAGAGCTAATGCAGGAATATGCTTTTGTTAAGAGGATTAGAATATTACAGATAAAGCAAGCTTTCTTCAGACTTCCACGCCGGCTCCTGAGTCATTGCCGTTTTCCACCATGTGTGTACTGAGGCACGTTGCAGTTGGCACAAAAGCCTGTCCCCATTCCCACCGCAACATGAATCGGTGCTGTGGGCTTGCATGATTTCATTATTCTGCCACCCGTCTTTGGCTGGTCACCAACTCCTCCCCAACCCCGAGTCCCATGAAAAGCTAGATGAGAAATGCTCTGTTGTGAGCTTAGAATTCTTCCCCGGGACATTGGCTGCCTGCTTGGCAGCTGTCGGGAGTTTCCGGCCTTGTCTTTGTGTCCCGCCTGGCCTGTGGGTAGGGGAGGCGGGCGAGGGTGGTCACAGGGAACCAATCCCTCAGACGTGCTCTGGCTGGGCTCTGTGTTACCTTTCACTGGGAGGGGAGAAGGGGAAACAGGAACAATAATCAGACCTCGATGCACCGATTTGAGGCGAGAAGGAGAAATTGTGTGTGAAAGCCAGACAAGGCCATGGAAGATCAGAGAGAATATTAAAAGACCATTTTTTTAAAGATTTATTTTATGCATACAAGAGCTGGGGTACAGGCCAGATGCGCGGGAGGGTGAGAGGATTCACCAGAGAGAGAGAGCGGGGAACAGAACAGGCAGGCTGACTGAAATACACTGCTAAGGGGAGCAGCGGGCGAGCCAGGAGAGGTCTGCCGCGCCATGTGGGTTGCTCTGAGGCCGGTGGGGATCGAACCGGCACGGCAGAGGCTACGGACAGCTTCACAGCTCTGCGCTCAACCACTGTGCCATGAGGGAGGCCCCTAAAAGTTAATTTTCAATGGTTGAATTTGAGAAGGGATCTTAGGTTTTATTCCTTCACAAGATGGCTATGCTAAGGAAAATGATATAACAACAGAGATATTTCACTTCCCAGACAAAAATTAAATGGTGGAACCATGCACACTCCTGTCAGTGTGCCTTTAGATGGGTCCTGTGGTCAGAGTGGCTGGGGCCATGGGAGATAGGATTAGGGAGCACACAATCTCCCCAAGTACATATGTTTGGGTGGGAGTTTGTTCTTTAGGCCACCATGTAATTGCTCAAATGATAAGTCCCTGGATAGGAAGCAAGCCTGGCAATATCTGTGGTTGTGTTTGGGGAGGACTCTAGGCCTGACTGGGCAGCCAAGTCAGGGGATGCCCTGCCCAGCTGCACCTAGCTGGTGCAAAGGGGAGGAAAGTTGTCACTAGAATCACAGGCAAAAAATAGCAGCTCCAGGGCCTTCTGTGTGCTTTTGTGTTCCCAAGTGCTTCCCCCCCACCCCCCAATTTCTGGCAGAGGTCTCTTTCCATACATTCTCAATTTTCCCTCCTGGCTAACGCACCTCCCTCACTTTCTCCCACCCAAGCAGCAATCACACTCCACTCCATATCCCCAAAGGGGCGTTTCAGGGGTAACTGTTGCTACATCTCATGGACGCAGGACAAATGATCAAGCACCTCAAGGCTTTGTCTCTTTTTGGGGGGGGGGTAAAAAAGAAATCTTGAGTATCTTTTCACTAGCAGAAGGATGAATTGCAGGCCCACATGTATTTTCTTATAAACTGATAAACTTATGGTATGGATAATTACAGTGCAGGACTGCAAGTGTGCTTTCTTTTCCTTATGATCTTCTTCAGAATACTTTCTTTCCTCTGCTGGCTTTATTGTAAGGATATAGTATAAAATATATATATATATATATATAAAACATACAAAATATATGTTCATTTATTATTTTTTTACCCAGAAGGCTTCTGGTCAACAGCAGATTGTTAGCAGTTAAGTTTTTAGAGGAGTCAAAAGTTAGATATATAGATTGGCATTCTTAGTCACCCATTGTTCTAGGGTCGAGAGTAATCTGTTCAGTGAGGATGAATATCTTGCTTTAGGTCTATCTTGGGACTTTCTCAACCCTCCCTAGTGAAGCAAGGGGTTAGGAACAGTGAAAGAGATAATGGTCCATTATTGCCAGTAATGGTTGTGTTGGAAATATAACTAGGAAAATGAACTCTGCCATCTTTCATTCCAGGGACATTTTCGTGATGGGATGCTTACTGGCAATGCAAGTGAGGCAATACTGACTAGGTAACACTGTGGCCTCATTGGCGGGAAAAACAGCAGATATTTAGTCATCAAGATCCTAGGGCACAGGTTGGGAAAAGGCACATTTACATGCAAACCGAAGCTCCATCCCTCTGTCTCCTTCCTCCACCTTTACTTCCAGGGTCAGCTATGTCATCCCAGTGGCAGATGAAAAGTACCAATTTCCAAATGATCAATTTCCAAATCGACCTCATGGATCCACATTTTGGAGTTATAATAAGAGAAGTCACTTTAGGAACCTTACCTTCTGCTTGCACAATTTTCCTTCTGTTGCAATTCTTTCTCGATTGTTTTTGTACAATCATGTTCAGGACACTGTCTTCTTTTGGTTAAAATTAAGCAAAACTAGATTATTTATTTACTCACATCTTGTAAATGACAGCTGGGTTTTGTTGATATCTTCTCTGTTGTCCTTATTTGCTTCTTGCTTGGCTCCTAACTTTATTTAGAGACCTGAACTTCCAGGTTCTCTTTCTCTTTCTATTTTAAATAAAATTTGATCTTTCTATAAATTTTGTTTTTGGGCTGATTGCTGCACTTAATTCATAGAAATAAAAAATTTATGACTTTTAAAATATTAAAAAAATTAATGAATGTTCACCCATGATTCAGCTTAAGAAATAAGAAGTTAGAAATAATAGTTGAAATCTCTTGTGTAGTCAGTTCTGTTTCCCTTCCTCCCCATCCATAATTATGCCCCTGAATTTGGAGTTTGTTATGCCTTTGCATGGCTTTTGAACATTCACTTCTTAAAATTATTGCTTAACATTTACTATTAAACATTATTATCATGTATGGACCCTTAAATGATATATAATATTGTATTTTCATGTCGTTAACCTTGTATAGTGGAGCTAAAATGTTTATATAGTTCCACAACTGACTCCCCCATCCAGTCTTATATTTTTGAAATTTGCCCACATCCAAACATTTAGCTCCAGTTTATTCATTTTCATTGCTAAGAAGATGTGCCTCAAGTTGTTAGCCCATTCTCTTGTGAATTAGGACTTAAGATTTTCCTTTTATCATCATTGAAAATAATATTAAAATTAAAAATCTTCAAAGTAAAGGACATTAATATATTCAGAAAGACTTTCAAAAAGATACTTTCTGAAATAAGAAGAAAATGTCATAAAAAACTATTTAAAGAACAAAAAGCAACCTTGGAAGTTAAAAATATAATAGCAGAAATAAAAATACACCTCAATAGAAATATTGGAGGGTCATTGAGAGAACGTCCCAAAATATAAAGCAAAAAGACAGACAAGGAAAACTCAGAAATGGTGAGAAAATTGGACTACTCATTCAGGAAATCTATTGCCCAAATAATAGGTGTTTTAGAAAGAAGAGCGCAAGAGAGAGAGAGAGAGAGAGAGAGAGAGAGAGAGAGAGAGAGAGAGAGAGAGAGAGAGAAGTTGGAGAGGAAGAAGTAATCAAGAGAAAAGTTTAATAAAAATTTTCAAAGTTAAAGGACATCAGTTTGCTGAGCATTCCAAGTACTCAGTACAAAGAGTGAAAAAAACTGACAGAATTTTAATGGGGATTTTCAGAACACTGGGAACAAGGAGAAGATTCAAGGGCAAGAATGGATTTAGATTTTTTAAATTGTGGCACTGGAAGTGAAAAGACTATGGCCTTAAGAGGGAAAGTGATTTTCAGCATAGCATGCTATAGTCAAGCAAACTGTTAATGGAGGATGGATGTAGAATATTAGATTGAATTTGGTGGTAATTTATTTAGGACATATGCATATTTATCTGTGAACTAGCCTACTTTTCCTTTTTTGAGCTGTTCTTGTCTGCTTTTGGTGCTGAAGTTATGTCAGCCTCAAATAAAAGTGTATGTTTCAATTTTCAGGACTAATGTATATAATACATTGTATGTATTATATAATACATTATTCAATTATTCCTTGAATATTTTACATAACGCACAAATTAAACTTTCTGGGCCTGGTGGGGTGGAGAACATTGTGGGTACTCCAAAGAAGACATAACAGATGGTGTAGGGTAAAAGAGTGAAAATCAGGCATTTTTACACCCTCCTGCCATTAGCATCTATGACTGGCACCTGTTGTCTTGCACGCCCACCTGTAATTATGGACACCTGGGCCTAGAGCGCACGGGGCATGTATGTAGAAACGACAAGGGGATATAAAGGTGGAGTCACTCTGCAATGGGAGGACAGAGGAGAGGAGATAGCCAGAGAAATGCTGAGAGAGAAAGCTGTCTGTCTCTTGATTCAGCATTAAAGGCCTGTAAAAATCTACAGAAGACTCCAAAATTATCTTTCATCTGCGAGAACCGACAATGAGCCTGCCTGGCTTGGGATGGTTGCAAAACAGATGGCCAACAAGCACATGAGAAGATATTCACTACCTCTTATCAGGGAAATATAAATCAAATGAGCTATCACCTCGCGCCTATGAGAATGGCTCTTATAGAAAAGATATAGACAGTCAGGGCCAGTGAGGATGTGGAGAAAAAGGAACAGCTCACACTACTGTGAGAATATAATTGGGGCAGCTACTGTGGAAACAGTATGGAGAGTCCTTATTTGGGGTTCTAAATAACACCCTTCATAAAAAAATAAACTCGCTTAGTTTAGAGGGATAGATCTCCATATGACATCTTGACCAGTGAAATGCAATGTGCCTTAAAAATGGACATATTTGACCAATGGAAATGATATTCCCCATATATATTTTATCTTTTCTATTGATGGACATGTTTGAAAGTAAAAAGAAAAGACTTAGACAAGAATTACTTGCCATTCAGCAAGAAGGGGACTGAATAATTCAGGCAAGTGGGAAAGTCTGAGTTCTTACTCAGCTCAAAGGAATTTGTGGTTTCACATTTGCCTGTCAAGGCCACTATTATTATTTCATGACACAAAACTTTGGACCCAGCTTCAATTTGGAAAAAGGCTCAAAGTTCACATTTTAATTCAGATGTCATTTATATACGCAGTGATAAAAAAGAAACTTGCCTAATTTAAAAACCACACATCCCTGTTTTTTTTTCTCTCTCTCTTAAATACTCCTACACACCACCCCCCCAACAATTTTTTTTGAAGGAGACTAAATTTTCAGTAAGTTAGACGTTAGCTATTCTTATTTGGTCTGAAATATTTTTTTTCCTTTATCTTATTACTTGTAGCTTCACTAATGATTTTCTAGTATCAAACATATGTAGGCCCCTTAAAAATGTTATAAAATTTATTCTACAATATTTAAAATATGTTTAAAAATATAAAAGATAATACAATAGCATATTCATGCCCAGTTAAAATAATAAAATGTTTCATATACAGTGGCAGTCCACACTTTAAGCCCAGGCCGCCTCCCCATCACGTTAAAACTAGATTATATTTGTGTTTATTTATTCTTATATTTCTTGTATTTTTAATACTTCTGTTTGTGTCCTAAATGAAAGGCAGTATTACATTTTATATTTCAAATTTTATAAATACTATCTCTATAAATATTCTTCTGTAACTAACATCTTTTACCAAAAAATATAAGCTTTCATCAAATATATATAAACTTTATATTTTTGTGTATAACTCTAACTCCTTCATATTTCCTGCTATCTAAAAATTTGGCATGCAATTCTCCAGTTTATTCCTTCTGCTACTGGATATTTCAAATTTTTTGTTCTTGCAAAGACAATTACCAACTTTTTTTACATGTCCCTTTATACATGCAAGGGAAGAGTTTTTTTTTTTCTTTTTTTTTTCCAGAAAGGTATCTATGGTTTTATTTTATTTTTTTTTTCCTTTTCTTTTTTTTTTTTTAATTTTATTTTTATATTCCCCCATACAATTGCAACGCCCCATTCTGACCCCAATCCTTCCCCTCCCGCCCCCCACCCCCCAAAAAGTGTCTCTGGTTCATAGTTTTTTGTTGATTTTGATTTTCACTTTCTTATATTCATTTTCCTGGTCCGCAAGGGAAGAGTTTTTGAATTCTAGGTCAGTGATCTTTGAACTTCTTGGCTCATATTTTCCTTAAGATAATTTTGGGAAAAATTACGTTTTTCTTCCCACATTTTTAAGTTGGCATCTAAAAATTATCATGTTAAATATTAACTTGAACCATATGAAAGTGCCTTATTTGTAGGTTGAAAATGACTGAATATGGACAATATCATATGCCTCAAGCTAATAATTGCAAGGGATATCATGTTTGATTGTCATAAACAATATTTAAAAATAAGTCCAGGGCCTCCCTGGTGGCACAAGGGGTTAGGACGCAACCCATGAAGCTATTCCCAACCACTGCAGTACGAGTTCCATCCCTGGCCTGCCAGGGAGCAGCCACATGGCACAGCAGGCCTCTCCTGCCTCGCTCACTGCTCCCCTCAGCAATGTACCTCAGTCCACCTGCCTGTTCTGTTTCCCCCTCTGTCTCTGGTGAATCCTCTTACCTTCCTGCACCTCTGGCCTGTTCCCCAGTTCTTTTCTGTGTAAATAAATAAATCTTTAAAAAAATAAAAATAAATAAAAATAAGTCCATTACTTCATTTTTCAAGATGTAGCCAGTAGAACCTAATACCCTAGTAATTTGATACTTGCTAAAATATTCAAATAAGCTCTTCCTTATCAGATCAAAATATTATGTTCCTATTTTGCTCATTATCTTTCTCTCCACTTAGTTCATAAAACCTGTTTTTCCTGTGAAGTTTTTTATTGCCTCTCGGTCATATTTTTTTGATATGTGTACACAAAAATATGTGTACACAAAAATATGTGTACAAATTGAAATACTCACATTTTAAAAGTTTCTTAAGACAGTAAGTCTTTTTTAAAAAGACTTATTTTTATTTATTTATGCATACAAGAATTGGGGTGTAGGCCAGAGATGTGGGGGGTGAGAGGATTCACCAGAGACAGAATGGGGAGCAGAACAGGTGGATCTGAAATACACTGCTGAGAGGAGCAGAGGGTGAGACAGGTCTGCTGCACCATGTGGGTTAGCTTAGCTACCTGGCTGGGGATTGAACTCAAGCTGCAGTGGCTGGTGATAGCTTGATACCGCTGAGACTTCAATCCCTGCATCACCAGGGAGGCTCAAGACAGTAAGACTTTTAAGTGTTAACATTTTCTTCTGTTCATAGCCATTTTCAGTACATATTTGATCAGGGCAACATAAATATAGCATTGATTTTGATCAATATTACATCTAAAAAGGACATTTAATTGTAAAGGCAGTTCAATCAGAAAGATGGATAGGACTTTTTTTGTTTTTAATTAGTCATGGATGAATGTTACTTGTAACTTGGATGAGACAGGATTCAGCATCCATTCTTTGTTTTCAATTTTAGATGTGAGGTCTAATCCATTTGCTTAGATAAATGGATAGGAATAGAAGATTTTAAAAGACGAAGTCTTTTAATTCTAAGAACTTTTCCCAAGTTAAACCAAATTCACCAAAAATCACACCATAATCTATCATAGTAAATTGTTTTTGATGTTGTATCAGTTGAAAACTCAATGAGTTGTCATTGAATTTTGTTGATAGCAAAGAATGGGACATCACTTGACCTGTAAAGGCATTTGTTGCTCAGTCTTTAGAGAGTCATTTCTTGTTCAACTTTTGAGAACTTTCAATGCCCCAAGGCATTAGACTTGCCACAAGTCTAAGGAAACATCTGGTGAGCAACCAGAGGAAAGGGGTCTGAAGGAATTCTCAGAAAAAACTGGGACAAAAGGAGATACCACATCAAAATAATGGCTGCTCTGTCAGCCTCCCCATGTGTCTCGTCTAAGTGTCTCTACATGTCTCTCCTCCATGTGTCTCTGTCCAAGCATACCAGGTAGAAGTCAGGCTGTAAAAGCAAGAGCTCTCTCCTCCAGAGCCCTTCTGCTTCCCTGTTAGAGAGCTTCACCTGGCCGCTCAGCTCTTCCCCTAGTTAAGCGGGGCAGGGCTCACCATACCTCCCTAACATGGTTTTAAAATGCATTGTACTATATAACAAAAATTATAGTTATTTGCAGAGCGGTAGTATAATAAAGTTATTTGCAAAGTGGTAGTATAATAAAAAGCAGGGTATTTGTGTGAAACAATTGAACTCTTACATTCAGTTTTTGGAGCAAATGAAATGGCTCATAAAGAAAAACTAAAAGTAACTTTATTAATTTAGTGGCTATTATGATTGATCTTTCCTTATGTATTCATCATAGTGAAAGGACAATGTCTCTAATGCTAAAAAGAATCAACTGGTCCAATAGCAGCTGCCAGTAGGCACTGAACAGCTCATGCAATGTCTCTTGTAAATCAAGTTTTCATGCAGGCATGGACTTATTTCTAAACTCTTCATTCAGTGCTACTGGTATAATTTTCGATTCTCAAGTCAACAGTGAATGATTATATCAATCACTATACCTCTGTAAGTCTTGAATTCTGATAGGTATCTTCTCCTCATTTCTCCAAAAGTGACTTAACTATTCTTGACTCTTTGCAAAAGTCTGAGTTTTAGAATTAACTTGTCAAATAAAAATTCTGTTGGGATTTGTTGTGATTTTAATTGGGATTGCATTAAATTTATAGACTTATTTGAGAGGTATAGATTTTTTATTTAATATATTTTATTTTATATAATTCTTCCATCATTTTTCATTTTTGCACAATGTATGCATTTTCATTTTGATTATATTCCCCATATAATTCTGCCCCCCTTATTTTGACCCTAATCTCTCCTCACCCCTCCCCTCCTCGTAGTGTGTCTCTAGTTTATAGTTGCTTGTTGATTTTGATTTTTTCTTTATTATAATTAGTCTTTTTCCTGGTCCCTTATTTAGGTTTTATAAATTCCTTCCATGAGTGAGACCATCCGGTATTTTTCTTTTTCTTTCTGGCTTATTTCGCTGAGCATGATCCCTTCCAGCTCCATCCATGTTGCTGCAAATTGCATGAGTTTTTCTTTTTGATTGCTGAGTAATATTCCATTGTGTATATATACCACATCTTCTTGATGAGAGGTATAGATATTTTTACAAGGTTTAGTCTTCCTATCCATGATCTTGGTATAATCCCTTCATATATTTAGATTTGTTGTTGTTGCACTTCAGCCTCCAGTATTCCTGAACTAGCTTGGAATTTTGCTAAAAATTTCTAATATTTTCCCATTTGTTGGTGATTTTAATTAGCCTCCACTGCTGCTTGTACTTAACTTACAAGTTCACCTCATCTTGGGCACTTCCTCCATTGCTCCTATTACTTGGAGTATAATTTTTTGCATGTAATTTGTAAAAAATTTTGCATCTATCTGCATGTGTGTGCATATGTATATATTTTGTATATAATTGCAAGAACAAATAGTTACTGATCGGTTATTCTACGCCAGACCACTGTGTGAAGCATGCTCTGAGCATTAATATAATCTCCAAAACAATCTTTGAAATCAGTGGTGGTAGTCTTATCTCCATTAACGAAAAAATATGTGTGCAAGTACACACAATGGGGCTGAGATGGTGCCAGAAAATGCATCCAAAGAGACTGGCTCCAGAGCCTGTGCTCTGACCACCATATGGCCCCTTCCAAGCAGCCGTCTTACTGTACTGCTATGGCTTACTTGCATTCATTCCTACAACCCAGAGAAAAACGTTTGAGAGCACTCACTGGATCAAGACTTTAAAAGGTGTTGTCTGGACATCTATTAAATAAAATCACACCAATAAACAAACAGGTACAAATTATGCTAAGTGCCCTGGATGGATGGGGATCGAGGGAGGAAAACCTAGGATTAGATGAATGAGAATTACAAGGGGGAGGATGGAAGGAGGCAGATGTAGGAGGGAGAACAGGTATCCTTAGCTGGAGGCTCCTGGAAGAGATGCGAAACCTAATTTGAGTGATTGGTGGATTCCCGCTACCAACAATCCTTATACCCTTTTGTCCCCCCACCCTCCCAGCCTCAGAAACCTCCGTTTGTATATCAATGTCTGATGGTTTATGATTATCTTGCTTTGTCAGTTCAGCAACTTTGCTCCATATTGGAGTTGTTCCTCCCTCTTTTGGATTGTTCTGCCCATAATGCTTCAAACAATTAAATTCCTGTCTTTCCTGCCGTCTCTGCCCTGAAACCTCTCCGCATGCAGTGGTCATCTGCTTGTCCTGGGGAATGGCTGGAGGGACCATTTGGTTTGAGCATGTGGAGCAGCAGAATTCTGCCTCCACTTGTTCTGCTCTTGTGCCTCTTATCCATGTATGGGGTTTTAGAACTCTATAAGCTAAGGTATATCCAGGCTGGGAAATGTTTGAAAAGTCGGTCGAATGAAAGGACCACCCTCTCGATGTAGCCTTAGATTCCTTCCTCTGGAGACCACACACACACACACACACACACACACACACACACACACCGCATTCTGTCTGTGGAAGTGTTGGGTGGGCTGGGCAGAGCCGGCTCAGGAGCAAACCCTGCCCGGAGCAGCGGCCTGGCAGGTTGCGCCGACGTCCGCTGGAGGGCGAGAGCCGCTCAGACTGCGGGCGACAGTGGCCTCGTCTCCTCTGCCATCGCCAGGGAGCGCCCATCTGCGATGGGTGGGCGAGAGCAGGCTCGGGAGAGGGGTGTGGTGCCCCAAGCAGTGGCTGCTCAGCCGCGAAGTCGGCGGTTGCGGGAGAAGGGGAGGCACAGCCCTTCTGGGAACGCGCGGGGCCCAGCTCCTGGCCTGGGCGAGAGACCCCTCCAGGATGGGGAGCAAGGGGCGGACCTAACGGGAGAAAAGGAAGGAGAGGCTGGAGAGACAGGTCCGAGGCACCCAGAGGCCAGCGGAGACTTTCCGTCTTAGTCGCCCCCAAAGCGCTGACAGAGGCAGGTGCGGACGCAGCAGGGGACCCGCGCGCCCAAACTGGCAGAATGAATGACCGTTCATGGCCGGCTTGGCAGCCCCGGGCGTGCCCGGGACAAGGGCAGCGCTTGCAAAGCCATGAGGTGCCAAGACTCAGACCGCTCCTAGAGGGCGGGTTCCGCGCACTGCAGCCCGCAGGCGCCTCCCGCAGCCGCCGGGCGGCGGAGCTGGGGGCAGGCGCATCCCTTCAACCCCGCGGGGTGGCCCCGCCCCGCAGCCGCCGGGCGGCTCCACCGTGGGGGGCGGAGTTGCTCCCGCCCCTTCATCCCCCCCGGATTGCAGCCACTTCTTAAGCCCGCGAAGCGTCAGGTTGCCCCTCACTAGCCTCGCCCGCCGGTCTCCCTCCCGCGCGCGATGGCCTCGGCGCTGAGCTATGTTTCCAAGTTCAAGTCCTTCGTGATCTTGTTCATCACCCCTCTACTACTGCTGCCATTCATCATTCTGATCCCAGCCAAGGTCAGTTGCGTCTCGGGGCAGCCCCACGGACCCTCAGCGCCTGGTGCCCGGCAGGGAGCACCGAACCAGGGACCTCTGAGCTGTAGCCCACGGTTTTCCTGGTGGGGCGGGCTCAGGTCCCCTGGGGCGCGCACCCGGGAGTTCCCGGTGCCTGATGGGAGGTGCCCTGCAAAGAATTAAGAGAGACACGGCGACCCCGGGGCGCACCGACCTCGGGGTTCACATATCCTGGGAGCAAAACCCTCCTGGCAAGCACAGAAAGTTAGAAGTTAGCACAGATCCTGGCCATCCTTAGACTCAGCCCTCAGAATCTCCCCAGTGTGTTTAATCACATCTCTCCCAATCCCATCCCCAAATGCCACCTGCGCCTGCAGCGTGCCTGTCTTTCCCTGCCTCTCTCACCTGCCTCTTCCTTAAGGTAATGGGGACATCCGGACTACAGTTGTTTCTGAGGTCCCTTTTGTGTAGGGAAGTGCAGGAAAAGATCATCACCTGACTGGATCCTGAGTGCCATCTTTGTCACTCTCTCTCCCTTTTTTTTGAGCCTGTTTCTTTATCACATTTCGTTTCAGCTCTTCACGCCTGGAAGCCACAGCTGAGTCTAAATCCCACTGCCCACTGAAAGGCAGGTCAGGGTTGGCCTGCTTTCCCCCCTGCCTGCTGTGGCTGTGGCAGGAGGCGGGACAGGTTCCCAGAGCTCACGCCTTGGGTGGCATGACCCAGGGCTGCAGGGAAGTGGTGTCCCATGCCCTGGCCTCTCGGAGGGAGGGAGGGAGAGAATGGCCTTGGCCACAGGGTGGGGGCAGAGCCCCCATGCGCTGGCCCAAGGCTGAGCTGGGTTGTGCGAAGCCTATTTGGCAGAGACCCGAGCCCTTTGAAGCCTTTTGTGGCTTCTGGCTGCTCCTTCGTCATTCCCTCTTTCAGCCCTTTCACTCTCAGCCCAGACAGGAAACCTTCCCCCTCCCCGACCCCCCCCTCCCCTAGCCTCCAGGCAGGTTTGGGAAACAGAGGAACTCTTTAGGGGATGCTCTGGGGGGTAGACCTGGAGGAGGGGATTTGTGCTGGAAAATCAGGGAGTCAACCTACAAGATAACTAGAACTTCCACTATTCACTCACCCTTGTGACTTTAGCCAAGCCCATTTCTGTGCTCTCTGGGCCTCAGTGTTCTCATCTGTACAATGGGTCAGGGTGGTTTAAGGTTCTGACACGTTATGGCTTTGGGTGCCAAAAGGGATGGGGGAGGGAGAGGCTGGGTGGAGCCTTTGGGTGGCCTGAGCATAGATAGTGAATGTGCCAAGAACAGCAGATCCAACTGTTGTGGCTCTTAAGTAAAATGTGATCAGCCATATTCTCTCTATGGAAAGAGATTTGGGTTGTTATTGTGCGTGGGAGGGAGCCAAGCAGGAGGGCTGTGATTTTAATTCTGCAGGTCGGGAGTGATGTTCCCCTGGAATAATTATAGTAGCTTAGCTGACCTTCCTGCTCCAGGAAAGCATGACTGATACCCCCCGCGCCCACACACACACTCACATGCATGCAGCCGGGCCACGAGCTGGGACCTCCAACTTGGGTGTGTATGTGTGTCATTAATCTGCCTTAGAAGCAAGAATCAGCCCAGGGGGTGGGGGAGGCGATATGGTGAGTGAACATCATTCCAAAGTGCTTTCCCTCCCAGAGGGTCAGGTGACTGGGATCCTGGAACTCTGTCTTGTTTTTCTCTTTTCGTGCTTCTGTTTGGGTCCACCAGGAGCTCCCCGCCCTGCTCCCATGGCCACACTGCTAGTTGTGTAAGGAACCCAGGGGCATCCCGCCTGGGGTGAAGCCCTCCACAGACTTTGGCAGCCTGGGTGGCACTGTCCAAGCTGGCACCTCCCAAGGCAGCCGCCTTGTGCTGGAGTCTGATCCCTCTCCTCCCTCCTTCTTCTCCAGACATCCTTCTTTTATTGTCTTTGTACCTTGCTTTCTGCCATCACCTCCGCTCCACTTTTTCTACCTTTAAAAAAAGTAACATTTCAATAAAATAAATGATACACTTATGTATAGTTTATTTTGTTAAGATTGTTCTTAAAATGTTATTTTTGAGGTCTGCACAATCAAGTCTGTAAAGTCAAAATGAATATATCCTCAAATCCCATCACACACACATGCATTCGCTTACCTACATGCTTTCACTAAACAACATGTCTGAGGCACCCTTATTTGTTAGTAAGTACACATGGTTTTGTTCACCTGTGCGTTTGGCATGTTTAGTAAGCCCCACCAAGTTCTAGGCGCTGTGTTGGGTGTTGACTTTTAAAATCCCATCACATGCTTTCATCTCAACTTTAAGTGCTTTTCCAGTCACATTCTCAGGAGCAGTCAAGTGCTCTGAAGTTACCCATAGGGAACCAAGCTCCTCTGCGCAGGTAGAATCCATCTCCCGGTGCTCTGGCCCCTGCCCACACTTCTCTGTCATCACTGGGCTGTTCTGCTTTGCCACCAGCACGGTGGGAACATCTAGGTGAGGGAGGGTCAAGTTTGCTGCCTGGTGTTATTCTAGGATGGGTGTCTCCTGGGTCTCCTAATCATGGTTTGGGATGAGGGGGTAGTTGGTTAGCCTTGCCCCTCCTTTCGTTGGTTGGTTTAGTTGCTTAGGGAGCTGTGTGCGAAGCTTGTTTGCATGGCACCTACGGTTTCTAAGATTAGACAATAAAAAAATCACTTAGCACTTTCTGTGTCGTAGGTCAAGAATGGGTACTCTTAAATCATTGATTTGAAGAGGAGGATGTGAATCAAGTGGGGGGTGGGTGGGGCCAGGGACTGGGAGCAGGAGGAGTATTTTGTTAATGACATAGTTGAGAATTATTATCACACGAACATACGAAGGAGAATGATTTTTAGATGGTGCTACTGCTTTTAAATTCTCTACAATGCACCTATCTTCTTGCCTGCTCTAGGAAGGGCACCACGCCCCTCCCCGCTTGACACCAAGGCCCAGGGAAGCTAGTGACTGAAAAGGCCAAACAATGGCAGACAGTGGACACTGATTGGTTTGGGGCTCAAAGCCTGCTCTTCCAACCACACCATTGTCCTGCCTTACTCGCTACATCAATCAACATTGACACTACAATCCCCTGTTCCACCCAGTGGACATTTGGTAAAGACTGGACACATATTTTGTTGTCACAACTAGAAAGAGGGCTACAGGCATCTAGTGGGCGGGCGGTGGTGGGGAGGCAGGGATGCTGCTAAGTATCTTACAATGTCAGGATGCTTTTCCCCGCCACCCCTCCAGCAAATAATATTGATGTCTCCCCCACCCCCATATCAAAGTGTCAAGGTTGAGAAGTCCTCCTTTAGACAATAGGGAGTTGTCCTGGGGTGTGTGGGATGTGGAAGGAAGATTTATTTTTTATGATTGATAATACAATCTATAAAGACTTTCCAAGTCTTCTCATTGTTTCCTGGATCTAATCTGTGCTCTTTCGGTTGATGATAAGCGGAGTGTTCCCGTGTGTTGGTTTTTGCCGCAGCAGCGTTCCAAACCATCGCTTGTGCTTCGCTAGTCCTTTTCTCTGCTAAATATTTGCTGAGCGTCTCCTGAGTCTCTGGTGTTGGGAAGGAAGAAAATCTTCCTTTACCCTTTTACTACTGGAAAATAATTAAATTGACACAAGAGAGATTAGCAAGAGAAAAGACAAACTTTAATTATACATGCAAGATTCATCAAGGCCCATGCATAGAATAATGGAAGGTTCCAGTTAGGTCATATACTCTCTAGAAAGGGAGCAGTACATTTAGAAGGGAGTGATAGAACAAAGCACAGTGCAACTTACAGAAATAGAGGTTTTGCAGGGCTTATCTATATGCACTTGGAAAACAGACCTAGTAAGCCCTAGCCTGGGGGGCAGAGCTGTAAGGCCTACGCTCACCTCCTGAACCACCACAGGGAAGATTTATTTACTGTTTTAAGGGAGGTAGATAATTAGGCAAAACCCATTATTCTTAGACCTTCTGTCTCTTAATTTCTTTCAATTCAAAATTGTCAGCTTGCCTCTTATATACATCCTGGGACAGTCTGTCTTCGGCTCCAACACTGGCATGTGCTGGAAGCTTGAGGACTCAGAACCCACAAACACTGATTCTGTCCTCCAGTGTTCTATGTTCGGTGGTGGTGGGGGACAGTTAAGGGCACAAGCAGTGACAACCCAGTGTGCAGAGACAGAGGGCGTCCTGAGTCATGGGAAGACCTTTGGCTTTTGTCCTGAGGCTTATTATTATTATTATTATTATTATTATTATTATTATTATTATTTTAAATAAGGGAGTGACATCAAATTTGCAAAAGAGAGCGGGGAACAACAGTGTGATGCAAGGAGAAAGGTCAAGTTATGAAGTAATTGCCGGTGGAGGACATGCGGCCTGAGCACAGGCTGTGGCCATGGGGTGAAGGCAGGAGTCCGGAGGGGGCCTGAGCATCCAAGGGTAGAAGTGACAGGTGTTGGTGACTGGTTTAATTGGAGGCCCCAGAATGAGGGAGCAGGCAGAGTCTGTGTAGTTAATAATGATTGTAATAAAAATGCTGATGAAACATAAAACCACCTCTAGAGGTGGGTGTTACCCACTTTTTAATAGGTGACCAGATTGAGCGCCAGAGGGGTTTAAAGTACTTGACCCACGTGCTGCAAGAAGAAGGGGCCAGGACTGGAAGCAGTTGCCCTGGAGCCCAGGTCTGTGTCTTCCAAGTCCCAGTGGCTAAGTGGTTAAGGGACTGGAATGGCAGCTCACATAAAATTAACTGCAAATAGCAAAGCTTTGTAACTAGAGAAACCTTTGTAGCTAGAGAAATGCTAATGAAAGCACCAAGTACCATCTTTTCAATGGCAATTTAAAAACAATGCTGGGAATACTCCATGCAAGCAATGTTCTGAATGAGCTGTACAGGGGGCAGGAAATTAGGAACAGATATCAGGAGTTGCAGGCTGTGCTTTCAGGAGCTTCTCCTCTGAATGGATTCAAAACAGCACGCTTTGGGTGGCAGAGAAGAAACAACACTTATTCCACCACAGAAAGGCAAAAAAGTGAAACCATCTTGTCAAATTTATGGAGGATCAGTTAGAAAAAAAAGATCATAATGGAGGTTATGTAGCCACATGAAAACAAAAACAACAAAAAACCCCAATGAGAACATCTTGAGAAAAGGAAGTAGGATTGAACAAGACCCTGGAGAAAATTGCACTTATTTTGCAAAATGGACAAGAATTGCACTTGTGTTGCAAAATGGCTTTAATTCTTAGAACAGGTCATTAAAATGGTATATATTCTTTGTTTCCTCCTTTTCCTTCATTTTTCTCCTTTCTACCCCTTTTCCTCCCTCTTTTCTTCATTCCCCACCTTGTCACCTCCCAATCTCCCTTCCACATCCTCCTGCTCTTCGTGTTTCCCAGGGTGAGGTGCACCCAGAACCACGCAGCTGGGAGACAGGGGCAGGAGTCTCTGGATGAGGCCTGGGTCCATTTACTGTCCTGCACCTGGAAGGCTGTGCTGATGAGGGCGGGGAAGCAGGGGACACTGAGGAATTTCCTCTGAAGTGATGACCCTGTCTTGGCAATCCTTGCGCTCTGGGGTGGGAATCAGGGGCAGCAGCAGCACACTGGGCTCAGAGCTGTCTCTGCAGTTTGGCAGGTGTGCCTATGTCATCATCCTCATGGCCATTTACTGGTGCTCAGAAGTCATCCCTATGGCTGTCACCGCCCTCATCCCTGTCCTGCTTTTCCCACTCTTCAAGATTCTGGACTCCAAGGAGGTGAGCAGACCTGGGGATCCTGGTGGCTTCCTGTCTTTGCTATGGGCTCATTCTTCAACCCCCAACTTGAGCTACCTAGGCCCCAGGTGACCCTCTGGCAGGGGAACCTGACACTTGACCCCCCCATCCCCACTCCAAACTGTCCCCGAAGACAACATCCAGTCTCCCCACCTGCCTCTGGGGACCTGGTGGCTTGGGCCCAAGCAGTGTGTGGCCAGGGGCCTCCATGATGGGGCCTCCCTGCCATCCTCCAGGTGTGTACCCAATATATGAAGGACACCAACATGCTATTCCTGGGTGGTCTCATCGTGGCCGTGGCTGTGGAACGTTGGAGGCTGCACAAGAGGATCGCCCTGCGCACGCTCCTCTGGATAGGGCCCAAGCCTGCACAGTAATTGCACCTTCTCTCTCTTGCTACAGGGCCCCAGGGCTGGGGTGTGGGTGTGGCACAGTCCAGGGGAGGCCTGACCATGGGCTTACTTGGGCTTGACAGGCAGGTGGGCCCTGGGTGGGGCATGTGGCAATCTAAGCTAGGGAGACCTGATGCATGGGGAGTGGAGGTGGGGATGCAGTGAGCAACAGTGAGAAGGGTTGGCTAAGACTTTGGAGGGGCTGCGGGGAACAAGGTGAGTGACGGCCGGGTCAAACCATCCCTGTCAGGGCACCTGTGGGGAAAGCAGGATAAAGGTGGCTCAGCTGCTCAGCTCAGGGGGCAGCAGACAGACCTCCCTCCTAAGCTGGCACACCTCTTCCCCTTCACAGAAGCTCTGGCCTCCTCTTCCCCTATTCATTCTGCACCTCACCCTTCTCCAAGGTTTCCCTCAACAATTTCACCCTTCTCCAAGGTTTCCCTCAACAATTGCAGGCTATTTCCAACCAACCCATGGAGTTGACAGTCTGAAACAGCGGGTACACTGAGCACCCACAGTGCCCCAGGCACCAAGCCTAGAGCTTATTTGTTATGCACTGAACTCTCACAACTCGGAGTCGTATCACCGCTACCACCCACCTTCTAACACCAGGAGTTCGTGGCAGAGAGGGGTTCAGTGACTTGCTGCCGATCAGATGGGGACTGGACATAGCCCATCTGAGGCTTTGCTCCCACACTGGGAACTCAGAGTCACCCCTCAGTGATGGCGTGTCCCAGCCCGGCCCTGCAAAGGCAGTGCTTGTCACAGAAATCCCTCCTGAGACGTCCCTTGTCAGAGCACGTGCAGACCTGGCCTCAGTGCCGGACCCCTGAGCAGAGGGCTTCATGGCTTTCTGAGCTGATAACCTGCATGGACTCAATCCCTCCACTGATTGGTTTACAGGGTCATATCAAAATCCATTGTATTTTCTAGAAATGTGAGACCTCCGGGGGTTCAGAATTCTTGTTCTTAGGATCCTTTGAGTGGCCAGTTTTCTCCATCAGCGGCTAGGGTCTCTTCTGGAATGTCCTGGAGGGCTTCCTTTCCCCAGACCGGGCAGCTCACACCTGCTTCCCTGCTCCTTCCTGACACCCGGCTCCCCTGAGCTAGGCTTGTGGTATCCATGACACTGCCTGTCCTGGGGTGGACTGTCTGTTGGGGCTGCTCGGTGCCTTGACGCATTGTTTTTAAGTGTCACTTGTGCAAACTCTTGACTCTCCTCTTCCCAAACTGGATCCCAGGCTCTGTTCTTGTAACTCCATGAGGTCTATCTGTGTGGATACCAGCAAGGTAGTACAGCCCACATGTCCTCTCTTCAGGCAAATGAGTGGCCTTGAGAGCAGCCTGACGCAGGGGGCATGGCAGCTGAGAGCACTGTGTTCCAGTGTTCCAGCCCGCCCTGAGCCCTAATGTTCCTGGCCTGTGCATGGGAACCAGGGAGAATCAGACCCTTGCTGGGCTCATGGTCTAAGGAGACAGATAACAGGGAAACAGGTCCCTAGAATCCAGCCAGTGTTGAGTATTGGAGGGAAGGAGGATGGAGGAGGGAGTGGTCATCCACCTGGTGTGCGCAGGGAAGGAACATTGTCTGGGGAGGCTTTGAGGGACCACAAAGAGTTTCCTATGCAGGTGGCAGAGGGGGTACATGGGTGGAAATGGGGGTATAAGTGAAGAGAACACATTTTGTGATTACCGTTTGTTTGACCTGGTCCATGGCAGAGTGGAGGGGCCAGGTATGTACAGAGAACTGGTGGGCAGGGGGCCCCCACAAGGGAGGTTCTTCTCCCATGGCCCTGCCTAGCTTAACCCTACCCCACGGCTGAATCTGAGCAGCTCCTCTGCTCTTCTGAGAGGAGCTGGGGCTGGGGCAGGTGGAAATCTTCTAGATAGAAGTGGAATGTTGGCACTGCCTATACGCAAAGCTGCTCCCCCAGGTCAGACCAGAGCCAACTGTCTTTGGATGCTGGTGCTCCCCTGTTAGACGGGGAGCTCTCAGAACCATGGTGGGGTCTGAGAAAGGCCTTGTAGTAATCCTGGCAGCCAGCAGAGTAGAAGTGAAGAAGGGGCACGGGGGAGATATGAGGCGGGGCACTAAAACTGCAACCCCCTCCAGGATGACTCAGTCTTAAACTGGCCTCAGCAGCTTGGCCCTGGCCCCTGGTGCCCCTGCTGGGGGACCTAGCTCTAGTTCCTTTCTAAGGGCTGGGGGACTCTCTGGCTTTCCTCCCTGCCCTTCCTTTGCAGGCTGATGCTGGGCTTCATGGGGGTCACAGCCTTTCTCTCCATGTGGATCAGCAACACAGCCGCCACGGCCATGATGGTGCCCATTGTGGAGGCCATGCTACAGCAGGTGGATGCCACCAGAACAGCCACCAGCACGGCCGCCGAGGCTGGCCTGGGCGCCCTGGAGCTGGTGGACAAGGGCAAGGCCAGCGAGCTGCCAGGTGAGACCCTGGCCAGGAGGCCGCCTGGATCTGAGATGGCAGGCTTCCCCCCTTGCCAACAGCTTGGGTCACCTCCCAGCTTTCAGGAGTGCTCCTTTAAACAAGCACACAGGGAGGTTACTTAGAAAGTGCTATTTTCATCAATTTTAGGAATGTCATTATTGTATAAGTTAGATCAACTAGTAGCGCTTATAGCAAGGTCTCACTCTCAGGTCCTGCCAATCACAGAATTCAGTGTGTGTTCTTTTGATGATTACGCATTTGGGCATCTTTTGAGCAGGTCCTGGGTGCCACTCACCCCTTGCTACTCCTGCTCATCAGGGAGGGCGTCCCAACAGTTCCCGTCCCTATGCTCTCTGGCCCCACAGGAACTGGGGTCAGTCGTCTTACATTTGCTCCCCGCTAGGCATGGCCTCAGGAGCCAGAGAACGTCTGCTTAATTCTTTGCTCGATACCCCACCCCCAAGGGAGCTCCTCAGGCTGGTTGCCAGCCCTCTGTCAGGTCTGGGGGCCACAGAGATGGAGCAGACACACTCTTACTGTGTCTTACCCCACCATGGTTCTGAGAGCTCCCCGTCTAGCAGGGGAGCACCAGCATCCAGAGAGAGTTGGCCCTGGTCTGACCTGGTCTGACCCAGCCAGGTGGGGTCAGGAGGCCCCTCGCACCAGTCATCTGACTCGGGAAGCCATGGGGTGCCATAAACCAGAGAGGTTTCTGAGAAGAATCAGGAGGGGGATTTTGAGTTGGCTTTGGACACCCCAGGTGGATGGAATAGTCAGCAAGAGTGAGAAAGCAGAAAGAAGGGGTGTGCCTCCGAGGATGCTGGATATGCATACGCTTTTTCATTTATGTATTATTTATATTTCATTTAATTAAGTTTTTTTTACATCATTGTTCATTTTTATTATTTATTTATTTATTTATTTATTTTAGAGATTTGTTTATTATTTATACAAGCACCGGGGTACAGTCCAGAGGCGCAGGAGAGTGAGAATTCACTTGAGATAAAGCAGAGAGCAGAACAGGCAGAAGGACTGAAATACACTGCTGAGGGGAGCAGCGGGCAAGACAGGAGAGGCCTGCTGTGTGCCATGTAGGAATCTCCCCTGCTAGCTGGGAATCGAACTGGTGCTGCAGAGGCTGCGGACAGCTTCACAATGCTGTGCTCAACCTGTTGCAACACTGGGGAGGTCCCATTGTTCATTTTTAAGCAATATTTGCTTCCCTTCCCCTTGGGTGTAGTCCCTGGTGAATTTCCTTCACCAATGCACCCACCCAGGCACCATCACCTCAGTCCCTTGGGCTCCTCTCTCCCTCCCTCTGATCACTCTCCCTCTCTTCCGCTGCAGGATGTCTCTGATTTATAATTGTCTGTTTTGTTTTATTGTGTTTTGTATTGTTGCTATTTTTTTACACTGATGTCTTATATATACACAATGGAATACTATTCAGCAGTCAAAAAAGATAAACTCATGCCATCCACAGCAACATGGATGGAACTGGAAAGAATTATGCGCAGTGAAATAAGCCAGAAGGAAAAAGAAAGATGTTGGATGGTTTCACTTATAGCAGGAATATAGGGGAAACAAATAAGACCTCAGTGGATTTGCATAAGCTTTTTTTTTTAAAAGATTTATTTATTCATGCGTACAAGAACCGGGGTACAGGCCAGATGCGTGGGAGGGTGAGAGGATTCACCAGAGACAAAGTGGGGAACAGAACAGGCAGACTGACTGAGCACACTGCTTCAGTGGAGCAGCGGGCGAGACAGGAGAGGTCTGCCGCGCCATGTAGGATTCTTGCTGGCCGGCGGGGATCGAACCTGTGCTACAGAGGCTGTGGACAGCTTCACAGCTTCACAGAGCTGCACTCAACCGCCTGTGCTACCAGGGGAGGCCCAGGATTTGCAAAAGCTTTAAGGGACCCTAGGGACAGCCTAGAAGCCACGTGTGGGAAGCTAATGGGCCAGATCATAGCTTTGGACTGGAGGCTGAAAGTCCTCTGGAGGGAGCTGGGAGAGCAGGTGTGCCCTGAGCCGTAGGTCAGGAGCTGGAGCTGGGCAGTGGCCCCTGGATGGCTCAGCTCATGGCAGTGTGCCCCCCACAGGGAACCAAGTGATTTTTGAAGCCCCTGCAATAGGGCAGCAGGAGGACAGAGACAAGAAGAACGTGTACAAGGCCATGAACCTGTGCTTGTGCTACGCGGCCAGCATCGGCGGCACGGCCACCCTGACCGGGACGGGGCCCAACGTGGTGCTCCTGGGCCAGATGAATGAGTGAGTCTCTGGCTGCGCCCTCTGGGGACAATACTGGGGATCTGGGCTTCTGGCCTACACCCACTTCTCCCCCTTCCCTAGCTGGTTCCTGGAGCTGGGGGTCTGGCAGCAGTGGGAGGATATACCCCATCAGCCTCTGTGTCCCAGCACCCCGGCTCCCACTCAGGACGTCCGGGGCGGGAGCTGACGTTCCACAGAGCTAGTTACTTTTGCCCTGCGGCGGGTCCTGCCTTTCTTCCCTGGACACGGCATTCTCACTCAGACAGGCCTGCGAGCTAAAGGACATGAGCTAAACTCTGAGCTAAAGACCTGGGAAATGACAATGTAGTTCTAAATGCTGGGTCCTGGAAAACAGACACCCTTGAAGATGCCCCCTCAGAGCTGGTTCCCTGACTTTGGTTGTTAGCAGTGCTGGTCCTACTGTGTTGGAGACCTGCAGATGGCACCAGGGTCCGAGGCTAGGACATTCTTGCCTCAGCACTTCATCCACTATAGCCCCTCCAATTGCCCTTGAGGTGACGGGTGCCCGTGTGAAGCCCCAGGGGTCCTCTGGGACCCTCCCGCCCGGCCACATAAGGGACACAAGCCTTGAGGACCTCAGCTCTGTGCCTGGCCTTATGCCAAGGGGGACTGGGGTCACAGACGAGGGAAAACCTGGGCCCTGCCTGTGGAACAGTCGTGGTTGGCTAAGGGAAGCAGACTCCTAGAGAGTTCCAAGAGGGTCTTGGCAAATAAATGCATTAGTGAGGTAAGTTCAAACTCTGGTGGCCGAGAGGGAAGGAAGAAAAGCAAGATGGCATCCTGCAGCAAGCTCCCTGGACAGGGGTCGTGAGGGCAGCTGGGAAGGGGGAAGGAGAGGCCTGGCTTGGGAGATACCTTAAATCCAGCAAGCAGACAGTTATAGGTCCTGGGAGTGTTTTCTGTAATGACAGCCTTGCAGGTCTCCATGGTGTTCCAGGGAGAAAGAGCCTGGGAAAGGCAGGCTGTCTGGGCTGAGTGGGGAAATCTCTGTGTCTGCTCTGACACCTTGGGCTAATGGGGTGGGTGGGGGGCTCTGGAGTGGGACTGACCCTCCTCCAGCCACCAGGAATGCCATCTGATCCCACCCTTGGAAGCTTGTGAGGGCTGCCTCCTAAGAGGGTCCTTCCCTTGCTGAAACCCACAGGGTGAGGTTCTGAGGGCCCCCCTAAGGCTGTTAGCCTAGTTAGGTGTGTACTAAGGTGTATTTTTGCAGAGTGAGGGGCCATAACTCTCATGAGCTTCTCAGTGGGGTCTGGGCCCATGGGAGAGTCACTTGGTTACTCCTCAGGCTTGTTTTGTGCTTTGGCCAGGATATGGCCAAAGAGGGGGCCCCCACTTGATTGGGGTGATGCCTGGTGATGAGCTTGGGTGGCTGGACCTCAGGGTCCAGCAGCTGCTCAGCCTCCAGCCATGAGGCCCAGCCTGCTCTGCACAGTCTGGCACCAGGTAGAGATGTGAACTATTCTCCCTTCAGATTGTTTCCTGACAGCAAAGACATCGTGAACTTTGCCTCTTGGTTTGGCTTTGCCTTCCCCAACATGGTGATAATGCTGCTGGTTTCCTGGTTGTGGCTCCAGTGTGCTTTTATGGGATTCAGGTAAGTTTGAACTGCTGATGAACAAAGAGTCTCATCATGCCACACCCCTGCAGCAAAGCCCTCGGATTCATTGGACGAGTCCACAGAGCTGTTCATGTCTGGCCCTGATTATTCCTGCAGCCCCATCTGCTCATCTGCCTTCCCCTTCTGACCACCCCAGGCTGCTCCCTGGGCCTTCGCCCATGCTGTTCTCACTTTCTGGAAGGCCATTCCCTACCTTCTTACTTTCTGAATCCCTCAGGCTTCAAGACCAGCTCAAGTGCTGCCAGCTTAGTGACACCCAACCCCCCTCCCCCAACCCCCATGCCTTCTTAGAAGAATTCCTTGCTCCTTCCCCCTGGCTTCCCTGAGCAGGTCATGGTCCTGTCCTTGGTACCTGTGCTGCTGTCTCAGCACTTCCCTCCCACCCCTGACTCCTTTCTGGGGCCTGTGTTGAGTCCTCTCTGTCCTCTGCACCCTGTCCAGGGAGAAAGAGTGGGTTGCCATCGACATCAGTCAAGCAGTTAGAGAGGCTCTTGCTCCCTCCCTTGTGTAGATGGACAAAAGCGGACAAGCTTCCACTTGGCTGCATGTGTCCATTACGCCAGTCACAACTGACTGTCCCATGACGTCCAAATCAACCCCAACCCAGACCTTTACTGAATGCCTACAATGTACCCAGCGGCGTGCCAGTTTCCAGAAAGTTTACCTTCCTGTTCCCAGCATACGGGCAAGTGCACAAGAGTCAACTTTGACGGCAGCCAGACTTTGGACAGAAACCATGATGTGTGACTGCCAAAGGCCTAAAAAAGTTGTTATTTTAAAAGACACAGATTTATCTATGGTACAAAGGTAACCCTCTCATATTGAGATACAAGAGTCTTAGCTGTGAGCTGTGCTCAGTGTCTTAATTCACAGGGAACTTTGGGCAAATGAAAAACAGGGCCAAAGTGTCAGAGACCTCAGGACTAAGAGGCAAAAGTTCCCCCTAGCCCATGCGTAATGGGGAACATGGGGTGTTTTGGTAAGTTTTCTTTTGAATGAGAGACTGTTATTGAATACTGGCATTAAAAAATCTCTACACATAATCAAAACAGCCATAACAGTGACGTGTGAGCCATGGGCATCCCTGCATGTGCAGGCCCCACGTGGATGCAAAGGGCTCTCTGTGCCCACCACGCAGCTCGGTTTTGATGGCAGCTCTTTGCCCTGTTTTTCAGATCTGCTCCAGAACCAAAGTCCTCCTCACTGACTCATGTCCGTCTGACAGGCCTCAGGAGATCAGTCTGAACCTGTGGCAGGTGGCAGGCGGGCATCTGTTTCTCCCCACCAGGTTGTAGTGATAATAACAACCAGTGTTTATCGAGTGCTTATTAAGTGCCAGGCACCATTTTTAAGCACTCTACATACAGTATCTTAATTTATCTTCACACCCATCTGTCAGTAGTTTTATTCCCAATTTACAGATAAGGCAACTGAGGCAGGGAGAGGTTAAATGGCCTATGCAGGGTTGTATATTTTGGAAGACCTGGGACTGAGATTTAAACTCTGGCAGTTTTGCTCCAAAGCCTGTGCTCATTACCCTGCTCCCGGTCTCAGTAAGTTCAGGCCGTAACAAAAATAACAGCCGTAACAAAACTCTGCAGATTGTGCAGCTTAAACCACAGGCATTGATTTATCGCAGTTCTGGAGGCTGCAAGTCCAAGATCAAGGTGCCAGCAGACTTGGTTCCTGGCGAGGACTCGCTTCCTGGTTTGCAGAAGGCTCACTGTGTCCTCACATGGAGGGGAGAGCCAGCGAGTTCTCGTGCCTTTCTGCTCTTGTATGGGCACTAATTCTCTCCTGAGGACCCCATCCTCATGACTGCATGTGTCCATTACGCCAGTCACAACTGACTGTCCCATGACGTCCAAATCAACCCCAACCCAGACCTTTACTGAATGCCTACAATGTACCCAGCGGCGTACCTAACTAATGTATGCCTAACTAAACCTGACTACCTAACTAAACCTAACTACCTCCAAAGTCCTCACTTCTGAATAGTATCACATCGGGGGTTAAATCTTCAATGTAGAAATTTGGGGGTTATACAATAAAGTCCATAATGTCCCTCTTGGGGAGGCCTGGGTGGCTGCCCTTGACTGTCTCAAGGCCTAGATACAGCCAGGGGTCAGGAGCACCGGTTGCAGCCTCCCCTCAGCCTGGGGGTTGGAGGCTGTCTTTAGCCCTGGGACCTCCCGAGTCCCCTGACAGAGCAAATAGAGGGGAGCTGGCCAAGCCCCAAGACTACCCACATGGGCACTGCCAGACTCCAGGGGTGGCCCTAGCCAAGAACCTGATGTGCCGTCCACCCAGCCCAGCATGGCTCCCACTGGGTCATTTTGGCCAGCTAGGATCCTAGGGATTTCCAGAGTCTGCCTGTGTTTGGGGTGCAGACTGTCACTTGTCCCACCCCTTCCTTGCAGACTGCTGTGGCTTAGGGACCCTTGCCAAGCACATGGGACTATGGCAGGTGGGGTGGGGTGGCCCGCAGGTAGCCTTGCTTCAGATACTGCTTTACAACTCGGCTTCAACAACAGGAATAGCAGAGGCTGTCCTCAGCCCAGGCCACATCCTGCCACATGCCAGCACCAGATGATTCTGGACTACCTCACTTGAGGCAAGGGAACACCTGTCTCAGCTGCAGGACGCCCCTCTACCATCACACCTGGCCCTCATGTGAATCCTCCTCTGAATGGTCATGGAGACCAACGTGAGGCACTCCCTCTAGCTTAATCTGGAAAACCTGTATCTTCCCGTGTCTAAGGGTGACTTCTTAGACCGTATTCAACCAACAGGGCCACAGATGCCCTCATGACCACCCAGGACTGATTGGATGTTACTGCTGCGTATGCCCAATTTTTCTAACCAGGTTAGCCCCTTGAATTAGGGATTAGGGTTCTTGTAGACCCCCGCCACGGCAGGGGCACTTGGGAGCAGTCCCAGTGCTTCTCCTTGGCTCTGCGGCATGGCCAGCCAGCTCTGCAGCATCGTTTGAGGGCTGCTCTGTGCAGAGCCCACCCCACCTGGCGCTCTGTATGCCCACCCCACCTGGTGCTCCAGCAGGCGGGCTAGATCCATTTGCCTCATCTCGTGCCAGCCTAGTGGTCACTAGATGGGATTAACCCAGACATGAGATAAACTGCTTTGTGTAAGAAGGTCCTGAAGACTTGGCATCAGCAAGGCTTGGGGTGGTGTGGGGGGTGTTAGCATCAGATGACTGCATTGATGATACAGCCCCCAAGGTTGCAACCCCTGTGGTGGGACAGTACCAGCTGGGCAGATAAGACCAACATTGCCCCTTTTTCTGGAAGTCTGGAGCCTCAGGCCCAGTCCCATGGTCCCCGAAATGACAGGGTGCAGCAGACTGGTACTTGTTAGAAACAGACTTTGCCATGCCAGAGGGGCAAGGGCAGAAAGACCCATCCCCCTACACTCACACCTTCAGAGTCACTTGCACACTGATCTGGAGGCTCTCCAACAGCTGACCATCTGAATGCACAGCCTCGCCCGCTTGTCCAGCAGAGATTCTGGCTTCCATTTTCTCTCCTGGCCTGAGCACCTCCAAGCTGCATCCTCGTGTCCCCATGCTGCAGGCCGTGTCCTGTCACCAGCATGGCCTCACCCTCTCAGAGCCTGTCATGTCAGGCACTAGCTGCAGGAGTCAGCACCTGTCCTGCAGCCTCTTCCTTCCTGAGAAGTCTGTCTCAGGGCCAGAAAGGTCTCCCACAAAGGAGGTCTTCCTAGCACAATCTTCTTGGCCTTGTCCACTGCCTTCAGACGTGGCCGCAGCGTAGGCACACCACCTGCAGAGAATCCCTCGGGACTTCCATCCCATGCACAGTGCCCCTATTTAGCCCCTCTCCGCAGCTGAGTGCTCGCTACCTCTCCCAGAATGTCTCCTTCCTGTCCACTCTAGCCAACACCTATCTAGGAGCAGTCCTGTGGGGAGCCGGGGGTGATCTGTGTCTGCCAATGTCTTCCTTCCATAGCCTCATGGCCTCATCTCTTGCTAGCTCTAGAGTCTCCCAGATCCCTAAGCCCTTCAGCTCCTCAGAACACAAACACCTACCAGCTTCTGCCATGGTGGGGGAGGAAGACTTGAGGAGAATGTTAGGGAGCCCTAGTCTCACCTGGAGCCAGTTCCACAACTTCTCACAGTCCCCCGATCCAGTTGATGGGGACAGCCATGCTCCAGACCAGTTGCTACCTGCCAGGTCCCCTTTGCCAGGGGTGGCCTCAGTTTTGTTATTTATTTCTGCCCCCTATGCTCCTAGGTACACCCTCCCCACTTTCAGGCTTCCATTCCATGGGGGCTGAGGATGACAACCTGCTCTGTGTTCTTCTTTTTTTTTTTTTTAATTTATACAAGCACTGGGTACAGTCAGAAGCACGGGAGGGTGAGAGAATTCACCAGAGCCAGAGTGGGGAACAGAACAGGCAGACTGACGAAGTACACTGCTGAGGGGAGCAGTGGGTGCGGCAGGAGAGGTCTGTGCGCCATGTGGGACCCTCGCTGGTGGCCGGGGATTGAATTGGCGCTGCAGAGGTTGCCAGCAACTTCGCAGCCCGGTGATTAACTGCTGTGCCACGAGGGGAGGCCCTGCCCTGTGTTCTTTTTGCTTCCTTTAGTTTTAAGAAGACTTGGGGCTGTGGGCTGGAGAGGAAGGCCAATGAGCAGGCTGCCTACGAGCTGCTGCAGGAGGAGTACAGGAAGCTGGGGCCCTTGTCCTTTGCTGAGTTAAACGTCCTGCTCTGCTTCCTCCTGCTGGTGAGCCTGTGGTTCTCCCGGGACCCCGGCTTCATGCCCGGCTGGCTGTCGCTCCTCAGTGCCGAGGACGAGAAGACCAGGTAAGTGGCAGGAAACGCACCCTTATTCAGCGCTTGTTGGTTTCACGGTCATTGTTTTTCTTGCCAATCTTCATGACAAGCCCGTAGGGGTGTTCCTTGGCCCCTCCTGCCCCAATAGGCCACAGAAAAGAAGTGGTTGGGCAGGGTGGCGGGGCTGTAATAGACTTGTTGGGTGGGCTAGAAATGGGGCACCCAGAGCTCTGGGTTCCAAATCTGCTCTGCCATCTTCCTTTCTTGTTTTTCTTCAGACCTGGGTGAATCTCTCTAAAGACACACATCTAGGAGTCCAGAAGCTTCTTTAGACAGAGACTGGACACACGGGGTATATTGTTATGTGGCCAGAATGGGAGAAAAGTAGGGAGACTAGATCTTATAAGACCAGAATAGGGAGCCAGGTGCCCATTAGTGTTTATTCCACTTGGAAGGTCTTTGTGGGTCAGACTCCAAAGTTCTTGTGGACAGCTGGTGAACCCAGAATTTGAGGTCACCAGATTTACCCATAGAGCAGTGCAGGCAGAGAGCAGTGAGCTGTTCAGGGTGCAGAGCCAGGTCACGAATGAGGGTGTCTTGGTTCCCAGGCAGGATTCAGTCTGCCCACCACCCTGACTGACCTTGGGCTTTGGGGCTCCTGTTCTTATACTCAGTCAAGTCTGTCTCTTCGTGTAGGAGCACCCACAGCCAGGAACACTCACAGCCAGGACTGCCGAGTCAGATTGGCTCAGTGGCAGCCACGGCAGCGTGCTGGGCTGAACTCCCATGTGCTCCTCCCTACCTAGGTACATCTCTGACGCCACCGTAGCCATCTTTGTGGCCATCTTGCTCTTCATCGTGCCTTCCGAGAAGCCCAAGTTCAACTTCTGCAGTCAGACTGAGGAAGGTAAGACCCATGCTGGCCCCTTCCTACTGTTGGGGTCCTGGCAGCTGTGGATGTCTGTGAAATTCCCTGGGCCCAGGAGAGAGAAAACCCCACTCTTGAAAAGAGGACCAGCTGGATTATAGACAGCTGGGGAGAGGGCATTTGTCAAACCTTCCCTGGGTGAGCTAAAGCTCTTTTTCTTCTCAAATACTTGAAATCCGATTTCTATTCCAACAGGAGTAGAAAGGTGTTCCAGATTTCCCAGAGTGACTTCAGTTTTTTTTTCCCTCTTTCTCCCCATCTTTGTATGCATACATATTACTTAGCTGACATCAACACAGACACAATTTTAATCCTGTGTCTTTATTTCTGCTTTTGCTGGGGTTATACTACAAACATTTTTCGCTCTTGTCTCAGACTTCACATTTATTCCCTGTTAACTGCATGCTACTGCATCTGAGGGGCAGTGAGAATTCTCCTGTTATGGAACATTCTGTTTCAAATTTTTGACTATTATAAATTACCATTTTCCTGTCTGTAGCTTTGTCTTTCAGAGTGTTTCTTCTTTACAATAAGTTTCCAGGAATCAAGTTGCTGGGGGCAAAAGAATATAGATGTCTTAATGACTCTTACACCTTCCTCCCCACTGCTTTTCACAAGACTGTACCCCATACCGTGCTGCTGGGCGTGTACAATAGCTGCACCATATCCTCACCCGCCAGGGGTGGGGTCATTATTGTGAAGAGTAGCTGATTTCAGACCATTGTCCTCATAGGCTTCTATTGATATCTCTTGTTAATTAATGCTGCTGGGGGGGGGTGGTGGTGTTGTTCCATTGTTCTTCTCAGAAAGGAAAACTCCATTTTATCCCCCGCCACTGCTGAACTGGAAGGTGGTCCAGGAGAAAGTGCCCTGGGGTATCGTGCTGCTCCTGGGGGGCGGATTTGCTGTGGCTAAAGGATGCGAGGTAACTTCAGCTGTGGCGGCCTAGGGCCGCCTTTTGCACCAACGAGGTGCTAAAGAACTGCTGTGTCCCCTGTGCCCCTGGCTGCACCTGGATGCTTTCCTGTCTCCCCCACATCACTGCATGCTCTTGAGGATAGGGACCCTCTTGTCATCTAGGAGCCCTGTGCTGTGGCCTGTGCCTGGAGTAGAGAAGGTGACTTCTCTCTCTGTGACGGCAGAAGTGAGTGAATAAGTGACCCTGGTTAGCCAAGAGGAGCAGAGGTGCTGGGAGGTCTCCTTTGGCATTTGGTAATGTTGATCTCTCCTTGCTTGATTTATTCTAGGGAAATCTTTGTCTTAAGTCTTATAAATATTCTCACTATTAGTTTTGGTTCTTCTACCTACTGAACATTTTACTAATATGGTTGCCATTATGAAGGAAAACACCCCCAAAATGTCATTTTCTTGCCCCCACCCTTTTCTTCCTAAGGAAGAAATGAGCCAGAGGGAGAGGTAAACCAGACTGGTCCTACTATATTCCATCCATCCATCCATCCATCCATCCATCCATTCATCCATTCATCTCCACCCTCCACCCATCCCTCCACCCCTCCATCCCAGAATAGAAGGCAACGTGTAAACTTGGTCTCTCTTATGGCTGCTCCCTCAGCATCTAGACTATAGCCTGGCACCTAGTGGTGCTTGGATATTTTTGGATGAACAAAGGCATCCATCTAGTCACCTCTCTCTTCAGTCATCTAGTCATCCATCCCTCCCTTTATCTCTCCACTGTTCATTCATTTATTTATCAAACATTCCTATTTTGCCAGTATCAGGCCAGGCATGGAGGTTCAAGAGGAGATGGAGATATAGCCCCCATTCTTGAGGACTTCAAAGTCTATAAAGGGGGCCATATCTGGAAGGGCATTTTAGGAAGAAGTGACACAGGAGTTAAGGAATCAGCATGTGATGTCCTGCTGAGGAACAGCAAAAGATGGGGCTGGTGAGGCTGGCAGAAGCCACTTCACCGAGGGTCTTTAATTCAAGTTAGGAAGTGAACAGCTACTGAAGTGTTGAGGTCAGAGAGTGACTTGGTTGGATCTGTACTTGAGAACAATCACTCTGATGTCTGGAGTGGAGGCCTGGGCAGGGTAGGGGCTGGGAGAGGCCCAGTAGACACTCTAAGTTCTTCATCTAACTCAATCTCAGTGCACTATGTCCATGGGGCCTCCTCTCCTTTTTTTTTTTTTTAAGATTTATTTATTTATTTAACAAGATTCAGGGTATAGACCAGATGCATGGGAGAGTGAGAGAATTCACTAGAGACAGAGCGGGGAACAGAACAGGCAGACTGAGGAAATACACTGCTGAGGGGAGCAGCGGGCGCGACAGGAGAGGTCCACCCCGCCATGTGGGACCCTCGCAGGCGGCCGGGATCGAACCCGCGCTGCAGAGGCTGCGTGGCGCTCAACCGCCTGCGCCACCAGGGGAGGCCCCGGTATTTTTCTTTTTCTTTCTGGCTTATTTTGCTGAGCATGATCCCTTCCAGCTTCATCCATATTTTGGAGATGGTATATTGAGTATGGAGACTAAAATTGTGGCATGGATGAGGTCACCTATGGAACATATACAGAGACATAATCAGAAGTGGAGGGGTGGTTGAGCTCCTGGAGAAAGATGAGGGTGCCTTTTGGCACAGGCTTAAGTATAAACGAGCAGCCTTGCATTAACTCCCTCCCTGTGCTTCCCAGGCCTCAGGGCTGTCTGAATGGATGGGGAAGCAGATGGAGCCTTTGCGCACCATGTCGCCGGCAGTCATCACCTTGATCTTGTCCTTGCTCATTGCTGTGTTCACAGAGTGCACCAGCAATGTGGCCACTGCCACCCTGTTCCTGCCCATCTTTGCTTCCATGGTAAGTAACCCTGCTGGGCTGAGGGGCTGACCCTCAACCATTATTTCATAGAGCATGTGGACTATAAGCATGTCCTGAGTCCCTAGAGAGGCAGCAAAATCAAGGGCCAGAGTCTGGCCAGGTTTTGGAGACATGATTCTGGCCCAGGTTCTGACAGACTCTTGTGCCCTTCAGGACTCTGGGCCTGCCCTCAAGGTGTTTCTCATTCATCTTTGTGTTCTCCATGCTGACCAAAGTGCTAAGCCCCAACCAGGTGCTTAGAATGGGCTGACTTACAAATGTAATTGATTATTTCTCCAGTGGGGGAGACAGGATGTACCTAGGAGGAGTGGGCCAGTGCCAGGGCAGAGTGCTAGCGGCTCTCTGAGTACGTAGCATGGGTGTACAGGAGGACAGCAGAGCAGGGAGCATCACTGGCTGGGACCCACTGGGAAGAGGTGTTGGGTAAGGTAGGACTTGGGAGTTGTGGGAGGGGAGATGTTCTGAGAAGATGGTAGCCCAAGTAAAGGAAATGGGGGGCATAATCGAAGACTGCCAGAAACCAGAGGCCAGGCACCTGTGAGAACTGAGCCCAGAGAGGTAGTGAGTGGTGATGGTGGAGGGGGCTGCAGCATGCTGGGCTAAAAAGTTTTTGCCTGGACATGCATGCTTTGGAGTTGGAGTTGAGAAGAAAGTGGAGCTAATAAGAAAACCAGCGTAATCTTTCCCTTTCTTGCATATCCTTCTGTCACTCCATATGGCAGCACCAACCTCAGGCTGGTACAGAAATTGTCTAGGCTTAGAGTTAGAAGACCTGTGTTTACATTTATTTGATCCCCCAACATGTCACCCAAGTTCTTTCTTCCTGGACTTGGGCTGAGTGTCCACTAAGATGAGAGCTATGAAAATCCTCGGTAGACAGCAAAACAAACCTGAGAGAGGCCGGTGTGGTCATTGTGGGGTTGGGAGATAGAATTACAAAGGTCTGAACGCAGGATTGCAGTTGGTACATTTCCACTTGCTGCCTGGTTGTCCACGTGGAGAAAAAGCAAAGTGGATTTCTCCTACCATCCAAGAGAAGTGACAGCATTAAAAATAGCGAGGCAGGCCCGTCTTCCCTCCCCCAAGCAGGCTGCCCACACAGATGCCAAGGAGAATCTTTTGATGCAGGGCATGCGGTGGTGGCCTCTACTTCCCTAGTAGGAAGCTTTGTTACCTCCAGTCCCAGCACAGCCCCCGGGGCTCCAAGCAGGACCTTCACCCAAGCAGGTCATCAGGCCCTTTGAAAACATTTCTAGAACCAGAAGCCCCAAGTAGGATTGCCTGTAGTTACTTCCAAGGGTCCCTTGCTGGCAGGAAAGGGAAAGGGGTGATCTTCTAGCCAGTTCACAGAGCACGTGGGTACATGGACCATGGGTACCCAAGGCCAGGACAAGTGGGGGAGCCACAGACAGATGGGGCCCCTGCCAGGGGCCGCTCAGGTGGCAGGAGCAATGTGATTTTGTGCAACCTTTTCAGACACCAGTTTACCAACAGGTGCCATAACTTGAAACCTGAAACCCTCTCACCCAGCAATTTCATGTCCAGGACTATATCGCAGGACAATAGTCAGAGATGCCTACAAGCATTATAAAGATGAGCATCACAGAATTAATTATAAAATTATTTCCATAAGAGTAGGGCAGAATAAGTTACATATATCCACACAATGCAATGCTGTCAAGCCATTAAAAAATTAGTTTTGAAGGATATTTAATAAAATGGAAATATGTGCAATTTTAAAGTTGAAAATGTAATTCATACACATGGCTAAGAAATGTCTAATGATGCAAAACAGTATACAGGACTTATCCCTCTAGGCCTTCCCTAAGACAACTTCTGATAGGGATTTCTTAAGTATTCTGGATCTCTCTCTCTCTATTTTTTTAAAATTTATTTTTATTTATTTATGCATACAAGAACTCGGATATAGGCCAGAGGTGTAGGGGTGAGAGGATTCACCAGAGACAGAGGAGTGGGGAGCAGAGCAGGTCAATTTACTGAAATACACTGCTGAGGGGAGCAGTGGGAAAGACAGGGGAGGTCTGCTGCTCCACGTGGGTTTGTTCCCTGGCTGGAGATCGAACTTGTGCTGCAGTGGCTTGTGATTGCTTGATGGTGCTATGACTTAATCCCTTGCTGCACCAGGGAGGCCCCCTTCTCTCTCTCTTTAAATGAATGGTCTCATTCTCTGTCCTGTTCTTTATCTTAATTTTTTCTTTATCTAACCATAAATCTTGGAGAGCTTTCCATGTTAGCACATGAAACCTGCCCAGTTCTCTACAGCTATGAACATTCCATTGTTTGCATAAACGTAATTTATTGAACCCTTCTGCTATTGATAGCTGTTGAGTCTGTTTCCTGGGTGTTGTTGCTGTTATAATGTTGCAGTGAGCATCTTGAGGACACATACCTGTCCTCATGTGCATGTATATCAGCATGACAGATGATTAATTTTGATAGATATTGACAGATATTATGAATTACATTATAATAGCCTTCATTCAAGAAATATTTAATGAGTGTCTGTCTACTATGTGCTAGGTGCTGTTTTATGTGGCCGAATTTTAAGATGCAGAGTAAAAAAGGTGGATACCATTTCATATGCAAAATTCTCTCAGTTGTGTATAGAAACACAGACACATGTGGATGCATGCCCAGGCAAGAGGTGGTCCTCATCCTTTTCCATCTGTGCAGGACAGACAGACACCCCTGCACACAAGGGCTGCAGGAACACCACAGAATTCATTGCAGTCTTCATGCCCAGCCTGGTCTCTGGCACATTGTAGGTGCCCAAGAAACTAATGTTCAGTGAATTGAAGGGGTTTAGGAAAGCCTCCCAGGGCCTGAGTTCAGCCTCCTGCTGAGTCCACCAGTGTCATCGTCCAGGTTGAGAGAGTAGGGTAGTGGGCCAGGCAGGACAAGGGCGCAGGGGATGTACACGCATTAGGGAATACTTTCCAGAATTATGGTCCCCGGAGTTTTTGTTTTCCACTTCTGTGACCTTACTACGCTGTGTTTTGCCCCAGTCACGTTCCATTGGCCTCAACCCGCTGTACGTCATGCTCCCTTGTACCCTGAGTGCGTCCTTTGCCTTCATGTTGCCTGTGGCCACCCCACCTAACTCCATCGTGTTTGCCTATGGACATCTCAAGGTTTCTGACATGGTAACGCAGTCACTTTTATTTATTCCTACAGTTACTCACTGTTTTCGGGAGGGACGCCCCATTTTTAGTGACATGTGATGTCATGCAATTTGGGACTGTCATCCAACATCTAGATCACATTCATTATTTGCATTTATAAGCAGCCTTTTTTTTTTGAAGTGATATCAAGTTTTATAGACAATTCTGAATCCCAGAGGTGAGAGGCAGGTTATGGCCTGTCACCTACCTGGGGGAGTCGAGCCATCACCAGAAGAGCTCTTGAAAGGGGTGGGTGTGGGGGTTCCAGGTGGCCAAGATGGACTTGGAAGCAAGAACCATGAGGACAGTCAGGAGGGGCAAGGCTGAGATGAGGAAGCCATGTGCATGACAGCCAGAGATTTGTAGAGATGTTGGAGGGTTGGGGAAAGAGGGTGGATGAGGCCTTGGAAACAAAAGCCATGGAAAGAGAAACTCTAGGTCTGCTCTGGCTTTGTCACCTCTGAGGAGAAAGGGAGTGTACGAGGCGGGGAGGCCAGAAATGAAGCTCCCTACCTCAGCCCAGGCAGATGTCAGTCCTCTCATAGCCTCCTGGGCATCTTGGGGTCTCCATGGGGTACTCTCACAGAAAGTGGGTCCCTGAAGCCAGGGTGCAAGTGCAATGTCAATCTGCAGGAAAAAATATCTACAACAGGATTTTCAGTCAGTGGCTGATGGCATTTGGAAAGAACGTAGAGCAGGCATCAGTAAGAGCCACAGGTAGCACTCAGGAAGCCGCACGGGCTTGTGGGACCTGGTCAGAACCCCAACTCCCCAGTGGCTCCCTGGGTGGACTGGGCCTGTGGCCTCACATCGCCTCCCTGAGGCCCACTTTTCCAAATGCTCAGGTAGGCAGAGACCGCCCTCCCCCACCCTCCCCACGCCTGTCCTGCCTGTGTCACAGGGGTACCACTGCACCGTTGATACTTTCTGGACAGGAAGTTGCTTTGTTTGGGTGTGGGGTGGGCACAGAGCAGGGGCCAGCGTGGGTGGCCCAGTAAGGAGCCTGGGGCCACTTCTCCCCCAGCGCAAGTGCCCATTGTGCTGTTTGCCTTTGTTCTGACAACCCAGCAGGCTCCAGAGAACTGACTGACCCTGCTTTTTTCCTCCCCAGGTGAAAACAGGATTTATGATGAACATAATTGGAGTCTTCTGTGTGTTTCTGGCAATCAACACCTGGGGACGGGTCATATTTGACTTGGATCATTTCCCTGCCTGGGCAAATATGACACATGTTGACACTTAAGAAGAGCCACAGGACCAGCCACACACCCCCTGTCCTCCCGAGAACTCCCGAACCTTCCGGCACACCTTGCAGCACATCTTTGGGCTTCACACCCCAAAGTGATCCAATGACGCCCCCACCCCATCGAGACCCAAATGGGCCACCTCTTCATCAGGGCCCCAGTGCAGAGGTGGGGATGGGCTCGGAGGCAAAGTGCCTCTCAGGAGGCTGCCACTGTCCAGTCCATCTTTCCAGGGTCCCTGCTGTCATGGCTGGGGTGGCCAGGCTCCCATTCAGCCTTGCACTGGCCCCACACTGGACCCTGCCATCCACCTGTGTAGCCCCAGGATCTTCTGGGTAGGACTCAGGGCCCCAGCTCTGGAGGTGAGAAAACACCTTCCAGAATCAATGCCTCTTTCAGCTTCCCTGGGCTGCCTTGGATCACTCTCCTGTCATCAGAAGGGGCCGACCCACCCCAGGGACAGTGTGTGGTCCTGGGCAGCTTCCTGCTGCAGGAGTGAAAGCAGGATGCGGAGTCTTGTAGGACTGCTGGGGAGTGTGGCTGGGGATATGGTTCCACAAAAAGGGCTGGGACCTGGAGTTGCTGATTCTGGAGGACGCCCCCACAGCACGCCATTGGCTTCCCTGCTCCCTCCTTCCCTCGCTCCATTCTAATGATAGTCTGACCCCTTTCCTAGTGCCTCCTTCAACTCCTCAGTCCCTTTGTTGTCTGGCCAACATTTGCTGGAATCCACGGGCTGGGGTGCTCCAGCACCCCTCTTTTTCTGGAGTTCAGTTGGCCCTCTGGGAGCCACCCCTACACAACTGGAACGGCGCTCCAAGTACTAGCAGTGATGGCTCTTTGGGGACGACAGAGGAGTGTCTATCTCCTTCCTCTCCTGCAGGCTCAGTGGACACGGCACCGTTACTTCAGAGTCTGTCAGCCGCCCCCTTGGTGACTGGTCTTCACAGCAATGCCCAGGGGTGACCGAGCATCACTGAGCAGATAGCCCCTGCCCCTGAGCCAATCTACCTGAAGTTACTGGGCACAGTCCAGCAAGAGTGTGGAGCCCTCAGGACCCCTGTGAGGGAGATATGAGGGACACACACCCCCTTCCTCTTGGAACCTATTTTGTTTCCTTGTGCTGTCCTGGGAAAGAGGCAGAGGCAAATATATGAGGACCATCAGGGGCATTCCTCAGGGCAGGAGAAAGCATGAGAACCCAAGGAAACTGTTCAAGGATCAACCAGAACCTGGCTTCTCGGGCGGGGTGATTCCTGGCCAAACCTGCTGCCCTGGGAAGGCACGCCATGCTCTCTGTGGTGTTAGGGGTGTAGGGGCGGGGGATGGAGCACTCACGCCCACCTCCTGTGTGCAGGCCTCCCTGTGTGGCACACCCACTGGCTCCTCCTTCCACCTCTGCAGCCCCCTGTGAGAAGGCAGGTGTGAATCTCCTCCTTTGTCTTTGAGAATACTGGGGCTCAGACAGGTCAAGTCACACGTCCAAAGTCATACTTCAGGTTCACGCAGTGAAGGTTCCAATCCAGATCTTCCACCTCCACGGCCACTTCTCCATAAGGGTCTTGTTTTTATGGGGACTGTAGGGAAAGATGGGTGACCAAGAACAAATCCACCCCAAGACCCTGACTGGTCAGGGAAGGTCAGGGGACCAGAGCCCCCTTCTGCCTCCCTTGAGGGCTCAGGACAGTGAGCTTTTGGTTGGAGAGAGCAATATGAAATGGCCACCTGCCCCCATGAGATAAAACCCACCCCTCCATTGCTGCTCTCCAAGCTGCTGCTGTTGACATGTCTGGCCCAGCTGTGCGAGGGCTCTCTGAGGACTTGTACTTCCTGCTCAGTCTGGTGCAGGCCGCCACAGTGTGATTGGTAAATAAACACTTGATGAGCAGTCAATTAGATGTACACTTCTGGTAGCAGCCAAGGTCAGTGGAGGTCATCGAAGGTGGGCCTCGAAGGATACATGGGACCAGGGAGACTAGTGGCAGAGGGTGAATGGGTGGGGTCCTCCACCAGACTCCACTTGTTTAAGCTCTGACAGGAAGGCTGGGTGGGGCTTCAGGAGAGTAAATCCCAAGGCTTCGGAGGCAAACCAAAGCTGTTTGTAAACTTCAAGCTGACAGGAGTGGCACTACCATGGCTGGTGCCCATTAGGAATGCTTTTGGGTGCAAGTGAGAGAACCCCCAGCTAACAGAGGCTTAAACCATAAGGCCATTTACTGTTCCCTGAGTGGGAAGTCTGGAGGGAGACAGTCATGGACACTGGTTCAGCCTTTCACTGAGGTCACCTGGACTCTGGCTCTAGTCCTCTCTGCCATGCTAAGAGTAACCTGCCTTTATTACCCTCATGCCACACACACAACTGCATTTAGAGCAGGGGCACAATGATGCCAATTGCATGTTTCCCTATCGGAAAGCAAGTCCACCTCAGAAAGCCCTACAGGTTTCACGTTATGTCTTATTAGCCAGAACTAGGTTATATGCTTGCTCACACTGCCAATCACCAACAAAGGGAAATTAGAATAGCACGAGTAATTAGGACTCATCTCTTGGACTTGGGGAATTGCCTGTTTCCTGAAATCAAGAGGTTTCCCCCCATTGCAAAATCTAGCTTCTAGTAGAAAAAAAAGATGGGGGGACTGTTGGGTAGGTGGCAAGTAGGGTCTGGTATTACCATTCTTTGAGAAGGCTGCCCTCACTCCAGGGTACTTGAATGGCTCCCTTTCCATGGAATTCAATAGAAACATGCTTTTAGGTAGGAGGAGTGTGGCTTGGTCAAGCACTTCAGCTCTGCCTCCACTTCACAAAGGCCTGGACTCCTCCAGACCCACTGGATTGGGAGGCTAGCAGCTGAGTCACAGACTGAGCTTGGTCCATGCTCCACTAATTGGTGTACAATTTGGGCCTTGGTTTCTGTCAGGAAGGGGCTGGACTAGAGGATCTAAGGGCATTTCCCCAGAAACATGTGTCCCTTTACTGACCCCCACTGACCTCCAATATGTTTGGACTAGATGAAGTCCTCACAAGTCCTCATGTTTTTGCAGCTTGGAGTCTATCACATGGCCCACTCCTACCCTGTCTGGACCTTAGCCATTTGCCAAAGTGCCTTTCCACCACTCAAATCTTCCTCTAACAAGTTGTAAAGAGAATCTACCCCAAACCTTTCAGTTCTCCCTTCTTGGCATCTGAAACAGAGATCTGGGCCCAAGGTTTGCTGAACACATACTCTGCCCGGGATCATGCTGATTTTTTCTCAGGACTTAAGACTTCACAGGCTTCCAAAGGTCGGGCCCCCTACCGTCTGGTCTCAGAATTAGGATCTCAGGTGGGTGGGCCACAGTTCTCCTTCCCTGTCCCTTGGAGTCAAGAATTCCCTTGGGAGAGACCTGGTGGGTGCAGTGAGCAGGGCCTCTCTGGGGACCAGTGAAGTCTTCTCCCCATCATCCCTCACACACGAATGAAAATAAAGGATAGTGAGACTTGCTCGATCACAAGCAGGAAGTCAGTTCACCAGCAGAGTCCACTTTTCACAACGAATATGGACATTTTGGGGTGAGACCCTTCATGGCCTGTTCTTATTTGAGGAAATAAGGACCAAAGGCTGGATTCTCTGATTCAAAACTGCAGCTGGCAGTCCTATTCCTGCTCAGAACTCCTTCCAGCTTCTCTCTGTCTCCCAAACAAACAGGGCAGCTCATTAAAAAAAAAAGTTTCATCAAGATAAATTTTCCACACCATGGAATGGGTTTTTACATTCTTCAACATAGTGTAAACAGGATTCTTACCATTTCAGGCTGAGAGTCTTGACATCAGATATTTAGTTGATTTCACTTGGCGTCCTGGGCTAGGACTTGGGTTCTCACCTCCCTGCCCTGGGCGTGTCTTCCAGATGTTTCCCTGATCTACAAGTCAAGATGCCCATTTCTATCCTCAGAGACACAGACGCCCTCCACGGGCAGTTTTAGAGCACCGTTTATCTCCCTGCTTTAGCTATGAAGGCTCAAGAAATATTAAAATTCAACCTCAGAACACCCTGGTATCCAATCAAAACATTCTAACTAGTTTTATGTTAAAATTTAATATGTACACAGTGAAAGAAATTCCAACAGTACAAACCTTGAGAGCCCTCATCCCCCGTTTCTGCACTCCAGAAGGGCAACCGATGAATGATTTCCTACGTATCCTCCCAGAAATATTACGTATATCCAAGCTTATGTAATCGCTCCTCTTTTTACTTATGGGAGAAGATTACACCTCTGTCCTTATTTCCACTCTCTGCCCCCCACCTACCAATTTATTTGGGGATCATTCCACATCAGGACATAATTTGGCCAGTTTTCTTTCCCACTCAATAGAAACTTTGTTTTGAAAAATTATATTCGGTGAAAGGCACAGATCCTAAGTGCACAATTTCAGATTCTGCATATAGAATGCGAGCAACCCTCCATTTCCGTCTCTTTCCCTCCCCACCCCAGAAAGTTCTCCATTCTCTTCTCTGAGTAACCATGCATCTTCTCTGAGTAACCACTGTTGATTTCTGTTGCATTGGGTTTGTTTTGCCTGTTGAACTTTCAAGGAGTGGGATCATGCAGCACATATTATTTTGGGTCTGATACCTTTTACTTAACAAAATACTTTTGAAATTCATTCCTGTTGTGTGTATCCAATGATTTCTTTTATTATTGTTGCAAAGTGGTGTTGCATTACTTTGTGATGGAATCTGCCGAAATTTGTTTATTCTCTCTTGATGGACATTTGGGTTGTTCCCATTGGGGGCTCTGATGCATAAAGCTAATACAAAATTCTCTGTGCAAGTCTTTTTGTTTTGGACATATGCTTTCATTTCTACTAGATGTGTGCCTAGGAGTAAACCTCAGTCTTTTGAGAGCTTGTTTGGAGGTTCTAGTAGGGGAGCACAGCTACTCCTATACCCTCGATCCACGACCGGTCCGTCTCTATTCCGGGAAGTCTTTCCTCTTTGACCGAGCGCGCAGCTTCGGGAGGGACACACAGGGAGCAGTGAGGGAGGAAGGGACACCCGCCTAGCCAGCCAGAGCAGCCGAATCAACCCTGGCGATCAATGGGGTGACAGATGTCGCAGCCAGATCACCCTCACATCCGACCTCAGTCTTTTGAAAGGCTGCGTCAACTCTATGTGAATGTACACCAAATAATGAACAAGTTCCCTCTTAATGGGCACTGAGGTCATTTCAGTCTGATGCAAATATTGTAACAAACATACTTCCGCTTACATCTTTGTGAACGTGTGTGAGAATACGTTCCCGGAATGACGTGTGCTGGATGAAGGGGTATTATACTTAAGTCTGGAACAGCTATTTCCAAACTGCTTTTCAAAGAGACTGCGTCAATATATAGTCTCAAGAACTGAGCATGAGACCTTACTCTCACACACCCTTGGCAACTCTCTGTATAATCAGATCTCAGTTTTCACTAATCTAATAATTGAATCATGCTATTTCCTGATTTTCATTTTATTTTCTTTAAATTGCAAGCAATGTTGAACTTCCCCCCACATATTTATAACACATTTGGGTATCTTTTTTTGGCGGTATATTCTATTTTTCCCATTTTCAAAAAAGGAAAAAAAATTCCTTTTTATTTGTAAGAACTCTTTATATATTAAGAAAATTATTTGTCTTTCATAGGAATATTTATAGTACATGTTAGAGCTGCTGAAGGTAGTTACTCTATTTAGTCTTCTTTAAAATTTTCCCTCCTAACTATTCACACGTTTTTTATAAGAATTTCTGAATCAGCTTCTTTTGTTCCCAAAAAGCCCCTGGTTTACTTCTCTGGCTATCTCTCCTACTGCTTTCCTCCCTCTCCAGGGTTCATTGACCTCAGCACTAATGGCATTTTGGAACGAGAACTTCTTTGTTGTAGGGAGATGTTCCCTGTAAGGTGGGATATTCTATTCAGCAGCATTTTGGTTGCTATTCACCAGCTGCCAAAGGCACACCCCCTCACCTCCAGTTATAACAGGTGTTGCCAAATGTTGGGAGCCACTGACTCCCTCTGAGCCAGCTGCACTGGTCTCCTTCAAGCTCACAGAGTTTTGCAAAGGGCAGTCCTGCTCTCTCACCTTCAAATCTCTGCTCAAAGGCTACTTATCACCTATTTCAAAGCATAATGTCCCCACCTGCTCCCACTCTCTGCACTGTCCTTTGTTTTTTCCATTGCATCTTCCATCTTCTAATACACTATATAATTTACTTCTGCAGTGCTGTATTTTGCCTGTCTCTTCCGCATCTTGGAGAATGCGAGACCCACAAGGATGGGGATTTTTGTTGATATTGTTTGCTCCTGTTTCTCCTGTCCTACAACACACCTGGCACATGGAAGTCAGCAAGGCGTGGATGAATGACTGAATCGGAGTAGATCTGTAGATTAGGCTGGGGAGAAATGACATTGCAGTAACATTGATTATCCTATAAAGCAAAATGGCTTTTCCATATAATGAAAGTTTCCTTTTATGTCTTCCTGGAAAGTCTAAAAGTTTCTTACGAATGAGAATTCTCAATGCTGTTTGTAGAGAACATTTGCTCTTCTCTGCTTGAGATCAACTGCCTGACTCATGGCTTTGGGGGAGCAGGTTATGAGTGAACAGAGTGACCCTGGGTCTTCGGTGACATCTGGAGGCCCTCACTGTCCCTCTCCGCTTTCACCCAGGCAGAGCTCTTTCTCAGTCTCTCAGAAGGGCCACTGCATTGACTGGTGGTGCTTCCTGGCCATCTGTGGGCCCCAGCCAAGAGACATGGGAGGGACGCTGCTCAGAGATCGAGGGTTGATCTCTGACTTCTCCGGCCGGCAGGTGTTAGATGGCAGAGGGGGAACTTGCCTCTCCCGGCCAGTTCCCTCGCCTAACAGGAGGGGCCTGCACCTGGGGCCCTGTGCTCCCAAGGATTCCTGCACTGTTCTGTGGAACAGGGGTTTTGGAGAAGATACTTTTCCCAGTAAGCTTCTGCGAGGACAGAGAAAGAGGGGTCTTCCTTCCCCTCCTCTGCATCCCCAGCTCCTTCTAGGTTGGCCCTGCTCCGCACCTCACACTGCACCCTGCCCAGGCCTGTGGTGTGGGAGTGGGGCAATCAGAGGCCCACTTGAGCTCTGGACCTTCCTCCTGGATGTGGTGAAGGCACCTGTGAAATGGGTGCAATCATCCAAGGTTCCGAGACCTCTGAAGTGGCACATGGGGGCACTTGCTCAAGGGTCTGGTTCTCCCCAGGGCCTCCTTTTCTGCAGGGCCTAGAGCCCATCAGGACAATGTGAGCCTCAGGTCCACCCAAAGTCACCCTGGCTGAGCCTGAGGCAGCCTCCAGATGGGTCTGAAGTGGGATCTGGTGCCATCGCCAGCAGGCGTAAGACCTTCAGAAGCAGTAAGCTACTAAAAGATTATGGGGCTCTCCTTCTTGGGGTAGTCATATAAAACAAGGTGGTGCTTCTGAGGCCAACTGACTATTGGCATATAAGGTGCTGTGTGACCTCTTGCCCATCATGGCCCCCCTCCGGCCTTGCACTGTGCCTGGGACATCCCTGCGGGAGGCCTGGTGGGCAGTCCTGCAGCTGGTAGGGAGGCCAGGGGCAGGCGCCTGCCTGCTGTGGGGCTGCGGTAGTGTCCCGTGGTTCACCACTTCACATTTATAGCTACAGTGCTTCTCAGCTTACTGTCCCTGTGGTGGGAGGCCTGGCTCTCTGGAAACCACAGCTGTGGTTACTTGGGTGTCTGACTGAATGCTGAGCTGTGAAGGAGGCTCAGAAGTTTCCTAGGACATGGGGCCCAGCACCCTCTCGAGCCTGCCCTGGTCTTAGAACAAGGGTTGGTGCTAGAGGGAGCTGACAGTTTACTGAGGAACCTTGGTACCCATCCCTAAATTGGTCCCCTGTGAGGGACAGAAACCTTGCTGGATTGTGGGTGCTTCCTAGGCCCTAATGGGGCTCTGGGATAAGGGGTCATATGGAGGAGGTTAGAGAAAGACTTGAGGCTAGAGAAGGGCAAGAGCCGGGTGACAAAGGACCTCTTACCCCCCTGGTACTATGGTCAGTGCTGTTTTAGATTTATTTATTTATGCATACAAGAACTGGGGTACAGGCCAGTGGTGGGGGGGTTGTGAGAGCATTCACCAGAGACAGAGTGAGGAACAGAACAGGCAGACTGACTGAAATACACTGCTGAGGGGAGCAGCAGGCGAGGCAGGAGAGGTCTGCTGCGTCATGTGGGTAGCTCCCTGGCAGGGGATTGATCTCATGCTGTAGTGGCCGTGGATAGCTTGATAGTGCTGTGTCTTAACCCCTTGCCCCACCGGGAAGGCCCCGGTCAGTGCTGTTTTTACAGCCACTGAGATAGAACCAGCTCTTCGTCCACTGCAGTGGCCAAGGTGGGCCCAGCTGGCCGCTCACAGGACCTGGGCTAGGTTGCTGGCGCTTGTGCCCTAGTGAGCACTCAGGAAGCACAGAGCTGCTGCTTTCCAGGCAGAATGTCTTTCCCTGCTGGGTGTCATAGGTGGTCTCACTGCTGGAGGGGCCAGTCCTGTCCTTTCCCTGGCCTGGGTGTGACTCCAGCAAGCCAGTGAGGGTCTGGGGCTGGCCCAGGTTAGGCTAGCTACAGATGGAGTCCTGTCGGCTGTGCACCCCCGTGACTCTACCTTGCTCTGCTTCAGTTAATAGGCCACCCAGTGTCAGCCTGACTCCCTGCCCTGGCTCTCCTCACCCCAGGTCCTAATAACCTGACTCTGGCCTGCTGCTCCTCCAACTCTGGGATTTGATGGGCAGGTCGGTGGTGGGGAGGGAGGGAGTCTGGGGCCAGGCATGAGACAAGCCCCTGGGGTGTCTGGAATCTCACACCCTGCAATCGAAGGAAACCCCAGAGAGCAAACAGGGAGTGGAGTGGCAGGTAGGGCCATGATTACCAGATGGGTGTGGAGAGACCCACGGGAGGGCCAGCCCACCTTGGGGAGGGGAGCAGGAAGGCAGCTGCCTAAAAATGGAGCTGATTTTCATATAAATAGAACACCTATTGGGTGTGTTTCTTTTTTTAAAGTTATTTTATTTCCCTGTTCCTTTCCTTAGCAAACATCGTTGGCATGCCAGCCCACGGTGGTTTCAGCCTGGAGACATGGGGCAGCTGGCTGGCTCAGGTCACGGTGACTTTAATCTGGGTCTCTGAAACACAGAATAATTCAATCCAACCTTTACTGACCCCGGCCAGATGCCTGTTCTGAGAGATGGGGTCACAGAGAAGAATCAGTTTCTGTCCCTGCCCTGGAGGTTGTTTCTAAGTTACAACCACCCTACAGAGAATAGAAGAAGGGAGAGGGTTACCTTATCTGTGTGATTCAGGACTGGCATCCCAGGATCTATTCTAAGGACGAGCGGGAGGCTTCAGACTCTTCTTTGGTCTTGCAACAAACAGTTACGAAGCACCTACAATGGGCCAGGTATCAAAATAGTGACAGACAGGACACAGTCTGCCCTGAGTTTAGTAGGAGACAGTTCTATGAAGAGTGAAGACGTAATGTCTTTAAATGTTAAGATAGAAGTGTAAGATGCGGAGGAGGCTTGAGGAGGCTGGAAGAGGGAACTTCTAAGAGCAGAAGAGAGAGCTGGAATCCGAGTGGGAGCAGGCATACTTGTCCTGGGGCTTAGTGGAGGCAGGGGGCCTGTGTGCAGCAGGGAAGTTGAGCTAAGAGATCCGGATTGGGATTCTTTAGGCCCAAGTGCTTAGCAAGTTGCCCAAGGGCATGTGCCCACCTAGCAGTGCCAGGAGCGGGACTGGTGGTGTCTGGTCAGTTGCCTGTGGACAAGCTGTGTGGCGTGAGGGTGTTTGCAAACATCTTTCATGCGTGAGCTGGGTGGCCTCAAGGCCCGTGCTTCACCTCTCTGAGCTCCATGTCCTCATGCATAAAGTGGAAATTGTGATAATGTTAGTCACGCCTACTTGGCAGGGTGATGAGAGTAACTAATATACATGAAGGGCCTCAGATGATCACAGTCGTGTGGGTAATCAACAGATTAGAGCCGGTTGTCTCCCACACTGGCTGCCTGGGACAGGCCTGGGTGTGGGGTGCTGCTGGGAGGGCAGTGGTGCAGTGGTGCACCAGGTCTGTGAGTGGGGACCTGGTCCCACCCTCACTCTGTCAGGGGGGGTGAGTATTTGTGGGGGATGGTAAGTGGATGGATCCCAGGATGGAGAGGAGCTATTTTCTACTGCATGGGGAGGAGTTGGGGGGAGGCTGCTTAGTCTCAGGGACCCCTGTGTGTGAGACTGCCTCCTTTTTCTTTTTCTCCTCTGAAGTAGACCCCACTGGGCCATTCCAATCTATGACAGCTGTGCCCAAAAGCCAGGCCTTATCCCGTCTAAGTCCATAACCCAATCAGGGTCAGGGAGAGAGCAGGAATCAGCATGTAGAGGCTCCGAGGCTGGCCTGCTTGAGGATGGCACTCCCCTCTGCTCTACTCTCCAGGCCCCCAGCTCCGGCCTGAGGCTCAGACTGGCCAAAATGAAGTATCCCAATTGCTCACGAGCATCAGTGGTCTTGTCCAAAGTCCCGTGCTGACTTGGCCTTTGTGCAGGCTGCCCTGGGAGGGGCTCCAACAAGACGGGCCTTGTGAAAGACCCGTTACCTGCCAGTACTTGGCATCCAAAATAGAATCTTGAGGAGCAGCAAAGCCTTTAATTCAATGTGTCCCAACAGCGGGTCGGTGTGGGGATAACTATGATCTGACTGGCCGTGAGCTATAATTATGGAGTCAGAATAAAAAATTACAGGCATTGTGTGGGCTTGTTTTAAATATAACGTAATCCATACCGTCCTCTCTCTTATTTGCTAGATTTGAGGTGGAGTCTTTGGCCGTTGGCACAGGTTTTGCCTGACGTGTTGCAGATAAAAATGGCCCTTGCCAGTGAAAAGGGCACAGTGGGAGGCCTCCGCGACCCCTAATGTTCTCGACTGGCCTGGGCCCACAGCCACGGGTGCTGGCATTCGCGTAGCCTCCCCCAGCCAGTCCACCAGAAGCAGCTCCGTAAAACACAGTCCAGATGCCCAAGAACACAGGAATGGCGCCTGGCAGAGGGTAACTCAAAACTCCAAATTCCTTCATGTCTTGGCCTTAAAGCCCTGCTCAGCAGCATGCTGGGAACAGCAGCTACAAAAGAGAGGTGACGTTCAAGAGCCCTGGGGTGTGACTGTGTCGATGCACATGGGGGCTCCACCTCTGTGGGGTGACTGAGTCACTAAGGAACTAAGGTTCCTTAATCTGTGTGCTTTAGCTTCTCCACTATTGTTGTAGGTTGTGAACTTGGGAGGAGATTACATTCTCTGACTCACCTATTCCCTGTTCCTCACCATCCTTCAGTTAACCTATTGAAAAAACGTAACAGACTGTCTTTCAATCTGGTTTTTTTTTTTAATGCTATTTCTTGGTATAGCTGACTGTATGTGGTGATTGGCATGTGCTAGTCCAAACTTTCTGGAAAGCAAAAGAGAAATACATGTGCAAAGTCTTAAAACACGTGTCTGCTATAGGAGTAGGATATAACCTGTGGGGAAAATCTGTGAATAAAGATTTATATTTGAAGATATTTTACTTTAGCGTGTTATGTTATACTCTTAAAAAGCTGAAAACATAAATGTCCAACATTTGGGTAACAGAAGTATTTATGGTATATCCATTCAAAAGCCTCTTAAGCAGTCATTAAAAGGGTTCATGAAGAATATTTCATTATATTGAAAATCTTTACCATGAAGTGAACAAAATGGATATAAAATCGAATATATGATCTCAGTGATAAAAAAACATATACAATAGAAAGTTGAGATAGATAGAAATATAACAGCAGTGACCTCCCTGGTGACACAAGGGGTTAAGAAACAACCTATAAAGCTGACTGCACCCACTGCACCATGAGTTCGATCCCCGGCCAGAGAACAACCCACATGGTGGAGCAGACCTCTCCTGACTCACCTGCTGCTCCCCTCAGCAGTGTATTTCAGTAGATCTGCCTGTTCTGTTCCCCACGCTGTCTCTGGTGAATCCTCATACCCCCCATACCTCTGGCCTGTACTCCTGTTCTTGTATGCATAAATAAATAAATCTTAAAAAAAAGAAATGTAACAGCAGTTATCTTATAGATTCCTATAAGTTGATCATTTATTATTTTCTGTATATCAAATATTTTAGAATGGACAAGCATTACTTGTATAAAAACAATTTTAAGAAGAGTTCAGTGTTAAAATGTTAAATAAAACAAGAGGGTAGAACTTGATGTCTGAATTCCCTTCTAGCTTTTAAGGATCTCTGATTCTAATGCACTGGGGCCACCCACAGGGCCTGAGCTGTGATGCAGAGACTGAAACTCTGAAGGTCCACCCTTCTCAGCAACAAGCAGTGACAAGGGAGGTCTGGTGTTGGAATCAGCAAGTGGCCAACCTGGGGGTTCACTATGTGCATCTGCCTTTCTAAAGGCAGATGGAGGTCAGCTGCCTTTCTAAAGGCTTTCTGAAAAGTGCCCTAAGTGCCCAAGAACCTTCAATGCCGCTGGCAGTGGGCAGGTCTCCAGCCCAACTCTGGAGTGCTGGCGGCCCCGTGCACCAGTGGGTCTCCCACCTGAGAGGTGAGCTCTGTCTGCTGCTGCAGACACGGCACCCACTGGAGCAGGGAGACAGGCTGAGCTGCTCTCCCTGCTATGGGCAGTTCTGCTGTCCACACATTTGGATGGTGGGGACCCCACTCACTGACTGTCAGATCCCCAACTGCCAGGACACACAGTCCCACCTGGTGAGCTGTCCTGAGGGTGGAGAGCCTGAACACTCACTGGAGGAGGTCACTGAGGGACAGCCTGGTCACCTCACCCATTTCTCAGGAGGTCAGCCTAAATGAGGACACCTGGAGAGATGAAGGGGGCCCTTATGAGCCCTGGCAGAAGGAAGGGCCCTGAGTTCAGCAAGGGGGAGGCCTTCAAGGCCAATGGCCCATGTCTGGCTCTAGCTGGCAGCTGTCAGCACTTGTCCAGGACCTCCAGGAGCCGCCGTGTGCCTGCCCAGTTAGAAACCACCGAGGAGTCAGGAGCTGAGACTCTGAGGCTGACAGACGTGGGGATAGGAAACAGAACACAGTGAGAGGCAGAGGTGGAGACACGGACTGAGAAACATATAGCAGCTGCGATGCAGGGCTGTGGGGGGCAGGAAGGCCATCGCCGAGGGGGGCTATGGAAGTTAGATGGGCAGCATCTAGAACACGCATGTTCTCGCTGTAATCAGAGATATGTAGATTGCAGTAGCCTAATGTGCCATTTTACACCTACTAAATTAGCAAACATTAACGAAATTATAACGTCTCACACTATTGAGACTGAAGGAAAACCAGCTTAAACACACTGCCAGGGGCTGTGTAAATTAGCACAGCATTTTAGGGAAGAAATTAGGCAATACGGCTCCAGAGTTATTAGAATCTTCATCCCTCTTAACGTGGTAATTCCACTCCTGGGAATGTGCTGCAAGGAAATAATTCAATAGAAAAGTAAAAGGCTGGCAGGTAAATGATGAAGGCAGTGCTGTGATATCTGACACGCTGTGCACGTTTCCTAGGGCAGAGACTATGAAGACTATGACATCTCAGGACGCTTAGGGTAGGTGCAAACAAGCAAAGATAAAAACCACCTGTAATGGAGATTAATAATGACGTGAAACAGCTGCGTGGATGCTGGGGCGGTCCCAGCCTTGCTGGCCCTTGACTCCTGGCTGGCCAGACATTCCTGTCTTCCCACCGAGCAACCTGCCCTGCCGCTCCCTGTCTGGACCTCTCCTAACCATGAAGCCTAATCCGCAGACCTCAGATTAGTGGGGAGACAGTCTCAGCCAGGATGCCCACCTGGTCGGCTTACTCCAGCAGCCCCGGGAGTCCAGGCGGTGCTGCTGAGTCACTCCCACGTCACACCTCAAGAATCCAAATCAGAACAGAAATGGTGGAGCTGGGTCCTTATTTAAGAAAAGGGATAAAGTGATTGTGCAGGCTCTGAAGCGTGTTGCTACTGCCAAGTGCAGCAATCCATTTAAGCCAGCTAAACTCTGGACTCCTAGTTGGATTATCAGGGGGTGAAAGCAATTTATAACATACTGATGGCAAAGGGAGAAGAAATCATGGGGTCACCCTCTCAACCTGCCCCAACAGTAGGCACTGATCTGATTCTCAGTTTGAATCATCCAGTCCTACGTCTTCCCTCAGCCCCTTGGGGCCATGGCAGAAGCTGGCACTGAGCGGGAACTCAGTAAATCTGGTGAATGAAAGAAGTTGAAAAGACCATGGAGTATATGAAGGAGTATGTGTCACCAAACAGTTCTGGTTTTATTCACAGCCTGTCTGCTTTCTGGCTGTGTCCCTAAATGTGCTCTGGAGTAGCTAAGCCCCCTGCACTTGCCCTGCTTACCGCCAGGGAATGCCCTGCCTCGCGAAGACAGAGAACATGGCCATGCCTGTGTCCACACAAACTAAACTTTGCTCACTTGGCAAGGTGGGGAGTCAGGGACAGGAGGCAGATGGGCCAGTTTTGGATGCTGTAAATAGAAGATGAATCTAGGCCACTGAGGACAGGTGTCCAGGCTATGTAGTCTGGTGCTCAGGAGAGATGCCTGGGCAGGAGGCGTCATCAACATTCGGGAAGTGGTTGCCATGGTGTAGGTGTGCAAAGTGAGAAAGAAGCCCGAGGAAATAATTCTGGGGACATTTGACACTGGTGGGGTTTGGAATGGAAGGAGAGGACATAGTGAAAGGAGAACATGGAAACCAATGGCGGAGAAATTTTTGAGGAGGGCATATTCCCTCGTGTCAAATGCTGCACTAGGGAGAATGGGGGTGAAGAGGCCACTGGATTAGACACTGGGTGCTTTCAAAGCCCCGAGACAAGAGTCCAAACTGGGGGTGGGGAATGCCAAGTGGCTGCAGCAATGCCCTCTGGAGAACACCTGGACATTCTTGGAAGGACCGAGGCACTTGTGGAGTCTCTCTCAGAAGCTGTCACCCCTGAAGGCAAATGGGCTGGATTTTCTGTTAACCACTGTCACCCCAGGCTCCTGTCCTGCTTGGCATTTCTTGGGGTTCTGTTCATTCAAGGATCAGCCTTGCCACTGGGCAGGGATTGTCTGACCTCTGCTGTCTGCTGTATGTCATGGCACGGGCTTAAAGATGGCCACCGACAGGGCGGGGTGGGGTGGGGAGCCTCAGACATGCACTTTTCTCCAAGTTTTTTGATCATGTTAAATAATGAAAATTCCAGATGGATTAATTGTAAAATTCTAATTGGATTTATTAAACAGTTTATGAATTGGGGAGCAGTCCATCTAACAAGTAGAAGAGAGTTACGAAAAGCTGTACGAAAGGAAAAGTTTTTTTTTAAATTATTATTAATTTTATATATTTTTTACATCATTTTTCATTTTTGCACAATGTATACATTTTCATCTTGGTTATAGTCCCCATACAATTCCCACCCCCTCTTGTTTTGATCCTACTCCCTCCTCCCCACCCTGTAGGGTGTCTCTGGTTTATAGTTGCTTGTTGACTTTAATTTTTACTTTATTATAATTAGTCTTATGGCAGATTCGCTCATCTTCCTTTGGGGAATGGAAAAAGCTACTTCATGAATGCTGACCAGAAAATTCCATATTGAACAGTTAAGACTCTCTCCCTGACGAAGATGGAAACTGCAGTTAGGTAAGCTATTAAGTCCTCGTGGGCTTAGCATAAGTGCATCCATTTGGAGACTAGCATTTTCTTTTTAACAAGGGTAACTCCCCAAATTAACATATTTTGTACTCAGTGAAACATGAGTTTCACTAAATAATTTTTACTTTCACTGTGTAAGCACTCTGATTATTTTCCTATTTTGTTTCATTAATAAGAAAAATGCTGATTACAATCTACTAAATTGATGTCATAGTCCTGGCTTTTCTCTTGGAGTTCAAAAAACCATTTAGTTTCCCAAAACTTCAGCCAGTGTGTACCATATCACTTTCAAATCTTTGGCCATATCCAATTGCTTATGGAATTAATTTTTCCCTTTAAATCAAATTAACTTAAACATATTCAAATGCCCACCATAGAAAAATATTTGTAAAATTATAATTTTGAGGGCTTGTATTTTTTTCCTGAATATATACTAAGATAGATATTTATTGAATTAAAATGTACTTCCATACTTCCTAAATCACCTGGTCTGCCTCCTTCATTTTATGAATCATGAATCTAGAGATTGGCCCAAACATTTTACTATATAGTAGGGACAGTGAGGCCCAGAGAGGTGAATTCATTAACCTGAGGTTAATTGCGGGAAAAATGTGCTATTTGGTAATAGGAGGGAAAAAAGAAAATGAAGGAAACTTATTTCTAGCCTGCCCCAGAAAGGCCGCAACAGCTAAACTCTGCTTGGTCTAATGTTCTGACCGCTTTTGGAGACAGTCTCCTACCAACCATCTCCTCAGAGTCCTGATGTCTGTCCATAGCTACCTCAGCACAGCCATTTAAAGCCTCTGTAGGTCTTAGACAGCTTTATTTATGGAGATCCTGATCCTTACCATAGCATGCATATTAAAATTATTTACATTTTCTTAATAATTTCAATTTTTCTTTGTTAATTTTAAAGTCAATTAATTTTCCCACACTTCAGCCATTTTTGCAGACCTTGATAAAGTTCACAGGCCCTAAGTTGTGCCTAATGGAAGAAGTGACCCTGGAACAGAAAAAAGGAACCCTAAGCAATGCAGACACACTACCGGGCACTTTACTTACAATTGCCAAGTGCTGTGTGACCAGAAAGAAGCTTTTACCCTGGGGCTCACATACTTCATTAAGATGACGGGACCAGGTCCTCCCCGGTGGTGCAGCGGGTTGAGTGCATCACTGTGAAGCTGTCCACAGCCTCTGCAGAGCGGATTCGATTCCTGGCTGGACAGGGAGAAACCCACATGGTGTGGCAGACCTCTCTTGTCTCGCCCGCTGCTCCCCTCAGCAGTGTATTTTGGCTGTCTGCCTGTTCTGCTCGCCACTCTCTCTGGTGAATCCTCTCACCCTCCCATGCCTCTGGCCTATACCCCAGCTATTGTATAAAAAGAAAGAAAAAAAAAGTACAGTTGTCCTTATTAAAAAAAAAAAAAAAAAAAAAAGATGAAGCGATGAAGGGACCGGACTAGACTGATGATTAGGAAACCAGGTGTAGTGGCAGGATGGGCACAGTGCAGGTGTTCTATGACCTAGCAAACAGGATAAAGGAGGAGAGTCCTGGAGCCCTCGGTGGCTTGTTTCAGGTTTTTATGGGGATTTACCAGGTACACGGCAGGCAAGGGGGCCAGGAGGCCTGCCTGCCAGGGAATCTTCACTCTTTCTGGGCTCTCCGGCCTTCTCTCGTGGCCTCTGCTTCTCTCTTCTCTGTCTGGTCTCTCTTTCACTCTTTGTCTCTGCTCTTCCCTTGGCCACCACTCCTATAAGCCCAGCCTCTCAGTCCAGGTGTACCCACCTACGGATGCCCACACCCAAGTCCAGGTGCCCGCCATCAGGCATGCATTCAGGACCACAGAGATCCATCATCAACCCTAATGGCGGGGGGGCAGAAAAGCCTGATACTTTTTTACTTTACCCTATACCAGGTAAGATAAAGGTCATAAAGTGCTTATTTTGCTGAGTATTTGGTTTATAACAAGAGTAACTATCTTTTGAAAGTTTAAAAAATAATAATTATCAATATATTAAAAGCCACAAACTTTGAGGTTATGTTTGCGACACAGAATTTGTTGAAAACATTTAAAGGACTCATAAAACTCAGTAAGAAAAACATAAGAGGGCCTCCCTGGTGGCCTAGGGGTTAAGTCTCAGTTCTGTCACACCTGTGGCTTGGGTTTGATCCCCTCGGGCCAGGAAGGTGACCCACATGGCGCAGCACACCTCTCCTCTCTCACCCAATGCTCCCCTCAGCAGTGTATTTCAGTAGATCCATCTGTTCTGCTCCCCACTCTGTCTCTGGTGAATCCTCTCACACCCTGTACCTCTGGCCTATACCCCAGTTCTACTAAATAAAAATAATAAAATTTTCAAAATTAAAAAAAATAGTTTAAAAGAAAAACAGAAGAAGAAAAGTAATCAAGAATATGAACAGTTTGTTTGTTCTCAGAAAAGGAAACCTGCATAGATAATAACATAAGAATGAATGTCAGGACTAGACATGAAGAGAATGGTATTCAAATCTATAGCAGTAGAGTGAGGAACCCCTTAGCTGAAAGGGTGTTGGCTGGCTGCTGCTGGTTTTGGTGGTGTTCTGAAGTGGGGTGCAATGAAGTGGATTCTTCAAATATTGGAACATTGTGTAACAGGGTGGTCCCCAGGAAAGGGGGAGGTTCCCTGCCCCACCCAAGGGAGGGTGGAGCTGAGCAGGAAGAGGAGAAGCTGCAGAAGAGACTGAGGAAGGAAGCAGGATGGAGCCAGGAGACCTGGAGGAGGCGCATGGAGCCTAGAGACACGTGAAGAAACTGCGCTTGTCTTTTGGTCGTGGACTGGGTGACACAGATGTGGGTGAGACCTGTGGGGAGGTGACCATGGCAGCTTTTATCTTGATGTTGATTTTGCTCCTTTCCTTCCGGGCTTGTCCGGTTGTTTGTGACCCTTTTCTGTGGGTCCCCACTGGAAGATGCTTTAGACTTGTGGCAGGCCTTGGGGCCTTGCTCTGGGCCAATCCCATTTGGATGGACTTTTACCCACGAGGGGACGGGTAACTTTGGGTGCTTCATTTAGAAACTAGACTCTTTGCCTTACCTGTATTGTTTCCTAGTTTTATTAAAGTTCCTTTTCATTAAAGTCTCCTATGTTTTGTGTTGATGCGGCGGATGGCAGAACCCATTTAGAATAGGCAGGTTTGCGGGGTTTGGGCTGCCCCTCTCCCTGTCCTATAACAATTGCAGAGTGGACTCGGTTTCTGCTAAGACCCTGCTGCTGCCCGGGCCGGTAAGTGTGGCTGGTGTAATGCTCATAGGAACCACAAGGAGGCAGGATGCCCACAGATAGCAGACAGGAAGAAGTTGATGTCCTCTGTCCTTGAGGCTTCTCCTAATGTTCCTTATTGATTGAGCTCAACATGGAGCCAGCGGGCAAAGCAGGAATGTGATTTATAGAGTCATAAGCTCAGCTACAATGTGGAAAATGGAAGGGGGATTTGGAGTCAAGAGATGAAAACTTAACTGCCATAGCCCACTGTAGGGCAAGGTAAAAAGTATCAGGCTTTTCTGCCCTCCCGCCATTAGGATTGATGATGGATCCCTGTGGTCCTGAATGCATGCCTGATGGCGGGCACCTGGAGTAGGGTGTGGGCATGTGTAAGTGGGTACAACTGAGAGACTGGGCTTATAAGGGCGGCGACACGGGGACACCAGCAGAGAGAGAGAACCGCAAGAAGAGAAGCAGAACCACGAAAGAACGTGAACGCCGGAGAGCCCAGAGTGAAGGCTTGCTGGGGGCTGGGGGGCCTGCCAGCCTCCTGGCACCCCTGCCTGCTGTGTACCTAGTAAGTCCCAATGAAAGCCTGAGAAGCCACTGAGGGCTCCAGGAGTTCTCCTTACCCCGTCTGCTTGGATCATAGAGATCCTGCTCCATGTCTTCCTGCCCCTACACCCACTATATTGGTTAATAAACTTCCATACCAAAAGAAAAACAATTTGCTTCTAACACAATGCAACTAGTCTTTATTGAATAAAGCTGCTATTACCTACTCTCCCAAAAAGGGACATAAAGTCCCCACAGTCACTGTACCATCTTGGGGGACAGTTAGACTGTCTACTTCTTGGCTAGAGTAATAACTCCACACAAACATATTCCCACCTGAATATTCCGTTACCTAAAGACTAAACTGTAAAGTTAACCGCCAAAAAATCTTAAATAAGGACACTTGCAAGGTGGAGTAACAGGGATTGGATCTAGATTTACCCTCCTGCCTAGAATATCTAAAAAAACCCAGCTGAAAGATGAGTTCTATAACTGGTACAGCTAACTGCCTGGAGAAAGCTTTGGGGGTGGGGTAGGGGGGTGGTGGTGGTGGTGGTAGTGGTAGTGGGTATGTATGTGTCTTGGGGGGGTAGGGAGGGTGTTCCAGCAGAGTCCTCCAGTCTTCCTAAGTTGAGAGGACAGCACTAGTGGTCTGGATAATTCAAGGCAGCCAGAGTTTGCAGGGCAGCATAATGAAAATGAGGGCGCTACAGAGAGAGAACAAGCAGCAGTTGGCCCTGAGCATTGAGCTGAGTGCTCATCACCACAAGCACGTGAAAGCAGTAAGAGATACCCCTGACAATAAAGGGAAGCATCCCCGAAGTTCACGTAATGCTGAAAATCACACCTGTTCTTGTCAGCGACAGTGGAAAACCTCATAATCTGGGGGTTGGGAGTGGGGATATGAGACAGAGCAATCAGAAGTACTTTGCTCACTGATGGGAAAAAATTAGCTCTTGATTTAACACTGCTCTGACCCATTGAACAAAGTTTAAAAGCAAGACATAAAAAGGTTAAAACTGTTTCCAAGTAACTTTTTAAAGGGGTTCGAGGACAAAGTTCAAGAAATTTGTAAGAAAACAAAGATATCCAACACTCAACAAGGTAAAATTCACAATGTCAGCAGTGCAAACAAAAATCATCAGGAAAGCAAAATCATAAGTAAGCACAACCCCTAATGAGAAAAAACATCAATCAATGAAAGCCAGAAATGACACAGATGACATATCTAATAGGCAAAGACATTAAGATGGTTATTACAACTATGCTGATCCAAATTGAACTATTAGAGATGACTGAGGTTTAAAAAAAACAAACCACTGGATTATGACAGATAAAACATTATAGATAAAAGATTAGAGGACCTGAAGACATAGCAATAGAAACTACCCAGAGAAAAAGATAAAGAAAAGTGAACATCAGTGTGTTGTGGGAAAACAAGAAGTAGCCTAATATACTTGTAATTGAGGGCCATGAGGATAGTGTGGCAGAAAAAATATTTGAAAGAATAAGAGACAAAAAATTTCCTAACTTGACAAAAACTATAAAACCAAAGATTCAAAAAATGCAATGAAACCCAGGGACAAGAAACATGAAGAAAACTATACAAGATAACAAAATCAAAAAACCGAAAACTACACAAAGGCACATTACAACTCAATTGCTTAGAACTAATGATAAAGAGGGCCTCCCTGGTGGTGCAGTGGTTGAGCGCTGGGAGCGAAGCTGCCTGCAGCTCTGCAGCGCCGGTTTGATCCCTGGCTGGCCAGTGAGGGTCCCACATGGCACGGAGACCTCTCCTGCTGCGCCCACTGCTCCCCTCAGCAATGTATTTCGTCAGTCTGCCTGTTCTGTTCCCTGCTATGGTGAATTCTCTCACCCTCCTGTGCTTCTGACTGTACCCAGTGCTTATATGAATAAATAAATCTTTAAAAAAAATCTTAAAAAAAAAGAATTAATGATAGAGTGTAGGGTAAATGAAGATTGCTCGGGCTTTTATGCCACTGGCCTCTGTGGTTATCACCTGCGGCCTTGATTGTGCTAATATAGGAGGCACTTGGGAGCATGGATGCTGGGCACACATGCCTGATTGAGGGTGGACACCTGGAGTATGGTGTGGGCATGCGTGAGTGGGCACACCTGAGCCTGGAGGCTGAGGCTATAAGGGTGGCATCACATAGGATGGGGAGACTGCTATGAGAGGAAGAGACCACCAGAGAATGCGGCAGAGAAAAAGACAAGATTCCCAGGGTGCTGGGGGCCCTTTCTGCCTGCCCGCCCTACACCTGAGTGCCACTACAAAGAGAACAAAAATGATAAAGATAATAAAGAAGTCTTAGAGAAGCCTTTATGCAGAGGAATAATGATTAGGAGAGCGCAAATTTCCCGTTGGAAATAATGCTAGTCAGAAGGCAGTAAAAAAAACACTTTTAAATACTTGGAAAGAAACTAAGAATTTTTTACCACTAAATAAAGATTTTAGTGGACATACAAAAAGTGACAGAATATATCACCAGCAAACCTGCACTAGAAGAAATGATTAACCAAGTCCTCTCTAAGCAGAAGGAAATGCTCCCAGATGGGAATATGGATCTACACAAAGGAAAGACAAGCAACCAAATTGGCAGCTATGTGAGTGAATATAAAGAACTTTTAAACACTATTTAAGTTTGTTTAAAAGAAAATCAGCTGCTTAAAACAAATATGCTAATAATGTACTCTAGAATTGATAACATGCATAATTAAAATGTATGGCCACAATAACAAAGAGGTGGGGAAATAAGGAAGTATTCTCTTGTAAGTTTCTCATACTGAATGTATAGAGTAGAATGTCATATGAAGGTAGAGTAAGTTAAAAATATTTGCTATAAACCCTAGTGAAACTACTAAAATAAAAAAGAGCAATAAGCCAAGTAAGGAGGGAAAATGGAATAGTTAGAAATGATTAATCCAAAACAAAAGAGGGAGAAAATCAAACAAAGACCAGATGGAGCAAACAGAAACAAATAGCTACATGGAAGATTTAAATTCAGCCATATCAATAATTACAGAAAATATAAATTGACTAAACATACATTTAAAAGGCAGGTTGGATTAAATACAAAACCCGATATAATACAAGACACTTTATTTTATTTTGCCTTTTTGTGACTGGTTTATGTCTTTTAGCATAATATCCTCAAGACTCATGCATGTAGTAACAGACATCAGATTGTCCTTCCTTTTTCAAGGCCGAATAATACTTCTTTGTATGTAGAGATCACATTTTGTTTATCTTTTAATTCACTGATGGATTCTTGGGTTACTCCCACCTTTTAGCTACTGTGAATAATGCTGCTGTGAACAAGGGCATACTAATATCTAAGACTCTGCTGTCAACTCTTTTAGGTATGTACCCAGAAGTGGAATTATTGAAATAAACCCACTTTCAATAAATAGACATAAAAAGGTTGAAAGTAAAATGTAGATGAATGCACCACCTGGATAATAATCAAAGAAAGCTTGAGAAGCTATATTACTGTGAAATAAAATAGATTTCAGAGCAAAGAAGATTGCCAGTGATAAATGATAAATGGGTCAATTCACCAAGAACATTTAACATGATGAGGTAATGTTTATGTGTCTAATATCAGGGTTACAAAACAGTAATGAAATGTTCTTAGAACCTCAAAGGAATGAGCGTGTGATGCTATGTAGAATTCTACATAAATGTTACTTCTGTTTTCCTTCCTTAGTATTATTCACTATGCTCAATGTAAATTGAAATTAAGGACATTATACTTACCTTTATTTGACTATTTAATGAAACTATCCTGGAAGGCAGTGAATAGTGGTTGTAAGAATCTCTGCTTTTGGTAAGTTACTTTTGGCTTCTCTGGGCTTCAGTTTTTCCATCTGTACCATAAAAATCAACTGTTTTGGAAAAAAACATATATACCATATAACAGGTGGAACCTTGGAGAGGCTGGATCAAGTATCCTGGGCGTGGACACTTGCTCTAGCCACACTGGGATGGGAGCAACAGCAGGAATGAAGGAACAGGAGTCCTGGGAGATCTAGAGGCCAACTTGAGCCAAATATCTGTGCCAAATTTTGTCAGCTGCCCTCAGCCTATATATACACAAATGGATTAGGAGAAACATGGCTGGCACTGACTTCTTCCTCGGAATGATTTGTACTTATTTTTATCAAACTAGCCTGGTTAGCAATAACTGAAGGCAAGCCACAGCTATGCAGTAGCACAATACATCTAAAGGATTGGTGGACAGAGATACTACGGACTTTCTTTTCAGGGAATGGAGGGACAGCACTGCTCTTGGCTCTTTATTATATACATACTGGGCTCAGCTTATATACCACGTCACAGATACAACAGCACCACATCCAACCCCATCTCCTTCAGCGCTTCCAATGAAGGACAATATAGGGTGGATGACACACACAGCAGTATAGGTAGCACACACTTCAAATATGCAGCAAGTACATTAAAAAATCGTGATAGATATAAGTTTCTTTAACATACAGGATCATTTTAAAGCTGTGGAACCTCATATGTAAAATGGTACATATGTTAAATACCTTATCATATTAATTTCCTTCTGGACTGTTGTCTTTTTTTTGGATACTAACATGCTCTGTGTATAACTTAGGATTTCAGTTTTGAAACGTGGATAAATGAGATTTGTCTTACCTAGGAATAAACCAGGTAAAACTCTTTTTAAAACAAGGGCAACAAAAAAGAAGATGCTACCAGGATCCTACATTCTTTCAAGAGAATCAGTCATCTAGAAGCCCAGTCTTTGGCTTTTTCACAGTGAACTTCCGAACAGCCTTCCAGGTACTACTAAGAATGGGACAGAAGCATTTAATGCAGCAAGGTTTGGAAGGATACACACAGGTGGCTGACATTGCTTCCAGAGGATGGAAATGGAAGATGACAAATTACTGCAGTTTTCTTTACACATTTTAAAGTTACTTCATTAGTTACATTAAGCACATATCACTTTGTAGTAAAAATGTTAAGAAGGAACATTGTTAAAGAAAAGCAACTATCCATTCATTTTAAAAAGACAGATTAAGAGTGTCTGTAGATAAAGCATACAGTCTGTCACATTTAAAAGAATTAGTAAGCTCACCAAAGACTAAAATTCTGAAGTCTAGTTATGAGTTTCTAGCTGAATTTTATGAGGCAGAAGCATGACAGCAGTCTTTGGGCTTTTGTAATATTGGCTTGGCCTGAACTCGTCCCCTACTGGACAGTCCAGTACACACCCCTGCAATTCAATGTAGTGTGGGTGATGATTTAGAACTGCACATGGCAATAGCAAGTATCGACACCTCACAATGAAGTCCAACGGAATCAAGGTCATTCACATCCTGCTAGATTTTCTCCTGAGGTAAATATCACATAAATTATGGAAAGCAGAGATGTAAGATTCCCCCTCAAACAACATATCCCTCTCCTCTGAGAGCTCCTGCCCTGAATTAGACAGAGGTGACAGCTCGAATCCTCTTCCATAAACAATCCTGCTATGAAGTGGGGTGTTTCCCACAAGACACCTCACTCTAGACTTTCAAGCCACTAGAATCTTCCAAGTTTTTCAACCTTGGCACTACACACATTTTGGGCAGAGTGATTCTTTGTTATCAGAGTGGGTGGGGGATAAGCTATGTATTAAGGTTGTTTAGCAGCAACCTTGGCCTCTGTCAGTTGCATCCAACACCCACAGTTGTGACACAAATATCTCATGGGGCAAAATTGTCCCCAGTGGAGAACCACTACAGAGATCAATTCAGTCACTCTTCAGTCATCGAAAGAAAACCTGGGGCTAGGACTACACATTAATATAGATATAATGCTCCTCCCCCCCACCTCAAAAATAAAAAAGAAAAACTTGAACTTCTGAATCTGTTTTAAAACCTTCTTTCTAGGAGTAGTGTAAAAACCAAGTTTTTGGAAGCATTTTTCTTATATTTTAGTGCAAACCTTCACCCTTATTTGTGGCTGCTAAAGGACTATAGGCAAGGAAAAATTAGATAGGACAAACCAGGCCCCGAGGGCCAAAACTGAACTGATTTTCTCTTCTAAGCCTGATCTTCACCTAGTATTTCTCATCTCAGAGAATGGTGCCTCCAAACCATACATTAAACTGCTCAAGTCAAAATTTAGAAATCATCCTGGAGTCTTCTATTCCTCTTTCCTTCACCTTCCATATTCACTAGCAAAATCAGCTCTGCCTCCAAAACATATTCCTAACCCGCCCTCTTTTCTCAAGCACCCCTGGACCACAGCATCAGCTGCCTGACAGATATGCATTTCTTCTCTTGTTCCCTACATCAGCATTTCCTAACCTAAAACTGTTGACATTTTGGGCAAATCCTTTATTGGCGGGGGTAGTGCAGTCGTGTTCATTGTAGGATGCTTAACAGCATCCCTCCCTGGTGTCCACTAGAGATGTCAGTAGCACTCTCTGATTGTGACAAACAAAAATATCTCTAGGCAATGCCAATTGTACCCTGGGGGACAAAATCACCCCTGGTGCAGAACCTACACCCTACACAGAGAAGACAGGTTGTTTTAAAGATGTAAATTGCATCATATCTGTCCCATGTTGAAAGCCCTCCAAAGTCTTCCCCTTGACTTTAGAGCAAAGCCCAAGCTCCTTCCTGTGGCTTACTGTAAGATCTCTATGAAGTGGCTGCGGCATACTTCTCCAATACCCTCTCTTCCCTACTGTCCTCACCCTCCAGACACATTGATCTTACTGTTGCTTTTGCATGCTTGCTCCCATTGCCCTTTGCATCTATTTTTCCCTCTGCCTACAATGTTCTCCCCCAGATCTCTGCAAACCTCAGCTAAACTGCTGCATACTCAGCAAGGCCTTCCCTAACCATCCTATCTACTTCCCTAACCATCCTATCTACAAGGCCTTCCCTAACCATCCTATCTAACCCCCTTACTTTCATTCTCTTCCACATTCCCCACTATATCCTTCATAGTGCTAATCACAGTAGAAAATGGTCTTGCTTTGTCATTTGCTTCTTCACAGAATGCAAGCTCTTCTCTAGAGCTGGGATCGTGCCTGCCTTGTTTACTGCCTCTCAGCAAGTGCTAGAATAAAGCCTGGGCAGAGGAGGTAATCAAATATTCCTCCCCGCTAACCGCAGGTCAAGTTGGCAAGCCCTTCTTTCACTTTCTCTTCTAAGATTATTTCTGATTGTTGATGATGTTTGCCTTCACAGTTCATCTTTAACATTTGCCCTATGTTAAAAAGTGTATGGGTGGGGAGAAACCATGCACAAAGGTTCAGCATAAATAACTACTTTTCAGAAACATAAAAAAGTCAATTCACGAATGACTGCAAATCTGTTCCCCGCCCTCAGGTTTTCGGCAAGCATTGACAGTCCTTCCACTGGTCATGACCTCAGTTTCGCTCCTAATCCCTAAATTTGATGCACTGAAGGTCTTTCAGGTCTTTCCCAAACTCACCTGCTCAGAGCCTCTTTGTCAACCCAATTTATACAGTAGCATGGGCCTGAAAGCTTTTTGTGCTGGCTTCCAGCTAAAACTGTTCAGTGGGTCAAAGGCAAATGGTCCAGGGTGCAGCATGGTCAACAAATGTTGGCTGAGTCCCCAAAACGCAGCTTGGTTATTTCTTATATTGATTTATGGGCTGTTTCCATGAAACCGGAGATGATTGGGCCACTGAGCTGCTGGCTGACGGCAAACTGGAGGCAATTCCATCCTGGCTGAGGGCCCGTGGCCCTTCTGTGGCCTTTGGGAAGCAATTCATCGGGTGGTTTTTACGTTCTGGCGGGCTGCCGGCTTGTCCCGCCGGGGCGGGCTCTCCACGCGGTGCACGCACGTCTCCACCCGCAGGGACGAGGCCTTGACGTGGCGGGAGGACGTTTCTGTGCGCTGCGAGGACGTTTCCACGTGCTGGGAAGACACCTCGAGGACCTGAGGGAGTCGTTTTCCAGACGGGGAGAACAAAGACCCCTCGCTGTGGCGCTGGGAAGTCTCCACTTGCCGGAAAGACGACTGCACCTGCCGAGAGGATGTCTCCACGCGGTGGGACGATGTCTCCACGCGAACCGTCGACGTCTCCTTGTAACGGATGGTGTCCACCCGGGGGGCAGAGGCCTTGCCCCGAAGAGGTGAGGCCATTCTGTGCAGAGGTGGGGCGTGTGAGGCCTGGGGGGGGGGGCCGCCCCGCCCAGTCTCTGTATAGTCTCACGTCTCTGGGTGACGTCACAAGATAAAGAATGACGTCAGAGCAACATGTTGCGTCACCGCAGGCACAAGGATGGACGAGTGCCACGGCGCGGTGACGCAGGGGTCCGGTGGGGGCTGCAACATCCCTTCAAATACTGGGCGCTGCCCCTCGCCGCTCCGCCCGCCCCCGCTCCTCTCCCTACCCTTTTGGGAGCATCTGAGGGCGGAGCCCGGGCGGGGCGGGGCTACGCCGTGCGGGGCGGGCCCTGGATGGGCGTGGCCACTCGCCTCCGCGCGCGGCTGGGCCCGCCCCCGCTTCCCACTCTGCCCCGCGACAGGAAGAGGGAGCCGTGGCTTCCGGACCCGCCCCCGCTCCTCCGGGAGGCTCGTCTCTCCCGGTTGCCTGAGGCTCACGGTCTGTACTTGTGATGGCCGCGGCTGTCGCTATGGAGACAGGTCAGTATCCCGGAGTCTTCACAAATAGAGGTGTCCTCGACCCAGACTCTTCCTCCTGCTTCTCCGGGGGCTCCTCCAGGCCTCAGGCCCGGCAGGGTTAGAACGCGGAGCTGCAGGGGCCAGGACTCCTGTGGCGTCTGAAAGGCGAAGGTAGCCTGGCCTGCTCGCAGGTCCTTTCCCTCACTTTGTATTCAAACACCGACGCCTCCGCTTCCCAGCACGGGGGAGACTCTGAGCACTTGGACCTTAAACGGTCTCCTCGATCGGTTTTCTGCGTTTCCAATGAGCTTGAGTAAGTTTGAAATACCTGCGACAAACTTGTGTGTCTTTGTGTCACCGATGCTTCTCACGGTGGCACACTCCGTCCTGGACTCTCTCCGTTTGCATTCTGAACCTTTACTGAGTGTTTTATCATTCACTTAGCTTTTGCTTAGCTTATTCACGTAACAGTTGTTGCAATGAATGGTTACAATAGAGGAAGACACAATTGTAACTGTTATAATCTCTACAGAGTGGCTCTCTGGTGGTATATATTCTGCCCCGTGTGTATTCCTGTTTTCTTTGATGACTTATCTCTAACTTTAGAGAAACTTCTAACTTACTCCTTTTAATCAGGGCTCTGCTTAGACTTTTTAGAAAGGCCTATCTCTGCTCACTCTCAATTTGGGAAAACCACTATGTACTTTTGTATGTGGAAATGTATCTCAGCATTAGGTTTCTTTACTTTTGGATTTTTTCTACAAATTATACAGTGACGTTTATTTTGGATGATTTTACTGTCTTCTCTTCTAGACGATGCTGGAAATCGACTTCGGTTTCAGCTGGAATTGGAATTTGTGCAGTGTTTAGCCAACCCAAATTACCTTAATTGTAAGTTGTTGAGCACCTCATTGAATTGAGTAATTACTTGATGACTTCTGATAGAACTTGCAATTCATAATAGTATCTGCTTTTATACATAGGCAATTGAATAGAATAACTGCCAATTTATCTATGATAATTGAGATTTGTGTTTTGAATTTAGTGTGTGTTGGTGGTGGGTATGTTATGTAAATAGATTTTCTATGTTAGGGGTTCACAAGTCAGTAGTCCAGGGATTGGTTTGCTCTACAGATGTATTTTTTTTTTTATGCCTTTCAGTTCTTGCCCAAAGAGGTTACTTCAAAGACAAAGCTTTTGTTAATTATCTTAAGTACTTGCTTTACTGGAAAGAACCAGAATATGCCAAGTATCTAAAGTAAGTTTAATTTTTATAGTCTTAAACTTGTGTAATACTTTATTATACTCTAACTTGATAGTTAATAGATTTTTTTCGTTTCACATTGGAAAAAAATTATTATGAATCTTCATTTTGTTTTAGTTGCCACCACTTAAATATAAGACATCCCCATCTCAATTCAGATTACTTGAGTAATTTACTCACTGGTTAGCTCACCTTCCACTCTTTCTTCTCTTTTGCCATCTTCCCACCCCAAAACAAACAAGATGAAACAGTTTTTTTACACAGACACCAACATGAGCTCTAAAAATGTAAACCACGTCATGCCATTTTCTCCCTTTGAACCTTTCAGTGGCTTTCCATTAACACTCAGAATAAAATTCATTCTTTTTTCTTGAGATAAAGCCCTGTATATTCTGGCTCTGTCTTGTCTGACCTTATCTTACACCACCACTCTATTTTACTGGATTTCTCCCTGGTGGAACCCACAATCTATAAATGCAACAACATAGCGTAGATGGAAAGTGAATGGGTAATTGTAAGTAAGGTTTTCTGGAGTAAGTAACCTTAGGAGTCTTTAACAGTTGCTGTCTTTTTTTTTTTTTTTTTTTTTTTTTTAATAGGGCCTCCTGTATGCTAAGCACTATGCTCAGTTTAAACACACACATGCACACACACAGAACAAATCCTTGAATAGCATTGTCATTTCATTATAAGGATTTTAAGAAAAAATAGTCCTCACTGATGAAGTGTTATTGAAGGGCCTGCTTTCTTATACATTGTTTCACAGAGTAGCAGTTTCCAAGAATCTATCCACTGCATTCTTACTGTATCTTATTCAAGTTGTACAACAGATGCTTTAGTTTTTAAGGTTTACTAGGCTGCAAAAGGCATGTTACAATCACAAGATGATTCCCTTTTAATAGTAAAAAATAAACTTTTAACTTATATTTTTGCTTTTTCTTAACTAGGTAGTCAAACAGCAATAGTGAAACTTTTTCATTTTTCCCCTGAACAAACACATTTGAGAGAAAAATGGTTGAAACTTGCACTTTACCCAAGTCACTTCAACTGAGTCATGAAGTCCACAACCTCCTGCTCCTTATAGGACCCTTTGCACCTTTACTGGCCCTTTATGAACAACCACTTATAATCCAGATAAAGTATTTTATTTTTTATTAGATTGAAACACATATGTATATAGACTCTCAGTGTTGGCCACTAAACCTTAGGCACCATCAAGTTCAGTCTTATCTACAACGTTGCTAAGGTGGAGGACGTTTCTAGAGAGCACATACTGTTTTCTGTTCAGGGACAGCCAGTTCCATTGTTAGCTAGATGTAAAAAGTTTTTCCTTATATCATGATATATTTCCATGTCATATACCTCCACAAGTGGGTGGCTTTAACCTGAGCTCCAGTTTTGCCCCAGAATTAATCCAGAAGCATGCCTCTTGAGGCAAGAACATTTGAAATATTTAATTTCAACAGAAGTTGTAAATTAACCCCTGTGGGCATTTCATTCAATCTGCACAAGGTTTTCATTTTTTTTAATAGTTGCCAACATTTAATGATTGGAAAGTTTCACATAGTAATCCAGATTTCCAGCCGTATTTTAAAATCTGTACAGTCATTCCACGTAGGTTATTCTCCAAGTCAGTGGCTGGGTAGAGCAGAGGAACAGCTGTCACTTCTAGATACTGTATTCTAGATAGTAATAGCCAGTACTTGCAACTATAATGTCTCTTATATCTCTTTTTCTCAACTACATGTAGCCATGCCCTCTTTTGGATATTTTGCATTTGGGCCACATGCTATTCAGCCAAGAACTAAATAGGCTTTCAGATGTGATTGGGGTATGGTGGACCAGACAACATTCCTTTCTTCACTATACACACTACAATTCTGTTAGTTCAACCTAAGTTTCCATGCATTACCTATTTTGGGGGGATAGGATTCACATTGTTGACCTTCTGGGAGCTTTATGTCAACTAAAATACTTCAGTTATTTTTATCAGTGCTATTGAGTTCTTTATGTCTTGTTTACTATTTAAAAATCTGAATGCAGACTTCCCTTTTGTACTTTATTTCCTCTTGTTTAATGCTATAATTGTAGCCCACTCAGAATATTTATAACTCCTTATTTTGTTATTTACTGTTTTTGAGCATTGTCTTCTACAAGTTTGATAAATATCACTGTATGTCTAAATTCCAGTTGTTAACTAAATGCTACTTGAGATTATCCTCTTGGTTGTCACATTATTTTACAGATGAAAAAACTAAACCTTAGAGAGGTTAAGTACCTTGTTCAAGGCCACCCGGCTGGTGAATGACAGAGCTGGTATTCAAACTCAGATCTTAACTACCAATGCCTTTATGAAAAGCAAGGTCAGGGTAGATGTGAGTTAGTTAGGGTATCCCAGGCTTAGCTACCAACAACTATCAATATAAGCAACTGTGTCTTTGGAGTGTAGAAAGCAAATCTCTAATATCTTATTAGACACATTGATATCACTTGGAAGCTTGTTAGAAATACAGAGCTCAGGTCCCACCCTAGGTCTTCTAAACCAGAATCTGTATTTTAAGAGGTGATAATGTGCACATTAAAATTTGAGATTACCTATGTGTACTGTTCCCAAATTTAAGTCATCTGTATACCACTTATGCCATTTTGGCTCTGTGTACACCCTTTAAGATCTCATGGTTTTCAATAGTCTCACTTAAGTTTTATGTTTTCTATTAGAAATAACTTTACTTACAAGATAGCTGGAAAAAAATAAAGAAAATTCCTGTATATTATTCTCTAGATATTTTAAATGTTAACATCTTATATAACTACAGTATAATAAAAACCAGAACAGTTATGTATTATTTAATCCTATTATCTAATCTACAAACCTCATTTTGCAGCTGTTGCTAGTGCCCTTACAGTGTCCAGTCTGGGTTCATGCTGCATTTTGTTGTCCTGTTTTCTTTAGTCTCCTTTAATCTTGAGTTCCTTGTTTTTTTTTCCCCTCCATATCTTGACACAGAAGTGATGTCTCCTTGGTATCTCATAATAGGAGTCACAGGAAGTTAGTTTGTCCCAATGGTGATGATGTTTAGGTGTGGCTGCCAGGTTTCTTCACACTGGGTTACTTTTTTTTCCTTTTTTATTTAATGGGTATCTTACAAAGAAATACTTTGAGACTATATAATATTTTGTTTCATGTCACAGTTTTACCCACTAATTTTAGCTTCTGTTGAAAATATTAGAAGTTCTTACTGTAATGAATCTTTTAATTCCATCATTCTTTCTATATTTATTGGAATTAAGTTGTAAGGATTTATTCGTGGAAAAAAATCACATCAGTATGGACTCATGGATTCTTATTTTAATCTTGTGGATTATAATTATGTATATTTTTGCTCTAATGATTCCATATTTGGTCATTGGGGGGGGGGTCTTCCAAATTAGTTCCTTGGGCACATTTGATATATCCTCATTTATTTGAGCACTTTTTTTTTCTGGCATTAGAGAAAAACTACTGTTCCAAGCTGATCTTGTACTTTCCCAGTCTTAGCCTTGGAATCAGGCAACCTGATTCCTTAGCCCAAGGAACCCTGGAAAATGCTATTTAAAATCCATGTTTAGGGCGCTGGTGTACTCCTTGGAATTAATGTTGCTTCCAGGCCCTTTCAGCACACACAGCTAGGAAGTGTGTGTGTGGATGTGTCTATGTCTATTTCTAAATCCTTGTTTATATATTAAAAACCATGAGTCCCTATAATGATGTTTTCCGATCCAGCTCAATAACACAGGGCTCACTAGCCTTCCCCTTTTCTTATCTATGACTCCTTTTCTGATAGCCAAAAATTTGGGTTCTTTATATTTATGTGCTAGCTCAATCTTAGGTTGCAGAATTGCTGTATATCTGGAAAACTAGTGTATACTATTTGTGCATATTTCTTCATTTTCAAATAAAGGTATTTTATCATACTGATAACCTACAGTTACCAATTAAGCACACAATTCTTAAAATAAAAAGTTTTTATATTCCGTATTTTGGAACTACTAGAATAGAATACATGACTTGCCCCCAAACATTGAATCTGCTTACCAGTTACTGTGTGGTCTTGGGCAAGTTATTTGATCTTTCTGAACTTTCTTTTCTCATTTTTGAAAATTTTGCTTAATGGTGACTTTTTGGTAACTAGAGTCTTTGCATAAGTACTACTGAAGTGTACTAAGTTATTGTGATAGAATTTGTAGGCCGCAAGATCATTTATACGTAACTGGATTAGAGCTTGACTTTTTATTGACTTAAATTATGTCAATCATTAAACTTAAACCCAGGTATCCTCAGTGTTTACACATGTTAGAACTGCTCCAATATGAACACTTCCGCAAGGAGCTGGTGAATGCTCAGTGTGCGAAATTTATTGATGAGCAGCAAATTCTGCACTGGCAGCACTATTCCCGGAAGCGGATGCGCCTTCAGCAAGCCCTGGCAGAGCAGCAACAGCAAAATAACACATCAGGAAAATGAAAAACTGGATCCAGACCAGGCTCTTAAGACATGTATATATTGCTTTTGTACAGTGAAGACAAAAAAAAAAAAAAAAAAAGACTTCTACCTACTTTTATTGTGGTAGCTAGCACCTAGAACCTCTAGTGTGCTACTAATTCAATGGACCTTTATTGTTAATAGATTATTTCTGTTAAATTAGAACTGTTTTACTTTGATTTTCCTGTGGATTTGTTAACTTTCATTAGTATTTAACAATCAACTGGCTAAGAATAGCCAGGTGTTAGGTGCTTTAGACCAATTTAAGGTGGCATTGGGGCATGGGTAAGGGGAATTCCACTATATATCCCCAACTCTAAGCCTGGCTCTGTTCTTGATGTACCTTGGGCTTTAGCAGATCTTTCTCTTGGAACCTTAGTGGTCCTCAGATCAGCTGCCCCATCCCTCTTATCTATAGATTGAGAAGATGCAGGCACTGCATAAAGGTTCTTAGATTCTGCAGGAGAGGAAGACATACCTATAATACTACTTGTTGGAAGAATCACTGATGTGTCAGTGACACATAAGTGTCACTGGTGATGGCAGGGATAAGATCACAGCTAGCTACTAATTGGACTCATGACATTAGGCTAGAACAAAGTTGAGGAATTTCAACTACATGTGCTCATTCAGGAAAGCTAATGTTTATTTACTTGACCAATTCCACGTTGTTAAATGTATCATTGCACTTATGGTAACACTCCTGTTCATAGAGGAGGAAACTGAAGTTTAGACAGGTTAAGTATTAAGTAACTTGCTTATAGTTAACATGGCTATTAAGTGGTAATCAGTGTACTGACTCATGGATTGGCTTTTTTTCCACTGCTAGATTTATATAGCCTCTGACCTCTGCAACCCACCTCATTCCAGGTAGTCAGGCACATTCAGATAGCTACAAAACAAAACTGCTTGCATCTGGGTTAGATTTGCTGTACTTTCCTCCAGTGGGCAGGTTAAGTTCTAAAGCCAAAGAAGGTGTTTGGGAAATATCAGTTCTTTGTAAATTCATGGAATTTAAGGTAAAATATCCTAACTACTTTTAGAGATTTAGAGCTGACTGTTGCACTAGGGACTTGCAGATATTTCTGTTACCACCAGTGGCACAATCCTTTGTGCCATTATTGCTGCTCCTGAAGAGTTATTGTATATGTAAAAGACACTCATGTTACAAGAAAAGTGAGGGTTCATGAGCATTTTAATAGCATACTATTGTTTAGCCATATGCCAGGGGTTTTTTTTTTCCACACCATTATTTATTAACATGAATTCCAGTCATGTATGCAGTTTATTTTATTCTAGAGCAAATCAGGAGATCAAGACACAATTGCCATCACTAAATCTTAATCTTCAGAGAATAACATCTCCACGAGGTTGGCCTGAAGACACCCAGATTCTACCAGTTTTTGAGGCTGTAACAGAAAACAGTCAAATCTTAGCCCGTAACTACAAAAAATGTTACTAGGAGCCAAATGAATGACATAAATCTTGGAACAGAGAAATTATGCCTTTCAGATAGTGTCAACTAGTTGTAACAACTAGTCGTAACAAGTTTTATGAACAGTTAAATATCTGCCTTAAGAGCAATCATTGAAATACTTGGTTCGGTAGATTAAAACAGGAGACAGCAAGCCCAGCGCCATCCCCATAATTTTTTAATACAGAATTCCAGGCTCATGACTAGAGAAATGCCCTTTCTTTTCAGCCAGAATTAAGGATTAAATAGAGAATAACCACTGATGCCAGTCTTTCTGAGCAGTGCTTATAGAATTTAGTTTTAAAATATAAACAAAGTATTTTAAGTATTTACATAACTAATGGGTTATTGGGACTGACCATAGGGATGGATGTTTTTAATGCTTTCTGAATAGCAATGTTTGGGATGAAATCTCAAGAACTTCAAATTTTAATGAAGCAGAAATCAAAAAGAGCTTGACAGAGGGTGACTTGTAGCCCCAACAAAATGAAAGAATGATACTCACTGTTCCATATTTAAGTAGTGTAGGCACTGCAGTTATTTTCAGATGTTTTCTGAAGTCATTATTTGGATCTTTCCAACTATTTTAAAAAGAAAAAGTGGCCATGAAAAACTTACTTGGTTTCTTGCAGTTTGCTTAATATTTGACATATTCCTGTATTTTGGCTTACTAATTGTTTTTGTTGTAAACATTTAAAAATCTTGAGGACTTTGATCTATCACCCTGTGCAAACTTTTCATTTAAAGTGACTAAAATACAAAATGTAAATGTAAAATGCAAAGACAGTTACGAACTAACACCAGGCCAAATTCACTGAATTGCCGAACTTACATAATACAAGTGGTTGAACATTAGAATTTTATATTGAATAGCTTCTAATTGCTTGACTCAACCGACAGCACCTTAGAACGCATAAGTTGAGTCCCCTAGACCTTTCCACCTAAGTCTGCAACAGTTCTAGTGCATAGTTGGGAAACCGTATACATTGCCACTTACTACGGTTTTTCTCCTACTTGACAGTAGATGAACACACATCCTTCTCTAATGTGTTTCAGCCCCTCTCGTACCACCGGTTCAGCTAAAAAAAAAAATTGATATAAAATGATTACATAGCAACTCTGCAAACATATCAACTATCAGATAGGCACCGATAAACAGCGTCCCTCTCCTTCCCCTCCACCACCCCAGTCTTGGAAAGTACTCAAACTTTAACCTGCAGTTAACTGAGGAGGTTAATATAAGTCAGTGATTTGAGGGCACTTTAAGGGTGAGGATCAAGTCCGAGTCCTGATCTATCCCTATGCCAAACTGCCCAGAGAACTAAAAGCACACATATTTGCCTACTTACGGGAAGCACAACTTTCGTCTGTAAGACGCTATTCATATGGGGAAGTGAAAAGTTTAAAAAGACTAGCTTCCAAGATCAGGAGGAGAATGGTAGAAAGTGGAATGGCAGGGCAGGGCAAGACAAGAGAAGGAAAGGAGTAAGGGGCTCGGGCGAGAGGACAGAGAGCTCCGAGGGTCTCCTTTCCGAGCTCACTGGCCGTATCCTAGGCCTGTCTGCCATTTCCGCTGGGCAGCGGCTCCCGAATCCCGGCCTCACCCAGCGTGCAGTCGGGGCACCAGCTTTGTCCTTCGGCATCCTTAGACCCGGTGAAGTAGGCGAAAATGGTCTTGCCTTCGTGCTGCTTCACAGCCCCTTCGAACTCCTGGAAGCCGGACACGCGTATCTCCTCGTACGGTGCCATCGGGAGAAGGCGCGGCTGGGGGCGGGGGCGCGCTGGAGACCCGATTGCGGCGGGGCGGGGCCCCGCGTGGGGCGGGGCGAGGCGGGTACCGGCTGGGCAGGGCGGGGCCTAAAAGGGCCGCCAAAGGCTCGGGCTGCTACGGGAGCCCCTGACGGACATAATTCTTTCGCGTCGTCCTTCTGCCTCGCTTCACAGCTCTTTCGATGCTGACGCCACTTCGAAACCTAGACTTCTGCCTTAGTGTAGTCCAGGCCCCGTGTTCAGGGGCTGCAAAACTCGCCGTGCAGGCCCTTAATTAAGTGGCTCCGGAGCCTTAACGACGCCCGAGCCGTTCTGCGCCTGTTGCTATGGCGACTGAGCTAGCGACCGGAAGCGAGGCCTAGTTTCCCCCTCCCCCCTTGCTCGCTTCCCGGTAGGCGCGCCTCGCCCGAGGCCAGGTGGGCTCGGGCCGGGGCTAGGGGGATTCTGGGAAGCTGCGTTAGGAGTCCTGGATCTCGGGAAGCGGAGACCTTGAGCCGGGGCACATCCTTTCGCTCCGTCGCCCATAATTATCTTTTCTCCAACCGAGGCTTTAAGGGCCCGGGACCGGGGCGGGGGGCGGGCTCCGGGACTGGGGGAAGCGAGGGCGAGGTGGGGGCTGGAGTCCAGAGTGTGAGTTTGTGTGGAGCCGCCTTGGGAGCCAAGTGCTGAGAAAGACAGGTCCTGGGGCTGCGTTAGGGAAGCCGGGAATTGTCCTCGAGCTATGAGCAGGGCAACTGGCCGTGAGTCCTGGCGGCGTGGGGGCGAGCCAGCGGCAGAGATGCCCGGCCGCTGTGTGGGACCCAGCAGGTCAGGGCGGGGAGTTCGGCGGCCATGGGGGAAGAGATGGGATACAGGGGCATCCCCAGGCCGTGGAACTAGGCGCCGGGCTAAGTCTTCAGTTTGGGGGACGCGCTGTGTGCGTGCAGAAAGGCTGCAGGACTGTCGGCGGCCATGGGGGAGAAGACTAGCGGCACAGATAGGCGAGGACGCTGGGGTGAACGAGGTTTTGGGGGTACTTGGCACTGAAAGCTCCATCGAGGTTGCAAGGGACCCTGGGACTGTGCGGGTGAATGGGACTGTGGGGGAACCCCAGGTGGTGGGGCCTGCTGGGTCCGTGTGGGTGACAGGTACTGGGAAGGAGGAGGAGGAGGAGATAGTTTACTGGAGTCCCCGGAGCTGTGAAAAAAAAGGTCGTCCGGGATCTATGGGGCATGAGAGCATTCTGGAACTGTGGTTGAAGGTGCAGGCTATGAGGGCAGCTTCAGGATGTGAGGAAGGAAGCAGAGTGGAGCTCCATCCTCTGCCTGCGGGAGATTGGCCAGTTGAAAGGGGTATCCCTGGACAGGCATCATGGATAGAGACTACTCACGGGGGAGTCACAGGACCATGGGTGAAAAGCCAGACTATGGCAGTTCCCCAAGCCACAGGAGTGACTACAGCTATGAGGCTCAGGGCGGTTTGTGAGAGGGTCTCTGCCTTGTGTGGGCAGAGACCTGCTGTGAGGGTCTCTCCTTCCAGTGTGCCTGAGACTGTGGAGATAAGTGCTGATATTATCCCACACCAGCTGGGTAGAGTACAGGCCTCAAGGATGCCTGGGACAGTGGAGGAACTAGGCTATGGGGTTGCCTCAGGTTCTTGGGGAAAAGGACCAACTCTGAGGGTACCTGGGACTGTGGGGTGCCCTGAGGCTGCAGAGGTACCTAGAGCTGTGGAGGGAGTTATAGGCTATGGGGGTGCTCCAGGTCTGAGAGAGAGGGGACAGTCTGTGCAGGTGCCAGGGACTCTGGCATATGGAGCAGCCTGTTCTGGGGATATCCCCGGCTTATGGGGCAGTGGACAGGCTGTGGAGTTGCCTGATACTGGAGGGATGCCCAGAGTTATGGAGGAGGAAACTACCTCTGTGGGAGTCCCAGGCGTGTGGCAGAGACAGGTTGTGGAGGAGACAGGCTCTGGAGGTGTTCCTGGTCTGTGGGCCACAAGACAGCCTGTAGAGGTACCCTGTGCAACTGAGGAATTGAGATATGGAGGTGACCCAGGATTCAGGGAGCGGGGACAGGCTGTGTGGGGAGAGACAGGTTCTGGAGATGAACTGGCATCATGGGAGGAAACTGCACAAACTGCAGAGGTGTCTGGTCCTGAGGAGCAGGAGGCAGGTCCCGGGGATGCCCCAGGCCTGTGGGCTATAGAACAGGCTGTGGAAGTACCTCAGGCTTTGGGGAAGGATGCAGGCTGTGGAGGTGTCCCTAGTCTGTGGGGAATAGAACAGCCTGTGGGAGTGTCTCAGGCTGTGGCAGAACCTGGAGCCCTGGGAGAACAGACAAAGTGTGGTGGTGTCCTCGGCCTATGGGAAAGGCAGCAGGCTTCAGGGGTGCCTCTGGCTGAGGCAGTGCCAGAGGTTGTTGGAGATGAGATATGCGGTGGGAATGACCTGAGCCTATGGGAGAGGAGACAGGCTGCAGCAGAACAGATGGCTCTGGTACCTCCAGCTTTAGGGATATCTGGGCCTGTGGACCCAGAGACTGGCTGTGGGGATGCTTCATGTCTGTGCGGCAGGAAACAGGCGGTGGGGCTGTCTGAGACAGTGGCGAGACCTGGGGTGGCAGATGTGCCCAAGCACAGGTGTGCCCCAGCAGGGGCGCCTGCCGCTGTGGGTGTGCCCAGGTCTGGAAGCGTACCTACCAGGGTACCTGCCGCTGTGTGGGTGTCTGGCCCTGTGGATCAGGAAAGCCCCTCGAGAGATGTCTTGAACCTGTGGGAAAGGGCTGATTCTGTCAGAATAGCCTCAGCCCCTGAGGAGCTATGGTCTGTGGGAGAGGAGGATGGCTCTGCAGCTTTCCCAGGAGCGTGGGGAAGGAGCCAGGCTATCGGGGTTCCGATGACCACCAGAATTTCCATGGCTTCTGAGGTGCCTGGACTTGTGGGGGCGGATGCTGACTTTGGGGGTTTGCCAAGATCTTCAGGAAGGAGACAGAGTGACTGGGTTCCTGTGGCTGCTGAAATACCTGAGGCTCCTAGAGTGTCTGGTTCTCGGGAGGTAGATAATGCCTCTGGGGGTTTCTCAGGCTTGCCAGGAAGGAGACAGAATGTAGGAGTACCTGTGACTACAGGAGTGTCCACCAGTGGTGGGGTGCCCGTGGCTCCCAGGGCACCTAGGCTTGTACAGGAGGAGACTGACTCTGGAGGTATCTCAGGCTTGTGTGGAGCAAGAGAAACAGTGAGACGTCCTGCTGATGGCATAGGTCACACAAGGATGGGGGTGCTCATAGCTGCCAGGATGCCTGGGCCCCTGAGGGAAAGAGCAGGCCCTAGGGGCATCTCAGACTTGTCCGGAAGGAGACAGACTGCAGGATTATCCATGGCTGGGGAAGTGTGCACAGCCACCGGGATGCCTGGGCCTGTGGGAGAGGAGGCACTCTCTGGGGGTCTCTTGGGCTTCCCAGGCAGAAGACAGACTGCTGAGATGGCTGAGGCCTCTGGAGTTTCCATGACGGTGGGAGTGCCGGCAGCCCAGGCCCCTGGGCTGATGGTGGTGCATACTAGCTCTGGGGATATCCCAGGTGTCTGGGGTAGGAGACGAGTCACTGAGGTGCCTGCTGTTGCCAGGGCTTCTGGATCTGTGGACGGGGAGAGTGGCTCTGAGACAGGGCCATGGAGAAGGAGACCTAATGGACCAGTCCCTGAGGCTCCGAGGATACCACTGTCTTTGGGAGTGCTCCCAGCGGTAGGAGTTCCTGCAGCCGGCCGTGCGCCTGCTGCAGTGTGGGTAACTGGGTCTGCAGGAAAAGACACAAGAGCATCTGTGTCAGGCCTCACTGCGGTGAGGAGACAATCCACAGAGGGACCTGGGGCTTCAGGGGAGATGGGAGGTAGAAGTGTCCTGGGCCTGGACAGGAGGAGCCAGGCACCAGGGGTGTCTTATACCTGTGGGCGAGGGACCAGGTTATGGAGCTCCCCAAGGTCTGTGAGGGAAGAAATAGACTCTGAGAATGTGCCAGGAGTGTCAGGGACCAGAACAACACAAGGGATGCCAGAAGTTGTGGAAGTACTGCCTGTTGTCAGGGAGGATTCAGGTTTTGGCCGTTTCAGAGCTCACTCACAGCAGAATGGGAGAAGACCGATTAGAGGAGTGTGTGGAATGCGAGTGGGGGAAAACAACTTGAGAGATAATTATATGGAGGAGGACAGGTTTAGGGGGTCATTCCAGTAGTAGGTATCGGGAACAAGTTGGGGGGAATTCTGGGGCACTTTGGGAGGGAACAGGTTTGGGGGGATGGTTTGTCCTGGGTTGTGGATAAAAGCATAGAGGATAGGGGTTGCCTCTCTGGATGGGGGAGAGATGTTCCAGGCTATATAGGGTAACAAATTGGGAGGTTTCCTGGAGCAATGGGGAAGGACAAGTGGCAAAGAGAGTGGTGCCTCAGGATTGTGTACAGGGGGACAGTTTGGGGGTGAACTTTGTGTGTGTGTGTATGTGTGTGTGTGTGCAGCATCACTTGAGAAATCCTGGAACTGTGGGGATCATCAGTGTTTTTTCCCAGTGGAGAATGGATTATTAGCATCCAGCAGGAAAGTGCTGACCACATAACAGTTGCAGACGCCCTCGCCCCAATTCTGCAGGCTTCTTCATTCTGGGCTCTGGTCCCTAAACAGTCGGGTGTCAAGCCAATTGGGATTTGCCTCGCTCATGAGCCTCCTCCCATCTTCATTTCTGATCATGTTTCTGCAGCCTTAGAAATGAGGCGTCTTGGACAATTGCCTTTATGTTCCTGCAGTTGTTTCTGTCGTAAATCCAGTATACAAACCTTGGGTTTATTCTAAAATTTAGAGTTTTTTAAAACCTACATTTCCCAATTGATTTACTATAGGATTCCGAGAGAACAAATTCCCCAGTACATTTAAAAGACAGTTTTATGGAAAATCAGCTTAATTCAACAAATGTTGAGTTAAATTGTCTGCTATGCTCAAAGCACTGTATTATGGGAAATACCAGAGAAGAGCAAGACAAGGCCCTCTCCTCAAGGAACCTTGTCTAGCGGGGAAGATGAGACATATACCTGGGAAATAGGTAAATAAAATGAGACAAGTGTGTGGTAAAAACACATTCTTTGCAGAGGGCAGGGCTAATAAAGTACTTATAAAGAGGCAGTCAGAAACGGGTGATGCAATGATACAAGTAGCCCATAACAGCTTGCAAAATGTTTTCATGTGTTTTATTTCACTGTGAGAATGAAGGGGGGGCTGGAAAGAGAGAGGGAAATTGAAGATTAGACAGGACTAGGTAGTGGCAGGGCCTGATAAATCTAGGTATTCTGACCCTGCAGGTTTACTTTGAGTCATTCAGAGTTGTAGCCTTTTAAGCTACCCAGAAGAGTGAAGCATACTGTGTTCTGACTAGTGGTGAGGATTTATTCTAACTGCCCTCCTGGGAAGTGTTTGTTTGCCATAGCAGAGCTCTGTTTTTTGAATCATGTCTTAACTGGAGACCCTTGAGATTAGAAATTTGGTAAAGGGTTCAAGAGATTGTCATTAAAATAGTGTGGTTGCCTATTCTCCTGGAAAATCAAATTTCAAAACTTTTTTTTTTTTTTTGTAAGTGGAGAACACTATCATATCTGCCCCCTTCAGCATTTGTTCTTCAGTATGAGGTTGCTGTAGTGTAGACAACCTGTAGAATATTGTTGCACCGGCATGACATTTTCTTTGGTTTGATGACTGTGGAATCTCAAAGTAGCTTTCTTTGATTTTAGGCAATAGTTCTAGGAACTGTTGGCCGATGACCAGGCTTGCACAGTTATTCTACACTGTCTGATACGATGGGACCCGGCTGGCCAGCTTCAACCTGTGTTCATCTAGCATCTAGTGACCAACCAGGTGGGATGAGTGACCTCAGGAGACTTCAGACTCAGGTAGTTTTGTTTTCTTTTTGATTCAGGTTTTGTTATGGAGCAATTTTTTTGGGGGGGAGGGGAAAGCAACACCTTTTAAATGACTTTCCATATTTCAACAACTATGAGCCATTTGTTCCATTTTTCTGTCTACCCATCTCTAAAAATTTAGCAGAACCATTTTAAAGTAAGTTATAAGCATCATGACACTTCTAAATATTTTAGATTACTGCTCCTAAAAATGAACTCCTATTTAACCATATTACCGTTATCACACTTAAGAAAATGGACAAAACATTTCCTAATATTATCCAGTAACCATTATATTCAGCTTCACCCAGTTGTCCCAAAATATCTTCTCCCCCAACATTGTATTATGAAAATATTTAGCAAACATACAGCAAAATCATTTTTACAGTGAACACCCGGATCCCATTTTTATTTCACTGTATTTCTTTCTTTGCACATCTGTCCTTTAGTTTATCCCTCTAGTATTCATTCATCAACCCATCTTATTTTTTGACTCATATCAAAGTAAATTGCAGACATGAATACTGTAACTACTTTAGAACAGGTACCGCACACAGGAATTCATTGTTTACCATTATTTTTTTTGATAAAAATTTTACATCTGAAATGAACACAGTAAATGGTATATGCTTATAACATTGACTGAGTTTTGACAAATGTGTACACCTGTGTAACCTGTACACACAGATCATGTCTGTTAACCAGAAAGTTCTCATGTCCCTTCCTAGTCTGACCCCACTCCTACTCTTCAGAAGCAGCCACTGTTCTTACTTTTTTCCTAATCAGATTGGTTTTGCATGTTCTTGAACTTTGTGTAAATGGAATATACTGTGCATGTATAACTCTTCTGTGACCTGACATCATGTTTTTGAGGTTCATCCATATTGTTGCGTATATCAATAGCTTGCTACTTTTTAATACTGTGAGTCTTCCATAGGGGAGTGTACTACAGCTTATCCATTCTCCAGTTTTCTAGTTTGAATTATTTAAATGCAGCTGCTATAAATATTCTTATACAAAAATTTTTTTTTTTTGTATATTTTCTTGGATAATAAAATACCTGGAATTGAAATCACTGGGTCATAAGTAAGTGTATGTTTAGTTTTTTAAACTTTTCCCAAAGTGGTTGTACCATTTTACATTCCTACCAGTCAGGTATGAGAGTTCCTATGCTCTACATTTTTGCCAAGATTTTGCATATTTTTAAAATTATAACCATTCTGGTGTATGTGTAGTGTGGTTTATGAAGAATTTTGAAAAATTTTGACATAATTTCAGACAATTCAAAAGAATTTTGACATAATTGCAGGCTGATAGGTCACAAGAATAGTACACAGAAGTACATACTGTTCTCCTAGATTTCCTAAATGTTGACATTTCTCTCCCTTTTTCTCTCTTCCCATGCACCACCCATTATTTGCCATACAGTTTAAGGTTAAGTTGCAGACATAATGCCTTTTATTCTAAGAACTTGTATGTATGTTTCCTAAAAACTGCGACTTCTCTTATATAATCATAGTATAGTGATCAAATCAGGAAATTAACATTAATAAAATGCCATCATATAATTTATAGACCTTGCTGAGGTTTTGTTAGTTGTACCTATAATGTCCTTTTAGCAAAAGAAAATCCAAGATCATACTCTGCATTATCTGTCATGTATCTTTAGTTCCCTTTAATCTGAACCATTTCCGAGTCTATGTTTTGTGACATTGGCATTTTCGGAAAAGACAGACCAGTTGCTTGAAGATTTTCTCAGTTTGGGTACATCTGAATTTTTTTTATAATTACATTCATGTTATGCAAGTGTGGTGGGCAAACTGCTGAAGCAACACTGAGTTCTCAAGGCATCTCTATCAGGAGGTACATATTGTCTCTTAGTCCTATTACAGGCACTGGTTACTTCAGTCATTGAAGGTGGTACTGCCAGGCTTTCTATTGTAAAGTCATTCTTTTACCTTTTGTAATTGAAAGTATCTGTTGTCTTTGGGACTATATTGATATCCCCAAACTTTCAATGACTAGTTTTAGCATACATTGTTGAATTTTGCCTGAATCAAAAGTTTTTTATTATGATGGTTGGCAAATGAGGACTTACTTATATCGGTGAAGGCTCAGAATCTTCAGTTACTCAGTAGGCTATAATCTCTTACCTTTTATTTCAATATCCAGATACTTATTTCAGTGTTCAAATGGTCTCTGATGTGGCCAGTAAAAGCCACTTCAAGCTAGCTGTCTTTTGTCCCTTTTTTGTGTTTCCATCAAAGTTACTGCATTTTTGGTATAAAAATATATTCCAGGCACTAACCATGGAAGCAGTCATTTATTCAAGGAGCTTTCATTCCTTTAGTGCAGAATGGAATTTAGAAATCAGTATCTGGGACTCAGTGCTCATTGGTCCTCAGGTTTCAGTGTGTCAAGGCCCTCTCAGAGCCTGGAGCTGGAAGCAGCTGCAGGTGCCCATGTGCCCATAGCCACATCCACCTGCGGATCTACACTCAGGTCTCTCCTGCCCCCTCCTCTTTCTCCATTCTTCCCACCCTTCCGTGTACCTGCCTGTCTCTGTGATAACCTATGAGTTCACTCAGATCTCCACAATTCTAATTTGACCTTTCCATATTTTTAATTCTCTTATTCAGCAGTGAGAAACCTGGCTCCAACTATTCAAATTATTTGCTCAATCCAAGAGTGTACAAACTTGCAGAATTGCGATTCATGTCTCTGCCAAAACTGGACCCTACAAATTAGAGTTCATATTTGTTTAGAATACTTTTTGTCTTTAGCCTGAGATCATAAAATCGAGATGCTGTGTTCAAAAGATAGATTGTTTTTCTTAATTCACTTTTTAGCGTGGTTATGTTATTTGAAATTCAGTTTGGTTTGTTGGTTTCTGTTAGTGTTAATTTTTAGGGTTTCTCTCCATCCTTAAGGATTTTACTCCCTTTCTCCCTCTTTTCTTCTCTCCCTTTCTCTCTTTCTAGTATATGTGCAACATTAACGTTGTTCCAAATACACCTGTACAGAAAGAAAGTGTTATCCTCACTCCCATTCCCTCTTTCATTTATACCCAATTCCTACCCATACCCTGTAGATTTAATCTCTGGTTTTTCTTTCTTGTATACTACTTTTGTCCAGATGATCAGATACATGCATATTTTCTCATGTTTCCTTTTTTCTTATAGGGCGCATGTAATATGTTGTAGGTACTCTTTCTGTACTCTGCCTTTTTCACTGAACAGAGTGTCTGAGAAATCCCTCCAAGTCAGTTTGTAGAGATTCTTTTGTATATCTATCAAAATCTTACTCCTTTGTGTGGAAATGGCAGAGTTTATTCAGTCACTCTCCTATACATGGGCATTTTGGTTGATGCCAACATTTTGCAGTTACAGGCAACACAGCAATGAGTAATCCTGTGCATATGTATTGTTGGGGGATGTATCTTGATGATAACTTCCTAGAAGTGAGACTGCTGGCTCAAATAGTAACCACATACATAGTCTTGTTAGCTGTTGCCAAATTCTCCTCCCTAAGGGTTTTACCAATTTGCTTTTCCAATTTGCTTCTCGCATGCTGCGAGAGTGCCTCTTTTCCTGTAGCCTCACCAATAGCAAATGTTACACTTTTTAATTTTGACTAATCTGTTGGCATTTTACTGTGTTTTAATTGTATTTTTATGAGATTCACCAACTTTTCTTGTTTAAGGGTCATATTTGTATTTTATTTTGTGAATTGTTCTTGTGTTTTTCCATTTTTCTACTGAATTTTAATCTCTTCTCACCTCAGTTTTTAAGACTTAAATATAGGGAGCCCTTTGTGTTTACAAATAATTTTCTCCAGTTTTGCAATTCTTCTTTGTATTTGCTTATGGTGCTTTTTAATTGTGAAATACATGCAACAATTTTTAAAATTTTTACTTTTTGCAATTCTTCTTTGTATTTGCTTATGGTGCTTTTTAATTGTGAAATACATGCAACAATTTTTAAAATTTTTACTTTAACAAAGTTAAAATTTATCACTCTTTCATCACTTGGGGATTTTGAGTCATAGTTAGGACAGCTTTCAATATACCAGTTTAAAGAGGAATTCAGGGCCTCCCCGGTGGCGCAGCGGTTGAGCGCTGGGCTGCGAAGCTGCCCGAAGCCTCTGCAATGCCGGTTCGATCCCTGGCCGCTGGCGAGGGTCCTACATGACGCGCGACCTCTCCTGCCGCCCACTGCTCTCCTCAGCAGTGTACTTTGGTCCATCTGCCTGTTCTGTTCCCCGCTCTGGCTCTGGTGAGTTCTCTCACCCTCCCGTGACTCTGACTGTACCCAGTGCTCATATAAATAAATAAATAAATCTAAAAAAAAAAAAAAAAAGTTAAAGAGGAATTCACCCTTTTTTTTTTTCTAGTCCTTTTTTTTTCTAGCACCCCCCCAGGTACTTTAGATTATTTTTATTTTTTAGAGTAAAGACTTTTTACAAGTAAAACTGTAAGTTTGAAGCACCATTCATCAGCCTGCATTGTTCAAGTGTAATCATTTTTTTTTCTTTTCTCTTAACTTGTAGTGAGCTTTTTAAATACTTCCCACTCCCCCACAATTACTTTCCTGAAGTTTAAGCACATGGATTTATTTTAAAATGACTCTTCATCCTCATTATTATATAAACACAGTTTATGTAAGAGTTGGGGAGGTCCCAATTCTCCAAGATAAAGGTATCACAGCACAGCTTGCATTGAATTTGTAGGTACGGTGTCTTCTAGGGCTGCTTACCTAAAATTGACAGGTCCAAAGCCATAAAATTGTTCCCTTTGAACCAGTTATAACAAAACAGGTGATTTATCCTAAGGAAATAAAGTGTGAAAAGGCTAAATGCATGGAGATCTTAATTGAAGTAATATTTGTATTAGTGAACAACTGGAATAATCTAAATGATTGCTAATAATATTATGTTTAGTTGATTTAAGCATGGAAAAACCATTCACTGGATTTTGGAAAATAAACCATGAAAAATAATAAAAATTGTGGAAATATGAAAACATACCTATATTTGTTAAGTGAAAAACGAAACAAAATTACTATTACAGTTCAAAGTGACAAAAACTTAATCCTGTTTAATAAAATGTAAATGGACTGTTTGGAGCAAGATGCACTTAGGTGCAGGGAAGATGTGGTCCAACCTCCAGATGAAAAGTCTCAGGAAGACCCAAAGAAATATTTTAAATGTGGCTGTTTAAAGGTCCAGGTGTGGCTGTTGGACCTGTAGGAAAACTCATAATGGGTTGAGTTGCTGGAACCCAACATTTTGAAGCAGGACAAAAGCCCATAACTGGAGAATTGAGGAATGTACTGGCTGTTGTTTGGAGCTTTAAGGATTGACTTTTAGAGGAAGAACCCAACATGCTGTTAGCCAAAAGGATAATATTGTGGGCATGGGTGAGTGTGGACAGCTCCCCAGGGGTAGGTGATGAATTTAAGGGTGTAGGAGAGTGGCTGATTCTATTGGCATAACAGAAAAATATCTCTTAGCACTAATAATTGTGTGGGTGAAATTTTTGAAACTTGATTAGAGACATATACCAACTATGCAATATGTTATTTTTCTAATCTGTGCTTATTTTTGTTTTTTTTTTAAGACCCAGCTGCAGTTTAATAGGAATGTTCCTACACATTCAAGCAACTTGGCAATCCAATATTCTTGCCCACATGCAATTAGAATTGAAAAACTGAAGCACTCATACAATGAGTCATACCATTGTAAAAATTTGGATTTTAGAGATGGTCCTGACCTAAGCAGTTCTGTTTCATTTTCTGTCATATCAGAAGAGAGACTTAGCTATGCTGTCCACCTAGCCAAAAGAGATGTGAAACGAAGACAATTTGAAGAACATATAAAAGAACATCATCTCAGAAGTCAACCCCAAATCTCTCAGAAATATGGACACACTAAGCATAAAATATCTGACCACAGGGTGGAAAGGAAGGAATCAAAGAGTCGGGAAGTCTATCAGTGTAGCCACCAGCCATCCAAAGCAGAAATTTCCCGCTCAGGTGCCAAGGTATACCTGTACACATCTCACTGGGGACAGTCAGATCTTACCATGCCAAATTCACCACCCACTCGTGATCCAGGGCTCCAGCCACCTGCCAGAATAAGTGACCACAAAAACCTGTGTGAACACAAGTGCCTGCTAGAAGTTCAGAGACTCCGGAAAGAATTGAGCAGTTGTATCCGTAAAATTGAAGAAGTTGCTAAAAGAGGTGAGAACGATTTGATTTTTTACTTTGAAGAGGTGCCATGAGAGCAGGATAGTTCAAATGTAATCCTTTAACATCCTTTTCCCTCTCTTGCCTCCCCCACCCCCAACAAATTCTGCTTCCTCCTCCTGTGGACCTTGAGTTTTAATAGAAATGCTCCTACACATTCAGTGTCTTTTGACCAGTGTCTTTTTCTCCTAAGAACTGACCCTGCCTAGCCCTCTTTCCAGCAGAGGGCATGGAAGAGCTCCTTCCTTGTCTGCTGCACTCGATAAGGTGACAGACTCAGGGCCCAGTGTGGGTGGGCCCTGCTGCCTGATCCTTAGGTCTTCTGACATTTGAATGCAAACTCTCCTGTAATGTGATTTTTTAAATTATTTTTAAAAGAACATAGTTTATGTGAATTGTAGATAAATCCAGTTCTAAGTTAGACTGTTTAGCTGAGACACAGAAATGAAAAGGGAATTTGTGGATATATGTTTAAAATATTTGACCACAGGGTAGAAAGAAAGGTGTATAATATTGTTCTCTGCAATTTTTCAGTATTCTCTATGCCCTTGTGTTTCCCTGGGAGGAGGGGATTGATTCCATGTGGAGAATTTGGGGTTACCGCATCTAACAAGTAGGGAATCAGGTTCAGCTTTCAGAATAGGGAGTATCAAAAGGAGCTACTGTGCTTGGCGTGTACATGGTCTAAAATGATCTTTTGTGTTTTAAATTTAATTCGCAAATGCATTTGAACATAAATGCATGTTGTATAAGGAATTTAAGGTTTAAGGCTTATAAAATATCTGTAATAAAAAAGATAGAATAAAAAAATGTAAATGAGAATATTGTGTTACAGAACAAATCAAGGAAAGGAAAAATAAGATTTACTAGGGATGGGTTACAAATTTGTTTCTGAGTTTGCAGTCAGCTGAGGAGGAAATGCGATCATTTGACCGAGTCTGAAACAGAAAAAACAGTTGTGCAAAGAAAAAAATTATTCCTCATATTGAGGCTGGAAAGAAATTTCTCCTGTGGGTCTTCATAAAGAGTATGTTGTGTAATACCATAAACTATCCAAGAACATTCCTGCATCAAGTAATAGAAGTGTGTGGCTCTTTGCTTATAGCATTGCTCAGGGGCAGTCTGTGGCGTGGTCCCTTGGCATACTTTGAGAAGCCTTGCTGCCAGGGGCTTGGGACCACAAAGTCCACTGCTGTGGTGAGGTGACCTATTACAGGGGACCGTCACAGCAGCGTTTTTCAAGCATTCCTTGGGTACTTTTATATTTTTGTTTTTAAATTTTCAACCTGTCCCAAGTCAAAACTTTGTGAAGTATAATAAAATGTCATAGGAGTCACACGTTGCTCTAAAAACCTGTAAATGCCTATTTTCAATTTCTGCACTTAGCTGGGTGTAGACTGGTCACCAGTTGTGACAGCTCCTATCTGCAGCCCACCCTCTCAGTAGCCTTGAAGTACGCATGTACTTCCCACACTTTTTGCATCAGAATTATCTACAAGGTGAGCAGTTAGAAACCCTGCCTGGGTCACCATGGTTAACAGGAATGTCAGATGCACAGCTGGAGTTTCCCCTGGGGTGCAGGCGGCAATTTGGTTTGCAGGCTCCTGTGAGACTTCATCTGTATCTATAACTCTGGATTTCAAATTTTTGCTTTCTTCAAAACAGCCTTACCACTTCAAGTTTGACATTTTAATGAGTAAAGACTAAACATTTGTATTTATAAAGTACACTTTTACTGGTTAAAAATACTGATTTTATCTGAGTTGTATAGTGGAGTTTTGCTTAAGAATTGATTTTCTATAAACATATTAGCAAGCTATTAACTAGAAGGAATGACTGTACCATACATCTCTTAGGCAATCTTCCAGAAACAATTTATTTGGACCAATCTTTGGAAAGGGTGCAGCGCCACTGTGTATGTGGGGTTACTTCCTGACCAATACTAGAAGGCTTTGGATTTTCAAATAATTTTAGCACTTGCTATCTTAATCTGTTGGAGAAAGGAATTCTGCTTTGGATTCAAGATGAGAACGTATAAAAGAAATCTTGCTAAACATAAAAATTGGCCAATAAAGAGTTTTTGAAAACATTGAAAGCATCACAGATTTTGGCTCAATGTAAAGAATTTTAAAATAGTAAAAGATGCCTAACAGTGGCCGAGGCTGTCCAGTGGGATTTGGTATGGGAATCCTGCATGGAGGAGAGCTGGCTCTAGTTAATGTCCTGTGTTACTTCCTCCTCTGAGTCTGTACGTTTCTAGTTTCTTGGCTGATGGAATGAAATATTTTATTAAAACAGCCTCATTGTTTTCCTTAATGAAGCTAAAGATTTTCAGCTTTCTTTTCTTGACTAATTGAAATTCTATGAGTTTTTATATGTGGTTTATGTAATTCACTTTGGGGGAAAATTATTTTTTAGATCGAATAGAAGACGCTTTGGATCCAGATGAAGAACGGCGAGTGCGTGTCCGGAGGCAGGAGCATGCCGCTCGTTCTGCCCGCACCCTGTACGTCCTCCAGCAGCAGGTGTGGCTCCCTGGGGTGGGGGACATGCACCCCTGGGCATTGCCTCTCAGGGAAATTGTTTCCATTTGCATCCTATGAGAATTCTAATGTGTTTGTGAAGCTAAATTTCCCAAATACTTGGACAAATAGTTCTTTGTTTATTTTTTATTTTGTTATCTGCTTTTATGTGCATTTGTAAATTTTGTGTAGATGAGATGACCAAACTCCTTAAATAATCATTTTTGACTTCAGAGGGTCATACACACTTGAGAATCTACTAAATAAAGCCATTGATCTTTTCCCTACAAAAAATGCTTATTTATACAACTATGGTCAGGTAGATCAGTTGTCCTGAAACTCTTGGTCCCAGTTATAAACTCTAGTTTTAGAGGATGGACCTTGTTATTTTTCCATCTGTCTCATGTTTAAAATGTACTAGAAGCTTAGAGAGTCGAGTTAATCTGAATAACTTTATTAAACTGTAAAGAATGAAAACCACGCTAAGTGTCTTTCAGTACACATTTAATGGCTAATAAATAGGTATTCACATTTTTTACACTGCAGATAGATATTAAAAAAGTTTTCATTTTAATGCCTTATTAATAAGCCTTTAACTCATTTCTGGCTGGCCCCTGAAGTCACATGTTGGCCTTATTCCTTGAACCAAAACGTGGACATTTTCATTTGAAAGGAAATGCCTGAGTTAGATTTTCTGTATTCTCTTTGGGTTCTCCCTATCAGTTGCTGATCTATACTGCTGCCATGGAGAACCTCCTAAAACACAAATCTTACCTTACCCTGTTCGTCCTCTGCTCCAAAGACTTCAATGACTCTGTAACATAGAGGATGAAAGCTGAGCATGGTACTTAAGCATGGCACTGAAGAGTTATGACTTGGCTCTCCTCCCTTTCCAGAGTCACCTCCACCTTCGCTCCTTCATGTTAAATTCCTCTTACATTGGGGACCAAGGGATGGAAGGTGAACACTGCTTTTTTGACCATCTTGAACTGGAAACCAGTAACTTTTTTAGGGGGCATGAATGAAGAGCCTTGTCTCATTTTCAAGTCACTTGAATTAATAATGGTTATTTTTGGACAAGACAAGATGTATCCTTGTCTACAAAAAAGATCAGTGGAAAGGTATGAAATTTTCGTTTTTCCCCCTTTACAAAACAGGTTAAAGAAATCCAGGAAGAATTGGATAAGTTGAGTCCACATAAAATTAAACACACTAAGAAGGTATGATGCAATTCAGTTATGATTAATACTTGTTATTTATAAATTACATCTCCAGTGTTTTGTTAGTGCTGTGTGTGGGTTCTCTGCACTATTATTTTCAGCATTTGTAGAAACTGTTGGGAGTGAGCACCTTAAATATTCTGAATTTGGGGTGATTTTCTGAGAGCTATTGTTGCTGTTGGTATAAGAAACTGAGATTTTGTCACAAAACCTTTGAACTTCATAATTTTCTTTTACTGTACATTTCAGAATAGAAGTAGCTCAATAAAGAAAGAAGATAGATATAAATATTTTTAAGGGGAGGGGCTAAAGTTCGGAAGTTCTGAATGTTGAAATAACTTCTCACGTCTTATTTATTGCCAGTCATGGGCAATGTCCAGGCTGGCAGCTGCCCATCGAGGAGCCATTCGGGCCTTACAGATGTTCGTTACTCAGTTTACTGACCGAGGGGAGCACCCAGTTCCTTCTCGGTGTAGGGAACTGGGTAGTCTTATTCGCCAGCTTTCACTCTGTTCTGCCAAGCTGGATGCCGATTCTTCTGTCCCTGATGTGGTTATAGAAATTCTACAACAAATTGAGGTATGAGAGGAATTAGCTACTACCTACCTACTAATGTCAAGTATTGCAGAGGGCAGAAGGAAAACTTCACTTTTGTTGTTTTTATAGACTTTTCCAAAATACTGTATTTCACTTCTTTGAGAGTTAGTGGCTTCAATCTAGAAAATATAACAGCTCTTAACCAGGTCCATTAATTAAATGGAATGTTCCATTCCCTGACCATGTTATTTAATAAGGAATTAGCTAGCAGAGGAAAGGAAAGAGAAGCATATGTGTAAATAGGAATATCAGTGTGTACTTAGACCAATTTTTGAAAAGGAGGAACACGTAAAGATAATTGAAAGCAGAGCATCAAGACTCATGATAAGACTAAAGACTGATGGAAATCACACTTGGCATAAGCTAGTCAGGAATGGACAGTTTTCTTAGTTCTTATTGGTAACAAAATGAGAAACAATAAGCCCTTAAATCTTCATAGTTCTGTAATGTTTGTAAGTGCTACCATGTCATTTTGCCTTTTTATCCTTACCTCAGTGTCATGATTTACAATAGGCTTTTTTTTTAAGATTTTTTAATTTTTATACAAGAACTGGGGTACAGGCCAGGTGTGGAGGAGGGTGAGAGGATTCATCCGAGACAGAGCAGAGAACAGAACAGGCAGACCGACTGAAATACACTGCTGAGGGGAGCAGTGGGCAAGACAGGAGAGGTCTACCCCGCCATGTGGGTATCTCCGTGGCCGGCGGGGATCGAGCTGGCACTGCAGAGGCTGCGGACAGCTTCACAGTGCTGCACTCAACTGCCTGCGCCACCAGGGAGGCCCTATAATAGGATTTTTTATTACTGTTTTATAGAAGGTGTAGCGGCAGGACAGGTCACTGAGCAGGTTTTCTATGGTCCGGCAGACCGGGTAAAGGAGGAGAGTCCTGGAGCCCTCGGTGGGTTTTGCAGGCTTTTATTGGGATTTACCAGGTACATGGCAGATAGGCCTGCCAGCCTCCCGGGCCCCAGCAAGTCTTCACTCTTTCTGGGTCTCCGGCGTTCTCTGGTGGTCTCTGCTGCTCTGCTTTCTCGGTTCTGCTTCTGCTTCTCTGCTTCTTTTCTTCTGTTCATTCCCGTGATGCCGCCCTTAAAAACCCAGTATCAGCCCAGGTGAATCCCATCTACATCTACCCATACCCTACTCCAGGTGCCCGCCATCAGGCATGCATTCAGGATCACAGGGTTCCGTCATCTATCCTAATGGCGGGAGGGCAGAAAAGCCTGATACTTTTACCTTACCCTACAGAAGGGCAGCAAGAGTCAGAGAGATGACGCGGTTACTTCTCTTGAGGAATGAAATTCCTATTTCCTGACCCTCATACCAGTGTTTTTTCACTTAGCACCTATTGTCAGGCAGAAATGAAAAGATGACCTTTATATTAGTGTGGCAAAAGTAAGCTGTTAGCTGCTAAGGAAGATGGTGTAGTGGGGAGAATTCTGGACTAAGTCTTAGTCTGCTGGTTCTGCCAAGAGTGCCTCATGGTGGTCTGGAAGGCCCCTCTCCCCTTAAAGTTCCATTATCCAGCAGATGAGTGTGTGATTTGCACTAGTTTCATTCGTGTGTAATCGAATTCACCCTCTGGGGTATTCAAATACAGAGCTTTAGAGGGCATATTTAGCCATGTGATGCTTCTGAGACTTATGCATAAGAAGCATTCACTGGCCAGAATAATTCCATTTTAGAAATTGTAAACATGCTTTATCTGCCAGCTTTTGAAAATATTCTATAGTGCAATGTGGTGATGCACTGTACCATTTCAACAGCTTCCTATTATTGCATTCCTGCTCTCTGAACCAAATCTGTTTGACTGTGTTCAGCTGTCTTTAATTTGTACTGACCAGATGGAGACAGGCCCTCACTGCCCGGTTACAAATGAGTAGATACTTAGAGGAATTACCACTTTCAGGAATGAGGGACAGGTCTGTATCATCTAGTGAGCAAAGCCACTGGCCTGCTGACTTTCCTTTAGTTTATGAAAATGTATGTTACATATAGTCTATTTGCTCACTTACAGTCATACTTGTGTTTGTGAGGTTTTCATTGAGAATTTAAATGCCTTAAAATTATACAGGATTAGGGCCTCCCCAGTGGTGTAGCGGGTTGTGCTCAGTGCTGTGAAGCTGTCCGCAGCCTCTTGCAGTGCAGACTCGATTCCTGGCCAGCCAGGGAGTTCCCCACATGGCACGGCGGACCTCTTCTGCCTTGCCCGCTGCTCCCCTCAGCAGTGTTTTCAGTCATCTGCCTGTTCTGCTTCCCGCTCTGTCTCAGGTGAGTTCTCTCACCCTCCAATGCCTCTGGCCTGTACCCTGGTTCTTGTATAAATAAATAAATCTTTTAAAAAAAATTATACAGGATTATATTCTGAAGACTATATTTAATTTCTAAGTTGGGGTCCTTAATTTTAGAATTTGAACACCTTTAAAAATAGTCATCTTTTTTATCTTTGCTGTTGGTTTTCGTGAATTACACATGTAAATAACTTGCACAATTCCTTTTATTAATTAGCTAGATGTCCAAGATATAAAGTGTTAAAGTTAACGTTTCATAAACCATTAGACATGGCCATTTAATAACACATTTCTCTGGAGCCCTCATTTTTAGTTTTGCGATGAAAAATCTGACTGATAAGATAAACTAAGAATAATTGACTTTCATGGCAGGCTTTGGAATCCCTTCTGGAAAAGAAATTGTCACCAAAAAAGGTGAAGAAATGTTTCTCTGAAATTCAAAACAAATTCCCTGTTGGTCAGCAAAGGGCCTCCGAGACATGGCAGAGTACTTCCCCGAGGAGTGAGAGGAGATCCTTTGTCGCCAAGGAGGTTTTCCCTCAGGAAACAAGACGGCCCTCAGTGGTAAAGAGGCTTCTTGCTGGTATGTGTCTGAAAGGGTTTCTGCATGTTTTTGGACAGTAAAAGTTGCTGCATTGAGGGGAAAGCCAGGCGTTCGAACCAAGTCCACAATCGGTGTCCTGGCACTCCTTGGGATAAGTGACTAGCTATCAAGGTGCTTTCTTAGACTATTCTTTCGTAGAGGAGGGTGGAGAAAATAAAATTCCTTTTTCTTATGTCACAGCATTTGGGCTATATAAACAGAGCTGGAAATTAGACCCCTGCTTTTTCTTTTAAGTTCAGTTGTACCTTAATGATAGATAAATATATGTAGCTCCCCCCTCCACATGTACATTTGATATGTATATATTTTTTAACATGGTAATAAATTCATGTTATTCCATGGAGTGGGATTGTTAGATTATGTGCTATGCACATTAAACAGATCTGCCAACTTGCCCAAGAAAGTGGGCATAATAATTATACTTTGACTAGCAGTGATATTCAGCATATATTTCTCTACACTAAGTGCTTTATATAATTTAAATGATTTTCTAGTCCTGGTGGAAAGTGGTATTATTGTTTTACTTTGCCTTTCCCTGAATCTTAGTGAGGAAGAAAATTGTTTCCTGCTGTGTTCCTTCCTTAGCATGCTCGTTTCTTTGTCTGTGATTTGTCTGTTCACGTCCTTTGCCATCTCCCTGCTGGGTTGTGTGTCTTCTGCCAGTAGAAATAATAATTACATGCATTCTGAATTTTAATCCTCTCTTGGTTTTCCAGATTATTGTAAATATTTTCTCGTAATCACTTGCCTTTGAAATTTGCTTATGTTATCTTTTCTGATATAGAAAATTTTAATTTTATAGGAAAAAATCATCATTCTTTCTTACATATTTAAATATTTCATGAAGCATCTCTTCCTTCGTTTTCAAAATTTTGCTGGTGGTGATTGCTTCCAGAGGAATTTAGAATGAGCTTGTCAAGTTCCAGGAAAAATGCTGTGGGTATTCTGATTAGTATTTCATTGAGTTTACAGATTAGTTAGGGAGGAAATGACATCTTTACAATAAGCAGTTGTCCCATCAGTTTATGCATGCCTTCCTTTCATCCCTTGAGCTGAATTTTACAATTTTCTGCATATAATTTTCTACATTCCCTGATATGGGAATACATAGGAATTCCTAAATTCCCTGATAGGTTTATTTCCAGGTATTATGTTTTATAGGTTTTATTCTGTTGAATAAAATATTTTTATTACATTTTAAAGTTGGTTATTGTTACTTCTAGGAGAGCTTTTGGATTTATACATTGGTCTTATATTTGGCAACTGCTGACATCTTCATTATGAAGCTGTACTTTGTTGTGTTAAGGTATAGATTTGAGCATTTCTGAAATTGAAATGCATTATTAAATTGATTGACAATATTTTTAAGTTTCTGATTGGTGCACAAAACAATGACAGGCCTTAAACTTGATGTTTTAGATGTGATGAAATAGGAGAATTTGTTCATTCTTTCGTATTTTTCCAGATAGACAAGATCACTTATCAATAAGGAAAGTTTTACCTCTTCTTTTGCAATTTTTATATCTTTGATTTTTTTCTCTTTCTGTCTTACTGAATGTTGTAATTCAGGATAATATTGCACAATGGCTTTAATGACAAGCATTTCCCTGCAGATTTAATGGGAATGGGAATGTTTTTTTTCATATGATGCTTACTGTTGATTTTTAGCAGATTCACATAGAGGACATTTTCTTCTGTTGTGCAAAGAGATTTTCTTTTCCTAATTCATCATCTAGAGATACATGCTTTAAAATGGTTCTAAGATTTTAATAGTATTTAAAAATGGTTTAAAAAGGTTTCTAAGATTTTAATATTGAAGTTTTTCATGTGTCATTTATATCAGTATGGAAAAATCCAGAAAAGATACAGTTAGAAAAGTACACAAAATATGAATTTACAACTCAATTAATTACCATAAGATTAACATCTGTATAGTCACTACCCAAGTCAAGAAATAGTACATTATGAGCACTAAGAAATCCTCTCCCTTCCGCTTCAAATCTGTATTCCTTGCCTCTTCCCCCAAATTATTATTTTGAATTTGAATGCCATACTTCAGTTTTGCCTGATTTGGAACTTTATAAAACCAGAATCACATAATAGGTTTCTCTGGACTGGCTTCTTTCATTTAACACTTTGTCAGATCCGTCTATTCTGTCTGTGTAGCTGTGATTTGTTTATGTTCATATCACAGTTTATCTGTTCCTTTGTTTTAATTCTTGGGTTTCCAGTTTTAGGCAATTGGAAAACTACTGGAATTGGTTTTTTGTGTCTTTTGGTATATATGTGCATGTACTTCTGTTGGAGCTATTGACAGGAGTATAATTGTTATGTCATAGGGTAAGTGTTTTCTAAAGTGTTTGTCATTTTATGGTCCAGCCAACTGAGTATGAGAACAGTTGTTACACATCCTTGTCAACACTTGATATTAAGTTTAAAAAATTTTAGCCACTTGGTGGTGTGCAAAGCTATCATGTTTTAATTTACATTTCTAGATGACTCGTGGTGTTGAGTACTTTTGTCAAATGTTTATGGCCATTCACATGGCTTCTTTGGTGAAGTTTTAGTTCATGTCTCTTGCGTGATCCTCTCTCATCCTGCTTTTCCTTTCTTCCTTTCTCTCTCTCCTTTATTTTTTACTCATTTGCAAGTGTGTGTGGGAGTATTGTGCATAGGGTTATCTGTCTTGTAAATGTTTTCTTAGGAATAAGATGTGGCTTGTTTTTAAATGTCTTAATTTCACTGTAGTCCAGTGTAGTTATCTGCTGGTATAATTTTTGTTTTCTTACCCTTTCTTAAGGTTGAAAAGACTTTTTACTTTGTTATTTCCTAGATAAGTTTCATTTTCATCAGATGGATATCCTGTTGAGGTAGCACTATTTGTGGAAAAGATTATTCTTTCCCTGAAGTGGCATGCAGTACCACTTCTGTCATCAGTGGTGTCCGCATGCTTGTGGGTCAGTTTCTGCACCTTCCATTCTCTTCCATTGATTTCCTCACTGGTTCTTAGGCCAGTACACACTTTGTTGTTATTCTCAGCCTTGATCCACAGTAGAACAGTTTTTCCTACCTGTTCTTCCAGAATGTCTTGGTTAATCTTGATCCTTGGTATTTTCATAGAAATTTTAGATTCAGAGCTTGTCGCTTTTTCCCATCTCCCATGCTTGCCAAAACAACAAATCTGTTGGAATTTGTTTTAAGATTTATTTATTCATTTATGCATAGAAGAACTGGGGTATAGGCCAGAGGTGGTGGGGAGCGGGGGTGGTGAGAGGATTCATCAGAGACAGAGTGGGGAACAGAACGGGCAGACTGACTGAAATACACTGCTGAGGGGAGCAGCGGGCGAGTCAGGAGAGGTCTGCTGCACCATATGTGGGTTAGCTCCCTGGCTTGGGATCGAACTCACGCCTCTACAAGGTGATAGTGCTTAGATTTAACCCCCAGGCCACCAGGGAAGCCCCTTCTGTTGGAATTTTGTTGAGGAATTGTTGCCTTTATAATGTTGAATCTGCCAATCTGCAAATAGGATATATTGTACCATTTAGTTATGTTTTCTTTAAGTACTCTCAGTAACTAACAGTTTTTGTGTGTGTGTGCCAGGGTGGGTGTCATCTTTCATCATATCTATATCTTCATTTTGATATTTTCAGTGTTCTTGTAAATGATCTCTTTTAAAAATTTTAATTTATAATGTTTATTGCCAATATATAGACAAAGAATTGCTTTTTATATATCAATCTTGTATCTACCAACTGTGCTAAACTCATTTATTTCTAATAATTTATCTGTAGATTATTTTTATTTTGCTGTGTATGTTGTCATCATCTGTAAATAACTTTGGTTGATTTCCTCTTTTCCAATTTTCCTTTTATTTCTTTTTCTTCTATAGTTTTCTGGTTTTATTTACTTGAGCTATAGATGACTGACACAAAGGTATGTTAAAGTCTCTTGTGATACTTAATGCTTTCTTTAAATATACTTTTTTTTTTTTTTTTTTAAATAGAGGCATGTTTTATTTATTTATTTGTTTGTTTGTTTGCTTGTTTTCTTTATACATGCACTGGGTACAGTCAGAAGCACGGGAGGGTGAGAGAATTCACCAGAGCCAGAGCGGGGAGCAGAGCAGGCAGAATGACGAAGTACAATGCTGAGGGGAGCAGCGGGCGGCAGGAGAGGTCTGCGCGCCATGTGGGACCCTCCTCCGGTGGCCGGGGAGCAGCCGGGGATCGAACTGGTGCCGCAGAGGCCGCGGGCAGCTTCGCAACCCAGCGCTCAACCGCTGCGCCACCGGGGAGGCCCACTTAATGCTTTCTTAATTTCTCATTGTAATTCTGTTCATTTTGACTTTTATATTTTGAAGTTGTAGTGTTAGGCGTAAGAGTTCCTGACTGCTAAATATTTTTTGTGGACTATATGTTATTAAAAATCTGTCTTTTTTAATGTCATTCTTTTTTCTCTGATATTAATATTGTTTCATCTACCTAGCTTTTTTTTGACATATTCCTAGAGTAACATCTCTTTATGTTGAGACTTTTTTTAGCTGTTTCGTTTTAAGAATGTCTCTTATAAATAGTTTATATTTTTGGTGTTTTAAATTATTTTGGTGTTTTAAATTATTAACCTACTTACATTTATTGCAATTAATGATATATTTGAACTTTCTATCTTATTTTATGTTTTTCATTTGCCAGGGTGTGCTGTTTTTTTTTTTTTTTTTCATTTGTTATATTGTACTTTATTAACTAAGGTTTTCTTGTTTCTTTTTTTCCTATACTAATTTGAAAGTTATGTATTAGTCCAGTTTTCACTTGATTTTTTTCTTAGTCTTATACTTCCACTAATTTTGTGGAAACTGAATCATTTAATGTACTACCTTTAACATGAATGTAACAAATCCTAATTTTCTCAATTACTATTAGATATTTACTCACTCTAATGGGATCTCCTCTTCCCTTTATCAGTAGGCAGGCAGAACTAATACAGTATCTTCCTTTTTGTTTTTAAAGATTTATTTTCATTTATTTATGCATACAAGAACTGGGATATGGGTTAGAGGTACAGGGGCTGAAAGGATTCACCAGAGACAGAGTGGGGAGCAGAACAGGTGTATCTACTGAGATATACTGCTGAGGGGAGCAGTGGGTGAGACTGGAGAGGTCTGCTGTGCCATGTGAGTTAGCTCCCTGGCTGGGGATCGAACTCAGGCTGTCAGGGTGATAGTGCTGAGACTTAACCCCTACACCACCAGTGAGGCTCTATGGAATCTTCCTTTTAACCAGAAGTCTGCTTTTGGTGATATTTCCCTCAAGGGCAAGCATCATGTCTATTTGCCATTATGTCCTTAGGACTAGGCCAGATTGTAGCATGAAAGGCACTAAAAGGAGAGGCTCTGTGCTGAGTATCGTTGCCTAAGAAAGGCTTCTGAGCAGCAAGTCACAGTGACTTGAGTATCAGGGCTTACTTGTGATACTCTGGAGGAAATGTGGAACACATTCCTGTCTGCACACAGATCCATTTCCTAAATAAGTTATAAGGTGACTTATTTAGTTATCTGATAAGTGGTAACAGTTATAACTCATAAGTGAAATATGAGAATCAGCTTCAGAGAGGGAAGTTGGAAGATCTGATAATCTAAAACTCACTATAGGAACAAATGTGGGAAAGAATGAAGACAAACTGACCAACCATCTTGGGAAAACCTTGGGCGAAAAAGACATCTCTTCTGATCCCAGCTCCATCAGTTTCCGACCCTGGGCTGGTGACTTCATCTCTCAGAACTTTTTTTTCATCAGTAAAATGGGTATAAAAGTCCTGATGTCCATATGACTGACTTAGTTGTTGTAAGTAGCAAATTAGGTATTTACTGAGCCCTGTAAAAATGTAAGGCATTGCTTTTGGTTAATAATAATAATCCTAGGTTATTAAGAAAAGGTTAGGTTATGTTAGACATTTGCTGAAAATAAAACAATCATTGGTGACCATTTTAGCATTTTTTAAGCAGTAAAACTATGTGGTTGTAAAGAAGTAAGTGACCTTCAGTTTGCTGGATAATGTATTTATTGTATGGAACAGCCCCATAGACCCTGACAGGGAGAAAGAATGCATCTAGAGTAAAACATTTAACTGTTCATCATCTGAAAAATTGTCATAATCATTGTCTTGCTCTGTGCTGTCATGGTGAGGCTCAATGAGGGGATGAATATGAAGTATATAAGGTAAAAAGTATGGCACAAATGTAATGGATGATAGTCAATTGTTATCATCTTTACGAATTAAAGTCTGGTATTAGCAACTTTGCAAATGAATCCATTTGCACAGTTGACCATATTTTATTTATTTAATTTATGTTTTTCTTCTTGTCCTTATGATTTTGATTTCAGGATACATGTTCTGTTTCTCTTTTAGATATCACTTTGCTTAAATCCTCCATTCTTATCTCCTGTAGTCTCTGCTTCTTCTTCTCTCATCCCTAAAAAGTCATAGAAAGCCACTTGGGTGAAAAACCTTCTCTCTGTTCTTTTTAATGGGGATATATGCGTGAGTCTGATTTGATCGTGTGATTTAGGTCATTGTTGGCTAGTGTAGTTCTTCGTGGCTGGCCAGTGTTCGTATAACTGGTAAGATAGGTGTAACGGTGCTGGCTCCCTCTCCACCAGCAGTGTCTTCACACTCAGTTGCCCCAGGAACTCTTATATTACATTTGCATGCTAATTTATGCAAATCATATCTGAAAAGTCCTTAGGACCTAGATATCAGAGTTGCTTTGCTATATATAAATTGTGTGTTGATTAAAAAAAAAATAGATCAAGGATTCAGTCAGCATTCTTTTCTTTCAAATTATTGATATATTACCTTGCTGTATAAGTTGAATGGTCTTGAAAAGTATCAGATAAAAAAGTAGTGCAGGAAGAATCTGACCCTTGATGTACTGCTATTAAAATAGTGTGAATGGGGCCTCCCCAGTGGCACAGCAGTTGAGCGCTGGGTTGCGAAGCTGCCCGCAGCCTCTGCAGCGCCGGTTCGATCCCAGGCTGCTCCCCGGCCACCAGAGGAGGGTCCCACTCCTGCCACCCGCTGCTCCCCCAGCAGTGTACTTCGGTCCTTCTGCCTGCTCTGCTCCCTGCTCTGGCTCTGGTGAATTCTCTCACCCTCCCGGGCTTCTGACTGTACCGAGTGCTTGTATAAATAAATAAATAAATCTTTAAAAAAATAAAATAAAATAGTGTGAATGTAGTTTTCCCTTTTTTAAAAATATTTTAAATATACAGAAAAAGGAGGAAAATAGTAAATACTTGTGTCTTCACTATCCAGATTTGACAAATTTTAACATTTTTCTGTATTTGCTTCAGATTTTTTTTAAGAAATAAAATATTACAGGTATAGCTAAAGTCTCTTTTATAAACTCTCTCCCCATTTAATACCCCTCCTTCGTCATAGTTTACACTTGTTATAGTATGGACCGCTTCTGTTTTTATACTTGTACAGCTTAAGTATCTAGCCATAAACAATATAAGTTATTGTTTGAAATCCTATACCTTTCATGTAAATGGTTTCTTACAGTATTAGTATGTATCATTCTGCAGTTTACTTTCTCCCCACTTAGATTTCTAAGCCTTGTTCATATTGATACATGAAATATAATTTATTAATCTAACTGCTCTATAGGTTTTCCCATAGTTTATTTTCAGTTCTTACTGATTAAAATTTAGGTGGTTTCCGTTTTCTTTCTTCCATAAACAATGAAGTGAATATCTGTGCTTTCGGTGTACATGTGTGAGAGTTCCTCTGGGTTGAGTGTTTACATAGAATGGAACTACTGACTGGCAGTATGGGTGCATCTGCAACTTTGCTAGAACAATCAAACTGCTCTCCCAAGTAGTGAGGCCAGCTTACTTCTGCAACAGTAGCTTGTGAGATCATTTGTTTTTGTGCATCCTGGTTGTATTTGGTATTGTCACACTGAAATCCGTCCCCCACCCCCATCTGACGGATTTGAAGTGCTATCTCATTTTTAATTTAGATTTTTCTTACTGTTGGTCATAATATTTTCATGTTTTTATTGACAGTTCAGATTTTCTCTTTAAATTGCTAGTTTCTATCCTTTACCTATTTCTCTATTGGATTGTTTTTCTTATAGATTTGTAGATACTCTTTATATATTTTGCATAGTAATCCTAAATCAATTACATCTATTGTGCATATTTCCTTCCATACTCTGACTTGTCTGTCTGCTTCATGGTTTTTTTCAGTCAACAGTGAGTTGTAGTTTCGTGCAATTAAATTTATTTTATTTTATTTTTAAAGATTTATTTATTTTTGTACAAGAGCTGGGGTACAGGCCAGAGGCACGGGAGGGTGAGAGGATTCACCAGAGACAGCAGGGAGCAGAACAGGCAGACGACAGAAGTACACTGCTGAGGGGAGCAGCGGGCGAGACAGAAGAGGTCTGCCATACCATGTGGGATTCTCGCCCGCCAACGGGGATTGAACTGGCACTGCAGAGGCTGTGGACAGCTTCACAGCACGGCGCTCAACCGGCTGTGCCACCGGGGAGGCCCTCGTGCAATTAAATTTAAATACATCAGTATTATATTTGAGTTAGTGAAAGCTTTATTTGCCCCAGTGTCTCCTCTATTTTCTTCTAAAAGCTTTAAAGTTTTCCTTTCTCATTTAGGATTTTATTCCGGAATATTTTAGAATTTAAGTGTTGTTTGGAGTGAGATGAGAATCCAGTTTTATTTTGTTACCTGTGGATACACACAATCTCAGCCCTGTGTTGAACTGTGTAGTTCATACTCACTGACTTGTCATGTGGCCTTGAACATACCCTCCTCCTTTGCTGGATTCTGCCTGTTCCGCACCACTCCCACTCCGCCTTCATCATTGCAGTTTTATCACGAACATTTTATCTCTAGGTGAATAAGACTTCTCCCCCGCCCCACTCCCCACTTTGTTGTTCTTGAGAATCACGCGCTATTCTTGGAATTTCACTTTTTGTAAGAATTTTAGGATCAAACTATTTAGATCCGCAAAAAATTATCTGTCCTGATTTTAATTGAATTTGCATTTGAAATTATAGATTACTTTGGGAACAACTGGCATCTTTACAATATTTTTTTTCATTCGTGTAAACAATTTGTTCAGACCTTGTCTAGTGTCTTTTAAAAATACCTTTGAAATTTTTTCTGTAAATGTTTTGTACAACTTTTGTTACATTCTTGTTAAGTGCCTTATAATTTTTCTTGACAATGGGAGATTTTTTCTCTTCTGTTTTCTCTAATTAGTTACCTTAACATGTGGGAATGATACTGATTTTTGTGCATTTTTCTTCTTTTATCCAAAAACCTTGCTGTGAACTCTGTTGTTGTAATGTTTTGTGGAGTCTCTTGAATTTTCTATGTAGATAACATCCTCAAGTAAAGATAGTCTTATTTCCTTTCCCACTGCCGGTTGAATGTCATATGTGAAGGTCAGGCTTTATTTTGTGTCAAATTGGGAACCATTGAAGGTTCTGAGAAGTGACATTTTAAGTATCTACATCTTAGAAAAGTAATTTTGGTGGCCAGGTAAAAGTATGATTGAAGATAAAGAAGAGGCCAGTGAGGAGATACTATTATTATAGCCACAAGACATTGTATACCTGACCTTGGGAAGGTCATGGACAAAGGAAGGGAGATAAGTGCAAGACATTATTTTGCCCTTAGGATCAAAGGGACCAGAAGAATGGGTGAAGGTTGGTGGTGTGAGACATAGGGAGTCAACCATGACATGGAGGTTTCTGCTAGTAGAGCTGCTGTAGAAGCCAGGGGATGAGGAGCAACTTTGGCAACAGAACATCTCAGCTTTCAGTAGGCCTGGGATAGCTATTTGGATGTCTATAGAGAATCATTTTCACCACTTTGATTTGAATAACTTTTCGTCAGTTTGTCCTTCTGCAATCTCCCTGTAGATAAGTATCAACCTGATAGAGAGCTTCCAGTGACCCAGAAGTTGGAAAGTGAGCTTGATGTATTAGATGTGAACGTTCTCCCAGAAGAAGCCCCATCTATTCTAGAGCAGAACGCAAGCTTCAAAGAAGGTATGTTAGCTCTGGCCAAAACCAAAACAGTGAAAAAGAAGCCTGTGGCCGAGAATCTGCCTTTGAAGAAGAAAGATACTATGGCACCGGCAAGACTACAGCAAGTAAGGAAACCACTTCTTGGTTTTGGTCCATTTGTACTAATCTGACATTGTCCAGAGTCACACAGAGTAGTGAATGGTGGAGCCAGGATTTGAGTTGCCAGTGCCTTTGAGTCCAACTCTCTAAACAAAGCTGATTTCGTTTAGCTCCTGGTTATTTTTATTTTGTTTGGCAAACAAATAACCATTTTTAATATTGTGCTAGTACAGAGTATTCTCTCTTGTCCTGTTTTGGTAGGATATTAAGTAATTTGATAACAAAGGTCCTAATTGGGCAGGTTATTTTAAAATCCTTTTTTTCCCTTGCTTCTTATTTAGAAGTGTGAAATTTGAGGGGATTAAGATTTGATTCCTGCTTAAGATAAATAATCACTCAATATTAAAAGGCACTCTAAGGTAACTTCCTAAAATGGCTCTGGGAGCCAGCTGACTTAAAACTACATTACATTTTAAGCTTTTTTCTATTGTTTAGCTACCAGAGGAGCACTGGCCAGAAGATCACATCCTAACCTGAAAGCTTGATGTAGTTACTGCCCTTTGGTGGTGCAGCTAGAGGCTTCACTAGGAAACCAATATGTTGTCAGGTGACCCCAGAGAAAGGATATTTACCAGTTATCCATAGGCCATGGATTAGGGTCAGGTCTTTTTTTTTTTAAAGATTTATTTATTTATGCATGCAAGAGCTGGGGTACATGCCAGAGATGCGGGGGGTGGGGGGCAGTGAGAGGATTCACCAGAGACAGAGTGGGGAGCAGAACAGGCAGACTGACTATACACTGCAGACTGAAATACGCTGCTGAGGGGAGCAGCGGGCAAGACAGGAGAGATCCGCTTCACCATGTGGGTAGCTCCCTGGCAGGCCGGGGATCGAACTTGTGCTGCAGAGGCTGTGGATTGCTTTACAGTGCGGTGCTTAACCCCTTGCACCACCAGGGAGGCCCACAGATCTTTTTTTTCTTCAAAAGAGACTCTTACGGGGGCTCTCTGGGAAGTCACGAGGGAACCTATGTGCAGTCAGCCGGTTGCTCTTCTCCAGGGACAGCCTCGTTCTCCACAGCATTTAAAAATAGCCTGCTTCATTCTCTTGAGAGGGCGGTGCCTTCCCACCTTCATCTTATCCTACTCCTCCCATTTTAGCCCATTTCATCTTCTAGAAACTCTTGAAGAAATTCCCACTTTATAGATGAGAAACCTAATACTTAGAGCAGTTAAATATTTTTGCTGAGAATATTTTCTAGCGTTTTTTTTTTATTTGTTTGACTAGGAATAAAACAAATAAGTGTGTAATATATATATATTATATATCTTATATGTACAAAGAGAGGGCAAAGGCAGGGATTCTAATTTTGTACGTCCCCCTACCCCCACCAGAGATGTGTCAGTGTAGTTTACACTGTCCTCCTCGTTTCTTCCACAGTGCTTTCCACCTAGGTTTCATGCACCTAGATGCATGAATAGCATAGGGACACTACAAGCTTCAATAAACTGGAGGTTGGAATCAGTTTCTTTGGTATCCATTTGACTTTATAATTCATATTTACCTTTTACAGACACTCTATAAAACTGAAAAAAGTAGACCAACCCAGCCTCTCAGCAAAAGCAGGTTGCAAAAAACAACAGTCTCATCCAGATTAAAAGTGAACCAACAGCCTGTAAAAGACCACAGGACTCCTTGGATACCTCCAAACCCCACATCCCCTCCAGCATCTCCTAAATGGTATGTAAAGATTCGGGTGACTATTTGAGCACATGATCTTACTTTTCCTCCACAGATCAAGGGTGAACTGTTGCTTAAGGCAAATAGCAGCAGCCTTAGTTCCCATTCTCTTAGAAATACTTTTTTGGGTAAGTAATACTTGGAAGTATTTCTTTTGAAGCCTGTTGGTTCCTCACATGGGCCATCCAGCATCCTGTGGACATTTGTACAGGGAATCATGTGTGTCCTTGTACAGAGAATCAGGGGCTTCACTGTCTCTTCCCGCAATAAATTCCAGTTTTCTGAAGTCAGGAACTGTGCCTCTCTTATACCTGAATGTCCACTGCCTAGCACAGTGCCTGGCATTTAGTCACTCTTAATAGACATTCATTAAATCTTTGCTAAATGAACACTTTAAAATAATTCCAATTCCACCTCCAGATAATTTTTTTTTTTTTATGGCCAGAAGATTCCTCTTTATTTTTTTTTTAAATAATTTTATTTTTATATTCCCCATACAATTGCAACCCCCCCATTTTGACCCCAATCCCTCCCCTCCCACCCCCCACCCCACCCCCAAAAAGTATCTCTGGTTCATAGTTTTTTGTTGATTTTGATTTTCACTTTCTTATGGTTATTCATTTTCCTGGTCTCTTATTTAAGTTTTCTAGATTCCTGCTATGAGTGAGACCATCCGGTATTTTTCTTTTTCTTTCTGGCTTATTTCACTGAGCATGATCCCTTCCAGCGCCATCCATGTTGCTGCAAATTGCATGTGTTTATCTTTTTTGAATGCTGAGTAATATTCCATGGTGTATATGGACCACATCTTCTTGATCCAGTCATCTATTTTTGGGCATTTGGGCTGTTTCCAAAGCTTAGCTATTGTAAATAGTGCTGCTATAAACATAGGGGTGCAGGTGCTCTTTGGAATTGATGTTTCTGTGTCCTTTGGGTAATGTTCAACATCACTTGTAATCAGGGAAATGCAAATCAAAACTACAATAAGATACCATCTTACACCAGTGAGAATGGCACATATTAAAAAAACTAGCAACAACAAATGTTGGCGAGGGTGTGGAGAAAAAGGAACTCTTCTGCACTGTTGGTGGGAATGGAAACTGGTCCAACCACTATGGAGAGCTGTGTGGAGATTTCTTGACCTACTAAACATAGAGCTTCCATATGATCCAGCAATTCCAGATAATTTTAAATTATAAAACCATATACATCTCATAAACACTGTCCTGCATACAGGGACAGTAGGATAATGCTCATGTTACTGTCTTGTCACGTTCATTCAGAACACCTGTAGATGAGGAGCCTCCACTCCTCAGAGCTGGAGAAAAGGTACTGTCCTTCAGGGACAGCAGGAAATAAGTGGACACAGCCTTTGGGGGATTGGTTAAAGGTCAAGGGGAACTTGTTTACCATGGGGCCATACTTTTTGAAAGAACAAGGGAGCAGGAGGTCAGAAGCAAAAAGCAGTCATATAGGGACGAGAAGATGGTGACTTGAGTGCTGCTTTTTTGCAGCGTAGTCAGAGGACAGGGTAAGATACCTCCTTGGATTCACTTGAAGACTTTGAATGATTCCAAATGAGTAGTCTTGCTTGTCTTTCAACCTTCATTTTAAAGTTGAAGAAATAATCTGTGAGATAATGTCTTTGGTTATGTGGCAGAGCGAGCTGAGACTAGAATCTGATCTTCTGATTTCATAATATACGTTCAGTTTTTATTTATCTACTCTAAATTCTGTATTTTCACATATGTGTTGGCATAGAGATGTGAATTCAATTGGTAAGATCATAAAAACCTCACTTAGTTGAGGTTTGTATTGCAATCCAAGTCTATAAAGGACTGTCTGGGGTATGCGTGACAGGTGAGGGTAGGGCTGTGGGCTCACTGTGCTAGATTAGGCCTTACACAGGGACAGGGTTGCTTTGTAATGTGGATTGTGATTTGTGACCCAGATCCATCAGGTAATGGCTTTTGTTGGAGTTCACCTATAATTAACAGTTGTCTTTTCATTTAAAATAGTGATTGCTTCTATGAAGTAAGGAGAACTTCTCTCCTTTGCCATTGAGCCTGACTCCTGGAGGATCTCACTGTTCTTCCCATTCAGCTTCTGCTTCAAGAACCCGTGCTGTAGACACCATTAGTTTAGCGCTGGCTTTTTGATGAGCCATTGGATGAGCCATTGGATGTGGAGTGAATGATTATGAAGCGTATACCTTTTCATTTTTTGCAGTGCTGCATGGCTAAGGGTGAAACCTAATGCTAAAGATGCCACAAAAGAACAGTCTGTTCAGCAAGAAGATGTTCAAGAGGAAAGTCACTTCAGAGGTGCTGTTGGGCACGAAGCAGCCAGGTTGGTGCTGGTGTTCAAATATTTGAAAATGAAAGGACCCTTTACACATAGACTCAGAAGTGAGCACTTCCATCTTTTCACTAAACTGCATAGCTTGCAAGCGCCCTCTCTTTTATTCCTTATTTTATTCATTCAAAAATTATGTATGTGTCAAGTGTCTGCCGATAGCTTGTTTTATGTGTGGCACAGGCGCCAACTCTGTGGTGACAGAATCCCAGCTCCTTATTTATAGTCAACAGGGAGGATATGTCACTAGCTCTCATTTAAGATAGAGCATGGTATGTGCCTAAGAACTAGGGGGTTAAGAACTGAAAGCATTTAGAGGGGAACAGCATGCTTTTTGCTGCAGATATCTAGGTTTCACGAGGGAAATGGAAACTAAATCAGGGCTTGAAGAATAGGCTTAGGATAAGGGAGAGAGGGCCTGGAGGGTGGAGTTGAGAATATTCCAAGGGAAAAGAGCATTGAAAACAGGTGGCTCTGCATTTGTTTGGCTGAAATTGTTCTTAAATTTTGGGAAAACAAAAATGAAGTAAGCGGTTAAATAATATGATAATATTTACCTCTCTGAAATTGAAAGACTCAAGGCCTTCCACATACAATAAAACTGTTGAGAGTTGATTTTTCTCTTCTGCTTTTATTTGGCTTCACTATGCCTTTGTGGCTCTCCTGACAATCTATTTCTTTCTCTAAATTTGAAACTATATAGCAAGGGCTTTGTTTTATAGTTGAACAAGAAATCCTTAGAAATCCTCGGTACAGTGATGCCTAGTTTCCTTGAGAACACTTGTGGGCAGTTTCTTATTGCTCTGCTCACTGGGAGTACTACTGTACATAAATGTCTTTTTATTTACATTACCATCACATGGAGAGCTTTCCAGGGGTGTTACTGAGTCTTTAGTGGGGCCAGGATTAAGCTCTGAGGGGTCCTGACTCCTGGTCTGTGTAATAACCTGCAGGTCAAGGCAGAATTGGTCTGATTCTTTTGTACTGTCTGCTAGACTTGCTTGGCTTGATGCTGAAACTTCCAAAAGACTGAAGGAACTAGAAGAATTAAAAGCTGAAGAAATAGGCAAAGTGCAAAAACAGAGGTAAATATTTGTTTCTGAGTTTGAGGAAGCTGAAGCAGACCTGTTCTTTAGTGTCTAGCTACTCTGGCAGCTAATTGAGATTGTAGAGAGGTGTAGTTATACTTCTTGTGTTTACTGGCTCTCCGCCTGCTTCAAGACTTTTGAAGTCACCTAAGAAATCTGTAGCGGAGCCAAGATTAGAGCTTAAGGGGATCTTGACTTTGCTTTGAGGGGAGTTGGGATGACTCTTTCGTATTCTCCTCTAGACTTGAATGGCTTGATGCTGAAACTTCCAGAAGAACAAAGGAGTTGCATGAACTCAAAGCTGAAGAAATGGATCGACTTCAAAAACTGAGGTGTGTGTTTGATTCTGAGGAGGAAATCTAGATAGTTTTACCAACCAACTTGGACTGCTTAAGCCTAACCTCACTTAATGGGTGAATGAATGAATACATGAAAACCTGCAAACCTGTGTGTATTTGATAAAGTATTTTTGCTGGGAAATACTGATTTTATGTGGAGTTTGAATGATAACTGGAAAAAAAAATCTATTATTTTGGGGAAATTTTGGCTGAAAGATTAGTGTCTTACATCTGTTAGTGTTGCCCTCAAAGGTGTTTTTCTCTTTACCAGGTCCCAGTCCTGAGGACAGAGGTTAATATGATGTGCATGTTTGCACATATGAATGAATTTATATATATATTTGGCTTCACTTGGGTGCTGCCTAAGGTTTCCAAATAAGGTTGCCTTATTCTGTTCTCTGCCTGAGAGTGTAATCACCTAACTAAAGGCGTGAAGACATTTTTGACATTTAGTCTGTGCAGCTGCCACTACCTCGTTTTTCCAGCTCTGATAATTCACCCTGAAGTCAGGTGAATAGAATACTCTTTGCAACAGCTGTGCATTTTGTCATCAAACCTGACAGGACATTCACATCTATTTGAAGGGCTATGGTTCTTTTGTTAGAGGATTAAGACTTTTTTGTCTGTAGTTAAGATTTCAAGTCATACAATCACAGAATCTTAGGATTTGCAGGATCTTCTGCCACAGCAGATGCTTCCTATTGTTATGCAGTAGCTGTAACATGTTCACGCACACACAGCTCCTGTGCTAGGTGGTCACAACAGTCCCAGGCACTCCTTTCCTTAGTCATCTCTCACTATTAGAAAGGTGTGGCCTTAGGTTGGGATGGAATTAAATTCTCAGTGACTCCTATCCATGTGTTCTTCTGGAGAAATAGCAAAGACATAATTTTCTGTGCTCCAGTTAGCCCTTGGAGTGTTTTTTTAGTCAAGCAAATTCATACCTGTAGAAGAATATGCTACAAGTACAATCTAACATATTACAAAATTAAACCCATGCACCTCCATGCTGAGCCAAGAAATAGATCATGACTTGGCTCTAGACATTTCCTGTGTTTCTCCTAGTTGTATCCTTTTTTTCCCCAGAACTAACCATTGTTCTGATTCCTGTGTTAATCTTTATATTACCCTTTCCATAAACCTATTGCCCCTGTATATATCCCTAACAATATATTGTTTAATTTTGAAAACTGAGAAGCAAGCATAATCCTAGCTGGACAGAGTTCACTCATTACCTGTCCTGTGTATCTCTGGGAGTTTAGGCATTTGTCCCAGGAAATCAATGGGTAGGGGCACATGAGTCCTTGCCATGTACTTACTACATTTGGAGCATCAGGAAGTGAACCAGGTAGACTGCACTTCTGGAAGAAACTGGTTAGGAGGATCAGGTGGTCAGAGCTGCTGCTTAGCTCTTTCAGGTCAGCTTTTGTGGGACGAGAGGAGTATCGTTAGTGGACAGTAGGTCCCAGGGGGATGTGCAGGTGCTTCATCAGCACAAGGGCAAGATGAACCACGTGTCTAGGGCAGGTACACTCGTATAGCTTTGCCTATTTTCCATATCATGTGTGTCATCGTAGTGTATTTGCTTATTTTTATGGAACTGATTTAACCTCTTGATAAGGCATGAATGGGAAGTAAATCTTTCCAAATCTTGTAAGTCAAAAAATGCCTTTAGGACCTCCCTGGTGGCTCAGGGGGTTAAAACACAACCTATGAAGCTATCTGCAGCCACTGCAGCACGAGTTCAATCCCCGGCCAGGGAGATACCCACATGGCGTAGCTGACCTCTCCTGACTCGCCTGCTGCTCCCCTCAGCAGTGTATTTCAGTCAGTCTGCCTGTTCTGCTCCCTACTCTGTCTCTGGTGAATCTTCTCACCCCTCACACCTCTGGCCTGTACTCCAGTTCTTGTCTACATAAATAAATAAATCTTTAAAAAAAAATGCCTTTATTCTGCTCTCATATTCACATATATACAAGTGCTCACATTAGAGTATCTGTAATTGAAGATTATTTTTTATCAAACATGTTTGAATTACATTTTTATTGTGAGATACTTGTAGATTCAACTGCAATTATAATAATATAGAGGAATTTAGGGTGTCCTTCACCTAGTTTTCGCTGATGGTGGCATCTTGGGAGCCATCATAAGTCGCACACCAGGATATCAACAGACACGTAGTTGGAATGCAGGACACGGTGTCATCGCAGCCACCCCTCATGTGACCCTTTATGAATACACCTGAATACACCTGCTTCCTTTCTGTCCCACCTTCCGTTGGAGCCTCGGCAACACTAACCTGTTCTCCTGTTCTCCCTGTCTATGATTTGTTTTTATGATGTTCTTGATAGCTCAAGAATGTTGTATGTATAAGTAGAAATCTTGAGTATGTGACCTTTCAGGATCGGCTTTTTTTTTTTTTTTAAACACATTTCTCTGGGGATTCATCCAGCTGGTTGCATTTATCAATCGTTTGCTCTTTTTGGGGGGCTCAATTATAGTTCATGGAACAGATGTACCACAATTTATTTAACCAATCATCTTTTGAAGGACATCCAGGGTTCCCAGTTTTAGGCTAAATTTCTATAAACATTCATATATAGGTTTTTTAGTGAACACAAGTTTTTGTTTCTTAGGGATAAGTGCCCAGAATACAATTGCTGGAGTGTTTTGGTAGCTGTGGCTTTTTATAAAACTGCCAGACTGTTTTTCTGACCTTTTCGGGTTCCCACCAGCAAGGCTGGAGGGATGCAGTTCTGATCTTTGCCAGCACTTGGTGTTGACACCGCTTCTTTTCACCATTTTGGTAGGTGTGTAGTGTTAATCTCAGCCTAGGTCGAAGTGATTTCCCTCCTAGCTAATGATGTTGAGTATCTTTTTCTGTGTTTATTTGCTCTCTACTTGGTCTTTGCTGGTGTGTGTAGGGGTGGGGCCTCAGATTTTTCTGTGGGGTTTGTCTACAAGAGCTGTGTTTTCTAAAGGTTTTATTCCTCCCCCCCCAAATCCCCCGCCCCCCCCCCCCAGGCTAACTTTCTTCGTACTTTTACTAGAGAGAGTGGACTTTTATTAGGGCATATTTTTATATTTTGACTGTGCCTCTTGGTATTCCTACATTGCTGGCTTCTCCCATACCTAGTCTGGGATATAGAAGATGAAAAGAAAACTCAGAGAATACCATTGTACTGTTCCTCAGGTCCTGAAGTCCCTAACTGGTCTGCCTTCTCTGCTCTACCTTTTCCATTGTCTTACGTTTGTTTATAAAGGTTGTTTATAAAGGTTCTTAGTTGTACTTAATGGTAAGAAAATAGAAAAGTACATTTATTATTCCACCTCTCCAAAGTAGAAAGCCTGATCTGAATTTTTAAAGCATTGTTCCACTGTCTTGTTGCTAATAAGAAATCTGAATCATGCTTTTTTTCTCTAGAAGCTTCTTTCTCCCCAGTGTTCTGAAATTTCATAGTGATAGGGCTTGATGTGAGTCTGTTTTCATTCACCAGTGAACCTTTTGAACCTGGCAACTTATTTTGTTTGCTTCTTAGAAATTGATTGGCTTGGGCCTTGCTGGTGGCATAGGGGTTAAAGTCTCAGCACTATCAAGCTCTCACCAGCCACTGTGGCATGAGTTCAATCTGTAGCCGGGTAGCTGACCCACATGGCGTGGCAGACCTCTCCTGCCTCGCCCGCTGCTCCCCTCAGCAGTGTATTTCAGTCAGTCTGCCTGCTCTGCTCCCCACTCTGTCTTTGGTGAATCCTCTCACTCTCCCACTCCCACACCTCTGGCCTGCACCCAAGTTCTTGTATGCATAAATAAATAAAAATAAATCTTAAAAATAAAGGAATTGGTTGGCTTTATTTCGTACTTGTTTTCCTAACTTTAGTCTCTTTCAAGAACAGGAATTCCTGTTTTTTGATGTTGGACTTCTTGGATTGGTCTTCTGATTTTCGTACCTGCTTTTTCCTCTTCTCTCTCCTGCCATCCTTCTCTCCGTCTCCTTTCTCTTTCCTATGAGTACATTTCCTCAACCTCATTATCAAACCTGTCTGTTGAATTTGCCATTTCTGCTACAGTGTTTTTAGATTTTGAAAGCTCTGTTGTAGGCTCTGAAAATCTCTTACTATTTCCTAGTTTCCTTTTATGTATACAGTACTATTTGCTTTCCAAGTATATTTAACAATAGCTTTCCCCCTTCCCTTTGTCCTACTTTTCCTTCCTTAGGTATTTAGTAATTCTTGTCTATCTTCTAATGTTTAAATGTAGGGTACTGATTACTGATTGAAAGCTCTGAGCATGTGGGTTGGAGTTAGTATTCTAGTTTTAACTTTTTTTTAAATGGTAGTATAGTTTACAGTACAATTATAATAAAATGAAGTCTTAATGATATAATTCAATAGGTTTTGACAGATGTATACTTGGAGAACTAGTACTTTACCCAAGATAAAAACTATTTTCATCAACCTAGAAATTCCCATATGTCCTTTTCCAGCCATTCCTTGCTGCACACTACCTGAATTTCACAGAGGCAACTGCTTTCTAGCAACTTAGAATGGTCTCATCTGTTCTTGAATTTCATATCAATAGAATTACCAGAATCTATCCTTTGTGCCCAGGTACTTTACAAAAATATTTGAGATCCATCCACATCGTGCATCAATCAATAGTTTGTTCCATTGTATGAATGTCCCATAGTCTACTTACCATTTCCTGTGGATTAACATTTGGGTTTTTTCCTATTTTTAGTATGAATAAAACTACTATAAATAGTCTTACACAAGTCTTTTGTAGACATTTGCTTTTATTTCTCTTGGGTAAAGGACAGGCAGATTTTTAATTGGCCATAAATTTTTCCAAAATTGTATTATTTTTTACTCTCCAAGGCAAAGCATGGTGAGTTCCTTCCTAGTTCTTATGCATTCTAGCTAATATCTGGTATTGTCAGTCTTTTTAATTTTAGCCTTCTTAGTGAGAGTATGGTGGTGTCCCTTTGTTGTTTTATTATCATTATTTTAATTGTGACATTAGGAGTCTCTCCATCAGATGGTGCTTATTCACCTTGTCCAGGAGACTGATGATGATGAGCTCCTTTTCTGGTGTTTACTCTTTAATGTCTGTTCAAAACTTTTACCTAGTTTCTATTTTTTTAATTACTGATTTTTAAATATATTTCTGGATTTGCAGCCCTTTTCAGAGATGTGTATAGCAAATATTTTCTCCCAGTACTGTGGCTGGCCTATATATCTGCTTAATGGTGTTTTTCAATAACTAAAAGTTTTAAATTGTGGTTAGGACCGGCTTATCATTTATTTTATTTTACTGTTAGTCTTTTTTTGGTAAACTGTTTCAGAAATCATTGCTAATGCTAAGATCCCAAGGATATTTTCCCATGTTCTTTTTCTAAATACTTACAGGCTTACCTTTTATTTTTATGTTTGTGATTCATTTTGAATTAATTTTTGCATCTGAGGGTGGTGAGCTGCTAATTAAGGTTCACTGTTTTCCTTATGGATGTCTGGCTAGTCCAGCACATCTGATGAAAGGGTTATTGAACTTGAGTTATTTAATCTAGGGTAGGGTCATTTGCGTGGGCTGTCCTAGGGACCCTCATGTTGGTCTTTTGGCCTTTCCTTTGGGATAAGTCAGACTGCCCAGAGAAGTTTTCTGATCTTTTGCCCAGGGGGACAGGATGCTATTGTCCTAGGTGCTGAGTTGGGAAGAAGGCTGTGAGTCTAACCACTCAGCGTTCAGCATGCACACATGATTCCCTTTTTTAAGTAGGGCACCTGCAGCCTCATCTGTGATTGACATCCTATAGTCAAGAAACCACTGCAGAGAATCAGCAACCAACTGACTTCTCTGTGTTGGAGAGAGGCAGTTGTCCAATTGGGTGAAGAGGGGGAGAGGGACCCAGGGGACTTGCTTTTCAAATATCATTTGATTCTTCCATATTTAAGCCATCCCGTTGCAGCTTACCCCTAGATTGGAACTGCCGGCTCTTGCCAGCCCTGTGTCCATTCAAGTTAGCAGGACAAACTGGGTTCAGTTTATCCCTTTACTGTCCTAGAGTTCAGTTTGTCAGGTCAACTAAACTTATTATCATTTTTGTCCTTCTGTCTTCCAACACCGTTTCTTTCTTGTCTTTGGGGGTTTATATCTAACTCTATATTAAATAGGATTTAGGGAGGAACAGTTTTCGTTTCATTTGTTTTATCTTCTCTTTGGTTGTTTAAAGGCAGCCATTATTCATGTGTCTTCAAATGCTTTCTAAATCCTTGCACGCACAGTGGGGTCAGGACCACAGTGTTATATCACCCTGGCACTTGTTGGAAATGCAGAAACTCAGGCTTTGCTCAGACCAAGCAAATAAGGATCTACATTTTAACAAGAGCCCCCAGGGAATTTGTGTGGCCTTTAGAATGATAGTCATTTGATTTCCCTTCCCTTAGAGTAGGAAGGAAGTATGCAAAAGAGGATATTTTCTTGCTTTTGATTTTTCCATTTTGTTTTTACATAGTGTTTCTGCCACCCAGTTAGCAGACAAGGTAGAGAAGGCAGTTATGGACCGTTTGAAGCCTCTCCTGGTCAAAGCCCAGGTAATGTAGTTCATTTAATTTGCTTGCCTTTGGGTCAGCCTATAGAACAGTCACTACAGAGGTCACACTAAGTGTCCCCTGGAGCTGGAGGCCACTGCCTGTGGTGCAGAGCATGGGTGCAGTGCTGCCAGGCCCCACAGACCCCCCATGCTGGTAAGGTGATGAGCAGTGAAACTAAGGGGAGAGAAAGTCCTACTTTTGAGAAAAGTGAGATTTTAGATTGCTGTCCACTGTTAATTAGAGCCGATAGTGAGTTTAGTTTTTGATTCACTGCTTCCACACTAATGCTCACTCTTTCACCTCAGTGGTTTGGATTGGTTATTATTCCAAAGAGTGAGATGTTAGGACAGCTCTGTGCACAAACCACTGTTTTCTACAAGATGAAATAATGTGCAGCATCACTGACAGGTTGAGCCATCCCCCTAAAAGCTAAGTGTAAGTTGAATGCTGCAGCCAGCCCTGGAGGCAGTCTTTTGGGAGGAATAGAGGCGGTCTTTTGGGAGGAATAGATGGGGCCACCAAAGAATTCTGTAATAGCAAACGAAACAAATGACTTTCTGGGTCCCTGAGAGGCCACTAAACTTCTGTATCTCTAGTTTATTAATGTTCAATTATGATAAATGTTCATAGAAATCTCAAGAAGTAAGAGGGACCAAATAGTTCAACCTCCTTGTTTGAAAATGATGAGGCTATGGAACAGAGAAGTTGAGTAATTGCATAAAAACACACAGTGGATTTGACAGTGTTTGTAAAGTTGAAGGAAGAACAGGGCAGAAATCCAAGTTCAACACACGGCATTTATTTTTATGAAGACAAAGTCCTTTGAATTTCCGCAAACTGCCTAATGTAGCTAAAGCCAGGGAACAGTTCCACACAGAAGTTATCCTGGTAACAGAATTCATTTGTACTAATATGGGTTGTAAATTCTTATGATTCATGAATTTGTTTGTCTGTTTTAATAGAGAGTCAATTCTTCTGTGCAAGCGGATACTCACTTGAAGGATCAGCTACCAGGAGACCCAGCAGCAAACCAGCCTGCAGAGAAGGTGTGTGCAGGCCGGTGTTGGGTGTTCTGGACTGACCCTGGCATTATTACATGAGAATGTCTTTCCTTGTAAGGAAAGTGATAAGCAGATTCTTTGCAAATACTAGATTATTGTACTCAAGAAGGGTGTAAATTATTTTTCATATTTGGCGTGTTAAGTCTTACAGTGTATAAATTAGCATTATGACTTAGATCAGCCATGCAAAAGGCATGCTGAAATCTCTGGAGACACAGCTTTTTGTCAGTGGCTCTTTCCTCTCCTGATGGCAGAATGAGGGTGCCCTGCCTGACCTGAAATGTTGATGGCCTGTGGCAGGAGAATGGCTGCCCTCATTTCCTTTTGTTCAGCCTAGTTTTGCTCATTACTGGCCTGATTTCCTTCTCACCCAGCGCTAATACTTATTGCTAGGCAAGCATATTTTGAATGCCTGGTACATGACCAATATTTGGCCTAGCAGAGAAAAAAGGTGGCCCAGGGAATAAATGAAACCATTTGAGAAAAAAAACATATTTTGTGTTTGTCCACTCTTGAGCGCTTCCTCTGAGGCCTTGGGCTTCATCTCTGTGGGAGTGTTCCTGCCTAGGCATAGGGCTGTGGAGTGGAAGGTGCAGATAGTACCATCGAATCTTTGTGGAAGTTGTAAAGAAGTTACTGCTTTATTTGTTCAGAGCAAGTAAAGGGCAGAGCAAGTGTGAAAGTTTCAGAGTTAGAGGGAAGTTGCATTGAAGCTTCGCCATCCACTGACCGTCAGAAAGGGAAGACAGTAACTTTCAAGAGGATGATCCTATTCCAATTATTAAGTAATATTTTAACTGCAGTGTATTTTCATAATCTTTCAGACTGTAATTTCATTTGTATCAATTTTTGACAGAATTTCATGTGAAGGCAGGCCTCTAAAGACATTTGATTTTTACAAATTCAGGTGTGCGGTGGCTTGGTGTTTTGTGCAGCATAGATATCAGATGATACATTTTTTTCTAGCAAAAAAATGAGACTAGCATATCTATTCTAGGTAGGCAACTGCATACTATATTTTACTGTGAAAGAAGAATGAAGTAATTATGAATTCTGCCAGTGAAATAGGCATGTTTACTAGAAATAAATATTACCAGAAAGATCAGCCTTCTATGTAAGAATTATTCTGTAGACACTGGTCTTTAATACAATTTATTGAAAATGAAAAGTGTCCAGTATACTTAGAGTTCTTGGTTACTGTTAAGTATCAGCATCATTGCAAGGAGTTTTGTAGGGAGTACCATCAAGAGTTTATAAACAACTGCATAAAATCAAAACAAAAAAAATTTCAAAGTTGGCATGATGAAGTAAGAAGAATTTTTTTATTATGTTAACTTAGAACTGTGGGACCTTGAACTGAGCCTCAAATTCTCATCTCTAACAGTAGATATTTATTTGCTGTGCTTTACAAGTAACATACGGTTCTCTTAATAGATTTACTTATACCCAAGATAAGATCTCTGATATCAAGAGAAAGCTCTTGGAAGGATATCATTTTAACAGATTTGTCTATTGCTACTGCTTTTGTCACTAACTTGCACATGAAATGTATTTTTCAGGAAACAGAAAATTTTAACCTCTCCACAAATGGACACTGCCTGCTGCTCTGTGTCCTGCTTCTTCCTTTGTGATATATTGTGATCTTTCCATTATCAGCCCACCTTATCTTTTGGCATTTAGTGCTCTTGACATTCCATCCTGTATAGGTAGAAACTATTACACATATGCACATATCTTAACTAGATCTGTATTATTGTTTGGTTGTCTCTAGGCTTTTGTAATTTTATTGGAATGGTTATTTAACTGATTTTTATCTCTTTGTTTAAGGTTGGGCATTTCTTCATATTGTTATTGGCTATTAATATATTTGAATTGTTAAAACATTTTTTGAGTTGCTATGAGTAACCATTCACTGAGTGTCTTTGTGCCAACCACTATGCTAAGTGTCCCTATGTGCAAGTGCTGGTATGTTCCTTTTAACTCTGCAGTAAAAGGTTTTTATTTCCACATTATAATTGAAAAGGTTGAGACCCAGAAAGGTTAAGTAAACTTGCCTGCAGTCGTTGGCATATCCCTGGGCAGAACCAGGATTTAGTCCCAGAAATATCTCATTCTAGAATTGGGCATGATCATTTCTCTAGCAGACATTCTATGCAAAAACCTAACCTTCAGACATATATTAAAATCTAAAGTAATACAAGGCATGTAAAAATGCTTTGCAGACTGTAAAGTACTTTATGAATATAAAGAATGTAAGGTTAGGGAAGGTTGGTCAAGTGCTTCCCTGTTATAGTTAGAAAGTCTCAAGCAAAGACAAAGAATCACAAACTTTGTGATGTCATGAGCAGATGTTTTTGCAAAAGCATTGAACCCAAAGAAGATAGCTTATCCTCCGGAGTATGTGGCATGTAAATACACTTCTAAGTGTAGCACAAGGAAGGTGTTTGTTTTATAAACTGACAAAACAGGTAGTCATAATTTACATGGACATTAATGATATAACTTGGCTAATGCTAGCATTTAAATGACTGTGGTATAAATTATGCTTTTGAGGTTTACTGACTTAAGAGAGGTTTGATTTCCCATAGAAACTCAGCTGGTTGGATCATTACATGGTTGTTTATTATGATCAGTAATCTAACTTCTCCTTGTATCATCTTTCCATCCCTTTCCTTGCTTTGTAGGCTATAGCTGTTGATTCTGAGCCCAACAAGATTCATCAGCTAGATGATTCTTTGGAAAATACCACTCATGGGCCCTGGGATATGACTCACTCTAAGATCTTGGAGTCCGAAGCCTTAGCAGCCTTGGGGGACAGCCCATATCTGGAGACCATGATACTCCGAATGGAGGAAATAGAAGTAAGGTCTGGGGCTGTCGGGGAGAGGGTCCAGGGGTAGAGAGGGTCTTGGCCAAGTGCCCCTGGTTTTAAGTCCCAGCTCAGCTGCCCAGCAAGTATCTGACCTTGGTAAAGCCACTTACCCTCTCTAAATCTGTATTATTGTTTGGATAAAATGAGGTGTGAAGTTTATCACTACTTGACACGTAACTCAGGAAATGATCAATATTATTGTCCCCCGATATCGCTGATAATGTGATTCAAAACACACTGGGCCAGAGCTGGTCCCACAAATGGGACTGCTGATTTCCTCATCCCTCAGCTTGTAATTGCTGTTCAGTTGTCTGTGCTACTGGCTAGCGAGTGATCCTATTGATCACAGATAATTTTTCCTTCTTTAATTCCCATGTACTAATGTAGAATGCTTTTCTTTCCAAATTTTAGATGTCAGGCTAAAATCAGGCATTATCCAGTTCATCCCCTGGTTCAAAACAGGAAATTGAGACCCAAGAAAGGAGTGATCTGGCCAGGGTCATAATAAATTCCCACCAGACCTAGGATAAAAATCCAGGTCTCCTGACTCCAAAGCAGCATTTTCTTTTTAATTATACCATGATTAAATCTAATTTTATCTTTGCCACTAAGTAGAAACATAAAAGAAAATTTTTTGTTGATTTTTGAGAATTTAAATATGTGTGGGTTGTCCGAATCTTGTAGCTGATTTCCCTTTCTTGGAGGTGACTGTCTAGACTTGAAGTATCCATAATGGTAGCCTCGAGCCACGTGTGGCTAATTTAGATGTAAATGAATTAAGATTAATCGCCCTCCTCACATTTCAAGTGGTCAGTGGTTAGTGACTACTACGTTGGACATGGCAAACAGAACATTGCTAGCGTCACAGTGAGTTCTAGTTGGTAGTACAGGTCTAGATTAGATTACATGAGATTACATTAATTGCTTCATTTTATTTTAGACTTTACCTCCTGAACTAATCACTTCCTGGCCTGGCAGATACCTGTTGTTATGTCTTTCTCAAATGTCTCTGCAGAATTAATACTTCCTTAATAGTCCTGGTTCTTTTTTTTTTTTTTTTTTAAGATTTATTTATTCATACAAGAGCTGGGGTGCAGGCCAGAGGTATGGGTAGTGAGAGGATTCACCAGAGACAGAGTGGGCAACAGAACAGGCAGATTGACTAAAATACACTGCTGAAGGGAACAGCGGGTGAGTCAGGAGAGGTCTGCTGCGCCATGTGGGTAGCTCCGTGGTTTGGGGATCGAACTTGTGCTGCAGTGGCTGTGGCTAGCTTCATAGGTTGCGTCTAAACCCCTTGCGCCACCAGGGAGGCCCAGTAGTCCTGATTTTTAATGAAACAAATTTTTTCCATAAACTAAACTTGTTTTAATTTTTTTTTTTTTTCAAAGAAATACCAGGAGACAGTTCGCCAAAGATACAGTAAAATTGTATATGCTGATCCTCATCTTTGGATGCAGGGAGAAAAAAATGGTGAGCATCCCCCCTACTTTTTCTCCCAACATTATATTCTGAAAAATTTCAAACACAGAGAAGTAGAAAAAATTGTACAGTGGGCACTCACATACCCACCTTCTAGAGTCTGCTATTTATATGTTTCTGTATTTGCTTTCTCTTTTATCCGTTTGTCTTCTGTCTGTTCCTCAATTCGTTTTGTATTTTAATGCATTTCAAAGTAAGCGGCACACATCTGTGCACATCATCCTAATACCTAGTGTGTGTCAGCGACTGGGGTTGAATATTTATTTATGATTATTTTCCTTTTGAGGCAAAGTTCATGTATAGTAATGTTCAGATCTTAACGGTCTCATTAGATGGGTTTTAACAAATGGTTACATCATTGTTACCCAAAGCCCTATCAAAAGACAGAGTTCCCTTGGGCTCCTGCCCAGTCAGGTCTGCTGTGCCCCCAGCACCTACCGTGCTTTTCCCCCACCATGTATTAGTTGTGCCTTTTCCAGCATTTCATATAAATGCAGTCATACATGCATGGATGCTTGTTGAAGGCTCCTTTCATTCCGCATCATGTTTTATATATTTTTCTGTGTTACTATTTCCTGTTGCCGCTGTGACAAATTTAAGTTTCTAACAAGTTAACAGATTTAGTGACTTAAAACACAGGTTTCTTTTCTCATAGTTCTGGGGGTGAGATGCCCAAAATGAATCCTAAAGGTCTGAAAATCAAGGTTTTTGCAGAACTTTGAGAGAGTTCTGGGGAGAATCAGTTCCTGTCTCTTCTGGCTCCTCCTCGTCTCTCTCCCTCTGCCTATTCAGAGGTCCACTTTGACTACATTTAGCCATGTTGGTAATCTAGGCTATTCTCCACATCGCAACTTAAAGTCTCTCTTGCCACAGAGGGACACATTCTCAGGTTCCAGGCATTAGAATGTGGACACTTCTGTTGGCCATCGTTTGGCTCTAAGCTGGGATCAGTAGTTCCCTCCTTCTTGCAGCTGAGTAGCAGTCCACTGGTCACACGTCTCACCCATGTGCCCATGTGTCTGCATTTGAGTCTTTCTAGTTTTGGTCTATCGGAAATAACTGCTCTGAATATATTCATGTGTTGTCTCTGTATGGACATAGTTTTTATTTTTCTTGGATAAACACCCAAAAGTAAATCTTCCAGGTCATGGGAGTGTAGGTGTATGTTTAACTTTATTAAAAAAAACTGCCAAATCTTTCCCCAAAGTGACTACCATTTTACACTCCCTTCAGCATTGAGTTCCTGCAATTTGATATCTTTGCCAACGATGTTCTTATTTTTAAATGTAACCATTCTGGTGGGTGTGTAGTGATCTTGTGTTTTTAGTTTTATTTTCTTGACAAATAATGATGTTTAGAGCATTTTCATGTGATCATTAACTGTATATTTTTGTATGTTTTGTATAAAATTGGGTTTTCTTTTAATTCTATTATAGGAATTTATGCATTCTGGGTATAAATTCTTTGACAAATATATGTAGTTTAAAAGAAATAACAGCTTTATTGAGATATGATTCACATACCATAGAATTCACCCTTTTAAAGTATACAGTTCAGTAATTTTTAGTGTATTCATAGAGTTGTGCAGCTATCACTGCTATCTAATTCCAGAACATTTTCACCATCCTAAAAGGAAACTATGCATCCGTTAGCAGTCACTCCCCATCCTACCTTGCCTCCAGCCCTAGCAGGCACTAATCTCCTCAGATAAATGTTGGAAATTTTTTTTACCCCTTGTGTGGCTCATCTACTAATTTTCTCAAAAAAATTTTTTGTTGTTGTTAGGCTATTTTAAATTTTGCTAAAGTCTAACTTACCAATTTTTCTTGTATAGTTTTTGCTTTCTTTGATCTAAGAAACCTTTGCCTGTTGACAAGTTGAAAAGAGAGTCTCTTGTTTCACCTAGAGGCTTTTAATGGTTTTGGCTTTTATGTGTAGGTCTGTGGTCCATCTTGGCTAAAAATTTGCCTATATTTTGAGATAGAGAATGAGTTTTCTTTCTTCCCCCCCCCCCCAAGTGGAACAAAGATCCATTTGTTCTCATACCATTTGTTGAAAAGATTTTCATTTTTCTCCTCCATTTTTGAAAATTAATACATACGCATTTTGGCTGCAGTTGCTATGATACTATTGCAACTTGAACTGGGAATGTCAGTCAAATTCTGTTTGACTTATGCTTATCAGTTACTACCTTACTCAATGAAAGGCGGAGAATAAAATGTGGTTAAACATTACCTGTGAAGAAATTTAAGTACTATGAGTATTAAGAGACATAAAGGAAATTGTGGGTACAGAAGCTTTATAGCAGCAGCTGTGTCACATGTACATTTTTTAAACTATGAATTTGGGGTATTATTTTACAGAAAATATTCATCGTATCCTAACTAGTCAGAAAGATGAGCCATTTAAAATCAATTCCAATCCTTTTATGTTTTCTCTAATTCCCAGCATTCTATCCTTTGCTCATATTATCCCCTGCCCCCCATTGTAGCCTCACCTAACAATCAAACCATTCTTCAGGAGGCCCAGCATAAGTAGTCCTACTGGGGTAGTGCTTTTCCTGGTTCTCCTGCACTGGGGAAGGCCTCCTTCCCCACCTGAGAACTCCCACAGACTTCTGACAGGTCTTCGCGTGTGAAAAAGTTATTTGTGGAGGGGTCTTCTCTCCCCGCAGAATCTAAGGCCAGATTGTCATATTCAGCTTGTCCCCCACCATGTTAAGCATGGGCCTGGCATGGGGAGCCCCTTCTGGTCATTGCTTAGCCAGTCAGAGGACGTTTTAGCTTCTTCGTGTGTGGCAGAGGACAGGGAATGGTGAAGGGCAGTCATCTCGTTGTGGTTTGGCGACTGGCCACAGCGTTAGGTTGCATCATGCAGAAGACGGTCTTACTAAGGACGGGGTGTTCTCTTTTCTCAGGACAATTTAAATTATTAGTCACTATCTGTGACTTTGTGGAGACTCTAGGTATGCATGTAGAAGGAGCTCTTCAGAACACTAAGACCTGAATCAGATGGAGGCACTTTTATTCCAGAAACACAAAACCATAGTAAGAGTCCTGTGTTTGTAGTCATCCTCATTGTATGTTCAGTCACACCCCAGAACTGATGGTGTGAAGTGGTTTATGAATTGTACAGTGTCTTTATCTCTTATCCTCTCTTCCTAAAATCAATTGAAATTGTACTCCCTGTAATATTGTTAAAAGAACTGACTTAGGCAGTATTTCTTTTGACAGTAAGAAGACATAAATCTAGAAAGGTGAGTCAGAGAAAGTTGTTTGACTTCTAGCTGCTCCTTACCTAAGAGAAGGACAAATTTTCTTCAGACACTTGAAATACATTTAAAATTTTCAATAATCTGAAACTCAGAAGAGCTGTCAAGCCTTCAAGGTACAGTTAAGAAGTTAATGTTTTGACTACCATCATGCAGATTTTTCCAGCAATGCCCAGAGACAAATTAAATCAACTAATTAAGTGCTCAGGTATGAGTGGTTTTTTTCCTTTTCCAGTGATCAAATCATTTAAAGGTGAAAAATCAAACCCAAGTGCTTTCCACTCTTTGAATGGGTAACTGGATCCTAATGGGCTCATCCCAGGGCTCATCCCAGGGCTTCACTGGACCGCCTGGGTGTCTCCTTGGTGAGCAGAGGCTTCAGAAGGAGTTCATTGTTTGATGAAACTGATTCCTCATTAAGTTGTTTCTTTGTAACTTTCAATTTCACTTTTTCATTTTTCCTTTCTATTGCTCGCTGCACCCATTCAGCATCCATTCCAGGTAGGAGAGATCACATGACTTCCTTGCATCAGGACAGCTCTGAGAGGCACATCTCCTTTTCTTTACAGGCAATCACTTTATTCCTTCTCTTTTCTAGAGCAAAAAATCCCAGCAGTAAGTGAAAAGCCTCTGCCTCCTTACCCGATCAAGATCACAAAGATAGCAGCTCGTAAAGAACCAGACGTGAGCATCGTGTTAGAAAGGCCCAGGAATGGCAAGTGAGTGGAAGCAATGCCTTCTGATCGCGCGGTAGTGGGTTGCCTTTGACATTAAGTTCTGAATGCCTTCAATGGCCACAGATAGAAATTCCCTCCAGGGTAGCTCCATAAAGCAGCACATTCAGAGGTTCAGACTCGAGTGTGCTGCATCATGAGCTGCTCAGCATTCAGTAACATCTTGCTGGTTCTTACTGGTGGAGGCATCACATTAGCATGTGAGGTGTGCTGTTAGTGGCTGTAAGGTTTGTTTTAAGAATTCTTTTGTATGGCACAGGAATTCCTACCAAGTTGAACATTCATTCCAGTGAGAATGGGAAACAAGTAGTGATGGGATGTCGTGTTTTGTTCACCATGAGAAAGAGAAATGAAAGCAAATTGTTGGTTATCAGGCCATTTACCCTTGCTTTACAGATGACTTTTAAATACTTTAATCATTTTTATTTGCTTTCAGTTCCCTGGATGAAAGTGTGGGGACAGAGGAGGCACCGGAGAAAAGAGAACTTCCCCTTCCCTCCCTTTCAGAAGATTCTCCACAGAAAGAAGGTTGCACTGCCCTCTTTGTCCCCCCGGGTATGCGGCACAGCATTGGGGACTACTGCAGCCGTTTCGAGCAGTACCTCCGGATGATATCTCACGAGGCTGTGGGCTCCTTCAACCCGTGGCTGATAGCTGAAAGGTCAGTAAGATGTTATAAGCTGCTGTTTAGAAATCAAGGGCCAAATGTCACCTTACTGAAAGACTATAGGAAGGTATGAGGTCTTGTGCTATGCTCTTGGATCCTGGAGTTCCAGTGGTAGCTTTTGGGCTTGTGACCAGGCCTTCTCTGCCAACTGCCCTGTTCAGATCCAGGAGACCCCCAAATGTCTGTGTGATGCCACCCAAAACAGCATTCTGCAGCTTCCCCTTTTCAGGTGAAGGCACAATACCCAGGAGTCAAGTGCGGGCAAATTTCCTCTTGCTGTAGCGACATTCATGAGAGAACTTGGGTAGTCCTGGGTGGGAAACAGATGGTGAGCTCGTGATGGTTTGGACAAACTTGCACTTTAGAGCAGCAGGTCTTCAGACTGTGAAACATATTCTTTAACCCTTTGCCTTCCGGCCATCATCTCTCTCGAGATAGAGATTTGTGGAGATCTGTGGATAGTTTTGTGGAGTAAAAAAGAGTCCTGCTACTAAATATTTGAAGAATGATACCTTTCTTTCATGTAAGTAGTTAGTCAATCTGTGTAAGGCTGTGGGGTGCCAGATCATGCTGCCCCAAGAGTTGCCAAAGTTGCATATTGATTCTTTTGAATTAAAGAAACAGTGAATGAATGAGACCCTAAACATCTCTTTCTCCTAAAAGCACAAGTCTCCTCTGATCCTCCCCATCCCTGTTCCCCTGAGGCAGGACATAAATCTATGTGCAAGGTCCCCTCCTGCACAGAGTTGGAGAGACACCCCAATCATCAGAAATGAGGGCATGAAGCTAACAGACTCTGCTTAGGCTCACTAGATTAGTTATCCAAACCACAACTTTCAAGAATGTTTTTGTCCTGTCTGTTTTTCTCAGATTTATTGCTTCTTTGTCTAACGTAGGTTCTATATTTTATGAACCTTTGTGCGCATGAAACTAAGTTCCTCATTTCTCATGCTAATCTCTCTTATGTCAGCAAAGGAGGTGAGCGGGAGGTCCCCCCAAAATTCACTCTCTAGGCCCAGATTTAAATCCTCATATGTATATCACTTTATTACAGACACGCAGGGTATTTATCAGTGAGCTAAGTAGTATGCCCTGAGTGTGTTTCTTTCTTGAACAAGTTTCAAACATAACTCCGGAGTTCATAATTGCCTCTTTTTTATTAGCTTATTTTTAAAATACGTGTTCACTTTCCTCACACGCTAGCCAGCAGCTCTCAGTATATATCCTCTGTGATCAGCTGTGTCAGTTGAACTCATCTCTCACCTGCACCCCCACTCTCTCTTCTGAGACTCTCATTCCTTTTCCGGCTGCCTGGCTGCTCTCTAGATCCAGAGCCTGGCAGTGTAACTCTGGTCACCCCACGTGTTGGGCTGCCGCCTGCCCACTGTATTGGAGTCCATGCTCTGGAATGCCCTGGTCTTCCTCTGAGGCTATGCTCTCATATTGATAGACCAAACCTGCTTTAGGCATTTGAGAAAAATCTCTTGAGACTTACATGTTTGAAAATGTCTTTATCTTCATACTTGATTAATGATTTCGTTGGGTTTAAAATTGCCTTCTGATATTAAGGAGAGGATGACAAAAGGTCTGAGGTAGTTCACATTGGGCAAATTCAAATAATCAGAAATGAGAAGAGTGTTGTTTTCAGTAGCACAGCAGCCAGAGGATTCTAGAGCATACTTCCAAAATTTAACCCCGGACTCTGCACTCATCTAAATTATCATTTAAATACAAGGATAGAATAAGGACATTTTTAGGTATGTAAAGTATAAAAAATTTAGTTCCCATGTACTGTTTCTTAGAGAGGTGAGGGTGTAGACCACCAATACAAGGTGTACACTGAGAAAGAGGAAGATGGGATTTAGGAAACTTAGACTCCAACATGCGACTTCCAGAAAAATGGCAAAAGTTATTTCCGAGAGAGGAATTTTTCAGTGAGCATAGAAAGCGGCCAGTCCAGATTGGATTCCAGGAGGAATAGTTCTAGAGGGGGAAGCTTAAAAAAAGGAGAATGGACACATTATCTAATGTGTTTGAATGCATCAGAGGTGCTTTTGTATTTCTCTTAGAGTTTGGGGATGAATTCATGATAGAAATATAGAACGCACAGCCAATATAAAAACAAGGCAGTCACTTCTGGTTCTAGTAATGACGCACTTGGTAATTTGATCCGCCTCTCCCACTGAGGATAACAGATAATAGAAAAGCTAGATTAAAAATAAAGTGCAGATGCTTAAAGGCATCAGGAAGTTAACTAGGTAATGAAGAATAACTGGGCCAGGATTATGGACAAGACAGAGATAAGGGAGGTGAGCCCTTTGTGTGGCATCAGAGTGTCAGTTTTGGGGGGAGGTGACTAGCAGTTTTGACAGCCTCTTCAGGTCAGAGCACAGAGGTGGGACTTTAGGGCTTGCCAAGGTGGGAGAGTTGCCTTAGTGAACTTCTCCTCCCCTTTGATTGGGATGCTGAAGGGTGGCTCTCTAGAAATAAGGGTGACCTAGATGCCAGTAGGCCCCTTCAGGGACTCCACTCAACTCTACCCTAGAGTGTCTCAGTTCCTGCAATTGGATTAAGGTAATTTTAGATGATTTCCCCCCCGGCAGGAGGTAGAAGCAAACATAAATTATCTGTAGAGATATATAACATCATCATTGGACTTAAATTATTCTAACAGTGTTCAAGTACCATATCTGGTATATGGTAAAAATTAACCAGACAACAGAGAGGCCTAACAGTTGTAAGGATGAACTCACAGTAACTCCAAATATGGCAGCCATCAGCCATGTAGTAGAATAACTGCCTGCTATGTTCATAGAGAGGAAAGACACAGTTTAGACTTTGGACAGAAAACTGGGAACTCAACTAAACCCATTTTAGAACTGAAAAATACAATTTCTAAACTGAGATATTTGTTGGATGGGCCCACTAGCTCATTAGATACAACAAGAGAAAAAATACAGACTAGGAACAGGACAGAAGAAACTATCCAGAGTGGTGCATGGAAACACTCGAAAAGATTAAAATGAAGGATTGAGGTTAAGGGACATTGAGGATAGAGGGACATATCCAGTGCATTTGTGACTGGAGTCCCTGAAGGAGAGGAGAGGACAGAAACAACCTCCAAAGAGACCAAGGCTGATAACTTCCCAGTCACAAGACTGCAAGCCAATGATTCAAGAAGCTCTAAAAGCCCTAGGCAAGAAAACAAAAGTGAAATCCATACCAAGGCGTACATATAATAGTGTGGTTGGAAAATCAAAGTCAAACAGAAAATCCCGGAATAACCTGGAGGAAAAAGAAAAAAGAAACAGGAAAATTGCCAGCTATGGGCCTGGCCTCTTATTCAGGTGCTGAAAGAAAAGAACTGCCAATCTGGGGCTGTAAGTCCAGTGAAATATATTTCAAGAAAGAAGGGAAGACAGGTTCCAAATAAACACAGCAGAGAAAATTTATCATTAGTGGACCTTCACTACAGAAAATATTAAAAGGATATTCTTCAGGCAGAGCAAAGACCTGGCCACAGATGAAAGGTCAGAAATATGGCAAGGCATAAATAAAGGGAAAAAAATCGATGTGTAGTAAATGAATATTGATACTCTATAAAATAATAATGTCTCACTGGTGTGTGGGGAGTGTTTGTATACTTTTAAGACACAAGATAAGAATAGTACACATGGTAGGAAGGGGATGCAGGAAGCTAGAGTCCTAAGGTCCTTGCAGGTCTGGGAAAATGGTAAGAGTATCAATTAATGTTAGACTTTAAGTCAAAGATTCTTACTGTAATCAGTGTAGCCACTAAAAGAATAGTAAAAGAGCAAGCATCCAAATTAATAGCAGGGACAGACTATACTAAAAACTTACAAAGGACATTCAGAGTACCTCCCTACAACATACTTATTAATTACAGAGAGGAGGCAGTAATTCCCAAGGGAGAAATCTGCAGGTATCCCCATGAGAAGAGAGCAGAATGGACACTCAGTAGTAGTAGGATTAATAGATGCACTGAGTGGGCACAGTAGCCCTTCTCTGGCATTTGTTCCAAAAATGTCTAGCCGGAAGCATCAGACAAGCCCTAACTGAGGGACAGTCTACAAAAAGACACCTTTACCCTTTAAGAAAATATTAAGGTCACAGAAGGCAATGACTGAAGAGCAGTTGCAGATTGGAGTTGACTAAAGACATGACAACTGAGTGCAACATGTGAACCCTGGATTGAATCCTGACAAGCAACTATTTCCTTTTCAAGGACATTGTTTGGGCAGTTGGCAAAATTTGAGAAATGTTAGATTATAATATTCTATCAATGTTAAATTTACCATTTTTATAATTATATACATGTGTATTATTGTTCCGTATACACTATCCTTGCTTTTAGGAAATGTACACTGAAGTATTTGAGGGCTATCAAATCTGCGGTTTGTTCTCAAACCGGGGAAAAAAACGTGCGTGGGGAGGAGAGAGAGAGAACACACATTTGGAGTATCCTCGCACTTTGTTTTTCTTCAAATATCTTGGCTATTTTTGGTCTTTCAAATTTCTGTTTAAATCTTACAGTTGACATGTACATTCCCCCGCTGAGTGAAAGAATGGCTCCCATACTTGGCTGTGCTACCTTTAGCTGTGTTGTTTATCTTCCAGCTTTTCAGAGGAGCTGGTGGATGAAGCTCTGGGGACTGTGGCTGCTGAACTTCAGGATGTGTGTGAAGATTACGCAGAAGCTGTGTTCACCTCAGAATTCTTAGAAGCTGCTCCATAAAGGCTCTCTGTGGCGGGCCAGCCAGCCACACAGGAGAAGGGCCAGCACCTCCTTGTGTTCTTGACCTCAGGAAATGTGTATCCTCAGCTGTACATCCAGACTCAGAAGGTGCTGCCGCCCCAAAAGGAAGAAATTGCCAGTGAGGCCATCCTCGTTTTGCATTTTCCCATTGTCACAGCGATGGTTCTTGCAGTTTATATGAAACACATTCTATTTATCAATGCCCTGGAAACGTGAATTGATTATGACAATATAATATTTTATGAATGTATAACTTTCCTGTCACAACATGTTCATTCCAGTGGCTCAGTTTGGAGATCAGAGTGTTTTGAAAGGTAAATTGATAAGTATCTTTCCCACAGGGATTCAAGTTGCTGTTGAACCCATGGGTGGCACTGATGCCAACAAAAGTGCAGTCATACTCTGTGCCACCGCCTGGCTGACATTTGCACCTGTGGCTCTTTCCTGTTAGGACACCCCCGAGGTTACAGACATGTGTGGGGCACAGAGGTGGCTTTTGCTGCCAGCTCTGTTGCGGTGTATTAAAAATAGGAACCTGTCAGTTATCAGTGCACAAAATAATCATACCTTTCTCTAATGTTCAGTTCCTAGGTGGTTTTTGACATTTTTCATTCCCACAGTCTTTCATTGCTGTGGGTTAACATATTTTGACATACAACACTGTCTCTGAAGTCAGAGACAGCTGGAGGACTTCAGAAGAGGGCCAGTGTGTACCTGGTTGAAGCTCATTGTCTGATGGGGTCACAAGTTTCTAGTTTCCATCCCACAAAGGAGCCTTGTGTGGGAAGAGAACAGACCTAGAAGGTGTGAAGACCTTTTCCCAGAGAAAGGAGGAAACTTAAGATAATTGCTTGGTCCTCGAACTTCTTGTAACTCCTGTCTTACCAAGAGTAAAGCCTGTGTTTTCAGAGACTGAACTCAGGAAAAGAAAGGGAATGTGCATAAAAATAAGGCCACTGCCTGGAAAAAGTTTCCCTCAATGTTTTTGCCTGAGGCTTGGTGAAAGAAATGTGAAGAGCGAGTGACGTGAGACACACCCCATGGAATAATGTGAATCTTTTTATAACACGTATAGTGTTGTCATCTGGGATTTTTCTCTCAAGTACAAGTATTTCAGGTGATAATTTAAGCTGCTTGGTCATACTTGTTTGTGCAAAATTGATTTTTGTTTAATGTTACTGTCTTCCTGCTTCGTTTTATATACCCTCAGAATTTAAAAGGCTTCAAGGGGAATTAAAGGTTTTTAATTTGGGGAGTTATGTGTTTACACTTGAATTGATAGGAGTGTCTGTCTTTGATAGCTTGAAGTAATTTGTGTGGCAAGTTTTACTGTGCTGGTTTTTAAAAATAAACTCAATATTTTAAAGTATGTACATGTCTGCTTGAAATAATGTACATTGTTTTTTTCCACAGGCAAATTGAAATGTGATTTACAGAAACCACTGAGAACACTTTTATTTTTGATGAGCAGAGGGAATTATTTGCCATCCCTTACCCCCCAGAAAGAAAATGACAAAAGCTGACATTATTGAGCACATACTCCATGCCAGGCATTGCCCTAAATGCTTTCCGTGTAGCTGTTTAATCTTCATGTCATCTGTGTGAGATGGACACCATTTTCGTCCCCATTTTACACAGGGCTGAGACGAGGCATAGATGGATGAGGCATGGAGCCATTGGGAATCCCAACTCTGAACTCTGAGGTGTGCCTGGCAGACTCCATCACTCCCCCTGGCACCCACAGTGCCTTGGGTCATGGAACTGCAGAGTGGACAAGTGGCCCAGCTTGAGGTCAGGCAGGACTAGAGAGGGCAGAGACATGAATGGCGGTGGTGGGGGGAGGCTGGGGGGAACAGAAATGACTCTGCTGGGGTCTGCCTAGGCATGTGGAGATTGGGGGTGGTGCTCAGGGAAGTGCAGGTCCTCTTTCCCTCCTTCCCTTCCATTTCCTGCTTCCTAGCAGGTAAAGGGGGTATGTGCAGAGGGAGTGGGGTGGAAGCCATACCTGGGAGGCAGCTTGAACTACTGCACTGTGGGTTGGGAGGCAGGAGTAAGGACTTGAGAGAGCGATGAGAGGTCCCTGTAAAACCTGTGCATCGTCATCATGTACTCATCTTCATCACCGAAGTGCCCTTTGGAAGGGCAGCCCTTAGAGCTCGCGCTTCTTGGGGCTGTTGAAAAGCACCTGAAGGCCAATAATATGCCCGGGTGTCTTCCTAAATACTGGCCTTCTTGCTTCCAGCTCCACCGGGTCCTGGAGCAGGGACCTCAGATCTGGTTGGGCAGCCACCTGTGTACAGTTGCTTAAGCTGGATTACGCGGGCCTGACTCGGCTAGATTTCCATCAGACACCCTGAGGGCTTCTTCCCAGTTCTCAGCAAGGATCCAGCTGTCAGGCCTCAGACAACTAAGCTCCCTGATCAAACATGTGGAGCCACGCTGCCCTGGAGTCCTGGTTCTGGTGGCCAGACTCTGGATGATTCTGCAGTCAGGCCTACCCCACACCGTGGCTCTCCTGTGACAGCACCCGGCCTGTGCTCTCCTCAGTCTTCACAAGGCCTGAAGTTTTGCCCCCAACCCTTTGCCTGGAGTGGGGTGCCCCAAGACTGCTCCCACTGAACCTTCAGCTGCCACTCTTCCTAGATGTCCCATAGCTGTTCTAGCGCTGCATTTACCTGCAAACCCTTATACATTTTTCTTGAAGCAAACTTGCTGCCTTCTCACAATTTTTCTGACTTTCCATCCACCCAGCTGGCTTGTTTTCCTTCATCTAAGTCCATTCCTACCACTGAGCCCCGCCCATGGCCCCAGCAGTTGTGGCCCTAGGATCAGGCTTTGCTGTGTCCTGCTGCCATGGAATAAAGAAGATGCCTGCACCCGGCACCCTTCCCTGAGCCCAGGCTCTCTATGGGCCTGCTCCCCACCCACCTGCTCTCCTTCTCCCCTTGTCTCTCCTGAACACTGCTGTACCCTTGTCACAGGGTGGCGAGCCCCTTGTTTCCAAGCCAGCTGCCTGTGCCATCCTCTCGCTCTGTTGGTGGTGTTCACCCCTCCCTGGACATACCCCTAGAATGTGTTTTTGTTTGTCCCTCTGCCCAGTCCAATACCTTCAAATCCTTCCCAGGAAACTGTAAAAAGTAGTTCCCAGTAGTTCTAGCGTACCCTTACACCAGAAGCTGCATAACTCCTGGGCAGTCCGACTAGAGTCCACCTGGGATCTAATCATCACTGAGATACACTGCCTGTCCTCCCTGAGAACCCCTCTTTTTCAGCCGCCTTCCCCCTCCTCACCCTTCCGCACTATTGGCTCTTTGCTTTCGCTGCAAACTGCCACCCCAACCCTGCCCCTCTCTGCTTCCTGTCTTGGGATCTCTACTGCCCAAACACAGCCCTCCTGGGGGTCACTGTACCTATGTGGAGACCCCCACCCCCACCCCCACCCCCACCCCCACCCCCAGCCAACCCTGCACATTCCTGCCTGGGTGCCTGCTCATCAGGATGAGCCTGGCAATGGCTTGGGAATGGAGAATTCCAGGAAGCCTTGGGCTTCTGAAATGCTGTGATCAAGAGGGGCAGGAGCATTTAGTTCCCAGACCTGGGGGAACTCTGCCATCCACCCCGCAGGCCCAGGGTTCCCCAAGAATGGGCTGAATTTGACCTAGGAAACTCCCTTTCCTTTATGACCCCCTACAGACCTCCTGAGAGAGAGTCCAATGCCCAGGACCGAGCTTAGGAGGAGAGGCAGTTCTTAGCCACAGTTGTCCAACACGCCATTTCTTGGAGGGTCCCTCAGAGGCTGATGAGTTAGGTGAATGGTGTCAGGATTTAACACCAGGCCACATCTTCTCAGCACTTTGCCATTCACACAATACTTTTAAATATATTCTCTTGTCTCCAGGGCACTGTCACCACCCTGCTGTGTGTGCCGGTGGTGACTCAGGCAGGTTGACAACTTAGTCACGAGTTAGAATCCCTTGCGACCTCTGTGCCTCAGTTTCCTAATGTGTGAAATGGGAATAACAAGTCACTCAGGGATGTGAGGATTAAGGGGAATAATCCATGCAAACACCTGGATAGCACTTGGCATATAGTAAGTGCTCAACAGATGTCAGTGATTTATCACTGGGACCTTGGCTTTTTCTCACTTAGCTTTGTGAAGTGCTTGTTCTTCCTTCCATTGCGTTCTTTCCTGTGTACATCTTGTGCCTCTCCTTGCCTAGCCCTTCAAATCCAACTCTGGGCAACACTTTCCTAACTGTGCATTTAGCTGCCCTGAGCAAAATATATCTGGGTCCCCACTGGGCCACCCTGAGCTAGATAGCCTCCAGCTATGGGCCGCCTACACCGGGAGCCATACTTCTGCTAGCCTGCTCTGGGGCTTCAGGTGCCGCCAGACCTTTCTGAACTAGCCACCATCCTATGGAGTGGGCAGTCCGAGTAGAATAGACCCATTTCACAGATGAAGAAATTGAGCCCCATAGAAATGAAGGACTCGTTCAGGGTCATACATTTACAAGTGACAGAACTGAAAATCTGCATATTTTGACTTCAGGCCTAGTATCCTTTCATTTTCAGACACAGTTTTTTGTCTTTCAAGTAGATGATTCTTGGATGGTCTAGAAAATCTTAGCAGATGTCAATTGTGAGTGCAAGCTCCATTGTGAAATATTTGCTGTGGTTCTGCTCTGTGTGTTTCATTCTAGGCATACAGAGATGACTGGGATGTATTTCCTAGCTCCACCCAACATAGCACAGCCACCCAGCTGCCCAGGGATGAGTAGCTGCCTCATTTTCTATCCATTTCACCATCTGCCTCCTTCAACCCCTGTGCACCCAGTATGGCCCATGGGCAATGATAATAACCCACAGCTTGAGTGCTGACTAATCTTACTTGATATCTCACACCAACACTGAACCGGGGATTAGTAACCCATTTTACATATGAAACTAAAGCCAAGTGAGGCAGAAATTTGCCCAACTAGAAACTGGTTGTTACTGGCTCTGACTACAAAAATTGGCTCTTCCTGGTGTCCTGCAGTGCCCATCCCTGGGCCCTGGCATCGGGCCTGCCTCTGGCCAGGCTTCTCCTCCCCATGCCTCCCTCCAGGGGCTGGGGTTCCTCTCTGAAGGCCCGAGTCAGGTGGCAGCCACACGCTGTGCTGGGGCTCCCCTGTGCCAAGGCCTGTGCCAAATTGGATCTGCCAGTACCACTTTGCTAGGTGGTACCTGGACTGACTATACCCACTGAGCACTGTTGCACAGATGGCTTCTGCCCCATGCGGACCAACCTCAATGACAAAGCCAGCGTCCCCAGCCTATAGTTTCTAGCTTCCTCCTCTGCCTCCTAAAGGCACCGTCTCAGGCAGCCCTTCCCTGCGCGGTGGGCCACTGAGCACCAGCAGTTTGACATTTTCCCTTTTAGCAACCATAGCAGAAAGAAGCCCCTCATTCCCGAGCATCAGTGAAGCCCCTGGCTCAGTGCTCTGATTGGTCAGATCTGAGTCACATGCCCACCCCGGAAAAGCTGGCAGGTGAGCAGCATCTCCACTGCATGGGCCGAACATGGACAATGGGAAGTTTCCTAGACAAAAAGTGAAGACTCCGCCATCTGAAGCACAGGGGATGCTTGCAGGGCAGGAAGACCTGCCAACGTGCACTACAAAAAGTAGCATGTCTTCCTAAGGTGATACGACACATTTTAATGTGATCAACATTCATTTAAGGCTCACCACATGCTATAGAAATGCAGGAAGAGTTAAGGCACAGACCCTTGGAAGATGGAACAAAGGTAAAACAGAGAGGAAAGCAGCGTATCATGGTGGTGTGTTGAAAGGAGTGATTCGTTTTTACTGAGTGAAGCTTGCAATTTGGGTGGTCTTCGTGGAGGAGGTGGCTTTTGAATTATGCTATTCCCATGATTAAATAAGAAGGGTAGGATCTTCCAAGTAGAGAAAATAGCATGGACCTCAAAGGGGAGAGCATGTGTGTGAATATAATGCAATCACCTTAACTCAGGTGCTGGTGGGGTTTAACCATTGCTGAGACAACCCCGGGGCATCTCAGCCCCCATGCAGGCGAAAGGAAGAGCATGTCCAGCCTCAGAAGGCAGTGGGGAGTGGTCTTTGCAGCTCAGCTCATCATTCCTCCCAACTGATGGTCTTTGTCCAGCTTCAAGAAGAGGCCCTTGAACAGTGGTCGGCGGTCTCCCTTTTCATTTCCTCCCTCCCTTCCCTGGAAAGCATGATTTGTCCCAGATTACGATTGCTTGAGCTTCTTAATCTTTATTCTGTTTCTAAATGGGGGAATCTACTGGGAGCCCCAGGCCCCTGCCAAGCACTCCATCTGTATTTAATCAATCCCTCCTCTGAAATCCAATCCGTCATAGATTCCAGCCTCACAATAAATGTGCCAAGAGGTCTGCAGGGACAGGCTTTTATTGTGAATGAGAAACAGAATCGTTGCCCGAACTATTGAATTGAGAACAATGGGAATCCGAGGGAGGTGCCGGGGAAAGGGGCTGATGTTGGGCCCAACCCTCCGGTGGCAGCCTCGATGACCTGGTAGCTGCTAGTCCTGGTAGCTGGTAGCTGCTTTGGGCTGCACTGCCCTCTCTGCGAGCCAGGCATGGTCCTCATCCTGGCCTCCTCGCCTTTGCTAGGGCTTGGTAGTGGATTTTATATCTGCTCGCTGTGACAGAAGAGTCTTGGCCATCCTCAAAGTCCTGCAGCCCCCCTTCTCAGCCTCCAGTGGGAAGCCACAGCCTTGTAGGAGGCTCTCCAGCCAACGTTTATTGTCACAAAGAAATTCCAGACTTGGAACAGATGGGGGCCTGCCGAGTGATGGGCCGTTCACGAGGACGAGCTAGGCAGGCCTTGGGACGTCACCTTTCTGCCAGCTGATCTGTCCTCACCTTCCGCCCGTGCTGGGGCATGAGACCCACACAGGGGTGCTGCCACAGGCTGGGTGAGCTGGGGCGTGCATGAGCCAGGCGAGCATAACCCAGGGCAGGCGTGAGAGAAGGCCACCCCATGGTGGGGGTGGGCAGCAGGGTGCACTGGGCTCTGCCAAAGCTTTTAATTACTCAGATAATCTTTTACCATTTTAGACACAAACAAGCCTCAGACTCCCCACATAACTTAGGGGACCTGTTTTCCATCTGCACGAAAGGATGAGTTAAAATAGGGATTGTTCTGCTGGAGGGCCTAGACCCTTTTAAAATTCTGGAATTAAATTATGGATCCTTTCCTCAGAAAACACACACACACACATACACACATATACACAGGCACACATGTGCAAATGTTCACACAAGTGCACCCACAATGCACAAAACACAGAGATGTGTACACATAGCACGTGCACAGTTTGCACATGTATGTACATAACCCATGTGTGTGCATGCTCACATGTGCATATGAACACATATGCACACACATGCACACACTTGCAGGGTCATGTCCACTCTCTGGGGCCTCAGCATCCCTCAGATTCAGGTAGGCCTGGGTGCCTGACTCAGGAACCTGGTTCTGAGACCCGGCCCCTTCCCTGAATTGTATGTGTGTACAGCACTATTCCTGCCGCAAAGCGTTGTTCAGCTTTTCACTCTTAGGTAGACAGAGGAGGGCTTGTACCCACTTTCTGCACATAAGAACAGAAGCCCAGAGTGGGGGTGGATCTCACAGGAAATCAGTGACAAAACTGGGACTCAGCCCAAGGTCTCCTTCCTGGTCTGGCGCTCACCTGCTCCATCCCTGTTTCTTCTGACTTTGTTAACCAGAGTGCTCTTGTGACGCACCAGCACATCTCATCCCCACTCCAGGAATTTCTAATAACTCACAGTCAGGAGGGAAGCAGACACTGACCTCCTTAAATTGAGGCTTCTAATTTCTTAGACCAAGAAGGCTTTCATTAAGTTCTTTCTATAGCTTGAAATATAATTTGATCTCTGGAAATCATAATTGTTCTTATTTCCTGAGAATAAAATGTCATAATGTTGAAACATTTAATAGCATAGAGAACGTGCTGCAGCCTCTGCTCAAACACACTCCCAAGGCTGACAGCTCTCCTCGGCTTGGGTGCACTTGATCTTGACTTCCCTAAAGTCTCCGGCAGAGAGACATCAGGACCTCAAGCGTGGAGAAGTGCCAATCTCAGGTAACTCCAAGACATGCCTCGGTCACACACACCTAAGCAGCAGACAGCAACTGCTGAGGATTTTGTGGAACCCGTTGGCAGGGATCCAGGAGTGAGCTTTGGGGGGACCATGGGGTTTGTGTGATGACACAACCTCTGGGGTCTGTATAATCTGGAATCCATGATGCGTCTCTCATCGAAAGAGCCCCAGCCATCAGAAGTGGATGAACTCCCCAGGCCCCGATGGAGATGTTCGGATGCAAGGCCCCGCTCCCATGGTGAGATTCTCAGGGCCCCTCTCCTGCCCTGGGAAGCTGGGGTGTACTTATAGGTGCCAGGCTTGGCCAATCAGACCTGACCTGAGTGATGGATGCAAAGATGAGGCTCCCTTAGAACCCACTAGGTGGGGAGGCTGTCCGCGGTGAAGAGCGTGGCCACCAGGCCAAAGTGGCTCTGCTGCAAGACACCTGCAGCTGGCACGTGGCCCTCTCAAGCTGCCTGCTTCAACTCAGTTCCTGCCTGCTCTCCAAGCCTGTCCTTGCAGCCTCCTTTGAGTCCCTGACGCCCCGGGAGTCTGCCAATAAATTCCCTTTTTGCTGAAAAGAGCCTGGGACTGCCTGTTATGGTAGCAAGCATCAGCAATGCCTGCCCATCACAAAGACCTTGGGTCACTTCCGCAGGCCACGCCGCCACTCAGCAGCTAGCAAGGAGCTACTGCTTCTCCTGGCAGCAAGGAGTGCAGGGGAGCAGAAGAGACTCCTTGCCACAGGGGCTGTTGCTCCCTGCACCAGTGTGAGGAGAGAGCCCTGAGCTAGGGGCCTGGGGGCCCTCTGCTGCCAATGCCCTGCTTTTGACCCCATATCTCAGGGCCCAGCTTCTCTGTTTGAACTGGGGCGGGGAGGGTGGGTCCTCTGAGTGAGAGCTAAACCCAATGAATGGGGTCTACAGGGCCTTCCAACACTCACAGGCCCATCCAAGATAACCTGTCAGACTTTCTCCTGGGCCCAGAGGAAGTCCCACTGAGGGTTCTGTCCTCAGGCACCCTGAATCTGGAGCCAAAGAGCAGTGCTGTGCCCCCTGCCTGGCACAGGTCCTCCAGGAGGAGCCCCTCATACCGCTGTCCCTCATACAGCTCCTGACAGGAAAGGCCCAGGCTTCCCAGGAGCACTTGGCTTTTAGTCTTTGCCTTCCTGCCTTTAGAAATGAATTTACATAAAATAACCAGAGGGGATTTCCAGAATTGCAGCTTTATTCAGGCAGCCCTTCTGGCCCAGGATGTTTCCTTGATGGGCTGCGAGCCCTCAGCTGCTAATTTAATTGGCACCTGCCTGGTGCGAAGTCTCCCACTGTGGTTTACGGGAGCAGCTCTGAAAGGGAGGTTTCCATCTCTGAGCAAGGCGGCCGGCGCCTGAGTCCCCGGAGTGTCCTTCCACTCAGCATGTAATCTAGTATATCTTTAATAAGTGGAGTCAATTCACTTTCAAAACCCTTGTAAAATTCAGCCTTTTAGTCATTCTGACCAGAAACATTCAAATTCCCGTATGAATAGATGGCCCAGGAGGGCCTGCCTGGGAGTTGTGTCTGGGATATTGCATTGGCAGCCTCCCAGGGGGTGGGGAGGCACCTGTAGCCTTGGGGGCCTCTGCCCTGGCCCAGGCTGCTGCTGCCTGTGTTCCCTGAGTCCTGCTGACTCAGTTTCTCTGCCCAGTTGCCTCACGCGTGGGCTGGGAAAACTGTGGGGCGAGAACCAGGCTGCAAAGGCTGGGCTGGGGAGCTTGTGCGTCTAGTGTGGACAAGAGAGCCTAGAGACAGGGCAGGCTGTGAGCTGCCCCAGCTGCACCTAAAGTTAGTGGCAGAACCTCAGTCTCTAGGTTTCCTGTGCCCTGCTTTTGTCTTATTTTCTCTTGTCTTCTTCCCTCTAGTGGTTAAGAAGGCATCATGGCCTTCAGAAGGCATCCTGGGTATTAGCTTTGAGACCTAAAGAAAGCCTGCGCTTCAGTTTCCTTATCTGTCAAGTAGTGGTGATAATAAGGCCCCCCTCAAGGTGTTGCTTTAGGGTTAAATGAAGTAACTGTGAACAGCACTTGGAGCATACTCAGCAAATACCTTCTACTGCCTTTGCAACAGGGTGGTCCCCAGGAAAAGGGGAGTTTCCAGGTTCCCAAACCCACCCAAGGGAGGGTAGAGCTGAGCAGGGAGGAGGAGAAGCTGGAGAGGAGATTGGGGAAGAAGGAAGCAGGATGGAGAGCCAGAGGGAGACCCGGAGGAGGCACAAGGAGCAGAGAGACACGTGAAGAAACTGTGCTGGTTCCTTGGTCCTGGACGGGTTGAATCAGATGCGGGTGAGAGACCTGTGGGGAGGGTAACAATGGCAGCTTTTATCTTGATTTTGATTTTGCTCTTTTGCTCTTCCTTCCAGACTTGTGTGGCTGTTTCTGACCCATTTCTATGGGTCCCCAACAGGAGGTGCCTTAGACTGTGGCAGGCTCTCGGGCCTCAGTGGTCCTGCTTTGGGCCAACCCTGTTTGGCTGGGCATATACCCACTAGGGAATGGGTAACTTTCGGTGCTTGATTTGGAAACTCTATTCTCCCCCTTTTCTGTATTGCTCACTAATTGTATTAAAGTTCCTTCCCATTGAAGGTCTTTCGCACCAGAGTATGTTTTGTCTTGATGTAGTAGATGGCAGAACCAATTTAGAGCGGGCAGATTTGGGGTTTTGGGGGGCCCCTCTCCCTGTCCTGTAACACCACCATCGCTGTCATTGTCGTGGTGTTGTCACCCTGGGAGAGAAACAGAGTCCACATGAGGAAGAGCCTCCCAGCTAGCTCAATGGAGGGCTGGCGGGTTCTGCAAAGTCTGAAGGCAGGAGGACAGACAGAATGACCTTTCTTAGGGGTTCCCTCTCCCCAGGGACCTTGGTTTGGCTTTTATTCAACAGCTGCCTGAGCCTGAGCCTCGGGGGAGGGGGGTCTCTCTGGGGAGTGAGGACTAATAACCACTTTGAGATCTGTATCAACAAGTAGGGATGTTGCCTCTGCAGAGCCCAGGGATGTGGGCTGGGCCTGTTTTGGGAGCTGGCAGCACCCTCCTACATGCGGCTGCCAAGCTTTGTTCCTGTTGCAGGACTGGAGGCCTGGCTGGCTGACTTCAGCTCAGACCACCCGGCTCCTTCTCCCCTGCCCCCTGGGAAGTTTGTGGTGGGTACCACTATGTCTGGACTTGGAGAGAGAGAGACGAGATTTGTATCGTGAACCAGGTTCTTGCCCAAAGAGGCTGCAGCCGCCCTGTTGACTCCCTGGGAGATGGCCAGGAGAGGGGTGGAATGTTCTGAGAGGGTGGAGCTCAGAATAATCAGGTTCCCAAACTAGGCAAGTCACTTCCCTGCTCTGGGGCTTGATCTTACCTTCCGTCAAAGGAAGGAATCAACAGAACAATCTCCAGAGCAATTTGGCAATGGATGCCGGATTTAAGAAATGCCCGTGTTCCCGATGCCCCACAATTCCAGCGCTCACATGGGGACACAAGGCACACTGGCGGGAGGCTTCTTGCAACGGTGTGTGCAACAGCGAGGCGCTGTGAAACCAAAGTAGCCATGAAGAAGGGCTTAGGAAAATAAGACCCGGTGTTTTCACAATGTTAACTACTATGCAGCAATCAAGAAGAACAAGCCAGGCCTCCCCAGTGGCGCAGCGGCTGAGAGCAGCACTGTGAAGCTGTCCGCAGCCTTCGCAGTGCAGGTTCGATTCCCGGCTGGCAGTGGGGATACCCACATGGCACGGCAGACCTCTCCTGCCATGCCTGCTGCTCCCCTAAGCAGTGCTTTCGGTCTGTCTGCCTGTTCTGCTCCCTACTCTGTCTCCGGTGAATCCTCTCGCCCTCCCGCGCCTCTGGCCTGTGCCCCAGCTATTGTATAAATAAAAAATAAATCTTTAAAAAAAAATAAAAGAACAAGCCAAACATACATTATCAATGTGGACGATCTCTAGAACATATTAAGAGGAATAAGATGAAGAACATGCTCCTTGGTACCATTATGTAATTTTTATTTAAAATTTTAAAACTTACATGTATTTTTTATGCACACAAGTTTGTAGTGTTCATGTGCATACAGAGGAAAAAGAACTTTGGAAGGAAGATAGGGAAAAACACTGCATGTGGAGGAGAAGCATGAAAGGGGGGATGAGGACAAAGGAGACCAAAAAACAAAATAAAAACTCCCTTGTGTCCAGCCTGGTGGGAGATGCCGGAGCTGAGGCTGTGGGTGGTAACAGCAAGCCTGCTACACTCTATGTTGTGCATCTCAGATTAAAACAAAATAAATAACCATGGTTTGGGTTTAGATGATCCCTCAGGGCCTCCAGATACCCCCACCCTGTGTTTCCACGGTACTTAGCCAGTGCGGCCAGAGCCAGACCCACGCTGGGGTCCGGAGCAAAAACCATGCACAGCCCGAGAGGAAAGCCGTACCTGAGGCAAGGTGTACAGAGCTGAGATAGAGAGTGATGAGATGCAGATAAAGTCACTATCTGTTGCATAATCTTTTTACATAATTCTGCTTGTGACTTCCTGCCCTGTCCATCCAGTTGCATCAGTAACCAGGAACCACAGGTGATTTATACCCTGTTGGGCTATGCCTTCTTTAGTGCCTTATCGTCGGCAACTGTGTTTGGTTTTCTAAGTTCTGGAATCTGTCAGAAATAAACAGCATTGCGGGGGAGCCAGGTCAGGGAGCCAGCACTGAGGTCAGCGCATCTGCATTTGCTTGTTCTGCATGCCCAGCCCAGGAAGGGAGTTTGTAGGAGAGCAGGTAGAAGAATCACTCTTGCCGCGAGGTTTAGCTTTCCACCCAGTTCCTAATTTGTCTGTGGTCTAAGTATAACTTGCAGAGCACTGGGGCCAAGCTCACCAGTGTCGACATGGAACACATAGCACAGCTCCTACTGCGAAAGCTGTTTCCATGGCAGTGCAGGAGGGGTCCCACTGTGGGTTACACACGCGGCGGACTTCCTGGACAGACTCCTCAATCAGCTTGGGCCCCACAGTGCCTCTCCCAGACCAGCTGCTACCTCCATCCCAACCCAGCTATCCCCTTTCTTGAAAAACCTCCCCCTCCGCCTCTCCAGACCCATACCCTCTCTCCAAAATCGCCACCCCCTCCTTGATAAGGCAGAAGCCAGTTCAACCACAATGAGGCCAGAGGTATGGGAGGCAGCATCCTCTGGGAAGTGCACGAGCTGTCCCAAGCCCTGCCCCAGGACTCCATCCCCTGGTGGCTGTCAGCAGTGGACAGAGACTTCACTTAACCAGCCGGCTGTCCTGGTCCTCACTCCGGTACTGTTCACAAAGTTGCCAGCAGAGGACTGGGCAGCAGCCACGCCCAAACCTGGGCCCAGCAGGCAGGGCAATACCTTACTCCACCAGTCAAAGCTGTGTCCAGAAAGGAAAGGGACATGGTCTGGCATGACTGTCTTCCTACGGGCCACGCTGGCTCCCAGCACGGTCACTTACCTTTCCACAGGCTCGGACACCACCTGTTATGGACTGGTACCCTGGGGTCTGCTGTGCTGGGAGTCGTCCCAGGCAGCTCCCACTCCCCGCCTGCCTGCAGCTTTCCAGTCTGTCCACATCTGTCCACATCTGTGCACATAGTCTCCTGGTAGCAGCACTGGCTTCTGCACCTTGTTTCCAGTTCTCTGGACTGTGCTGCTTGGTAGGTGTCGGAGCAGCTGGTCACTCAGGAGGCAGAAGCAACTAGAATGTGGTCAGAGGAAAGGACTGGGCAGTAGGTCCCAGAGAAAGCGTTTGCCCTGGAACACTGATGTGGTCACTCTCGTCACAAAGTGGGGAGGCCCAGGAGGCATGGGCTGGCTCTCGCTTCTCTCTTCTGCAGGCAGCCGAGGTCAGCCTCTCTAAATTGCTAGTTATTCCTTTCTTCAATTAAGAACGATTCTTCTGTCGCAGGAAGTAAACTCCCACCAGTTAATCTAATGGCCCTGAGCACTGATGTGTTTGCTCTGTCTGAAGGCAGAGCCGGAACTTCCTTGGCAGCTGGCAACAACCACATGCAGGCGCTGCCCTGGAGGGCCAGGGCCCCACGCTCCCTGCTGCCCCAGAGCTGCTGTGCCCAGACAGGGGCTGTGGCTGTGGTGAAGGTTTAAAGAGGGGAAGCCAAGGATGGAGCTGGGAAGTGGTTTCTTATGTGGCAAGCCTCCATCTCTGGCCCCTTGCCTTCCCACCTGAGAAGTGGAGGTATTGAAGGGGGTTGGCATCAACTTGGCACCTCCCTTTAACTGCTCCACTTACCCTCTCCCAAAGCTGCTTGTTTAGGATTTGTAGACACACACACACACACACACACACACACACACACACACACACACACACTCCTGCACATGCCAGGCCCAGGTGCTTCCCCTCTGGGACAGGTTTATTGCTTCTCAGGTGTTCAACGGTCTCCTATGGGACCACTCACACCCACAGACCAGATGGCCCAGCCTGAACATTATCCAGGTAGTCGGGCCTCTGTGCCCCACAGACCAGGAAGGGGGTGAGGTACTACAGAGTGTGGATCTGAAATCTAAGCCTAACTGTCTCAGCCTCTATTTCCTTATGTGTAAGTGTACCATAGGATACATTTCAGAGAGTACCTGAGGGTTAAATGACAACCCAGATTTGAAGCCCCAACCATACAGACTGCCCAGCAAATACTCATTCCCATTCCTATCCTCAGTGCACCTGTGTGGGGAGGTCTGCTTCAAACCATTCACTCTCCCATTTGGTGACCCGTGGCACCCTGCCTAACAGCTCCAGATCCAGGAGCTTGGAGGCTCTGAAATTCTCTCTGTTGGAGTTGGTGCTGCTGTCTGGTCCCAGAGCTCTTGGGACTGAGGGGTTTCCTGGGATGTGGGACTTCTGGTCTAAAACAAGGACAGTTCCAGCAAACCAAGATGGTTGATCACCCTAAGGTGAAACAAAGTAGGGTTTGGACAGAGGATCCTGGGAAGCCAGAAGGGACTCACAGTCACACAAGAGGCAGATTCCTGCTCAAATGAGGGAAAACACTGTCCAAAGATGAAAGAATTCTAGCCTGAGGTACTGAGCTCCCTGTCCTTGGGAGGAAGCAGAAGGACTACCTGGGGGGATCCTATGGATGGCATAAACCTCAGAAGGGGTGCTGGCCTAAATGCACATTGAGAGCCCTTTTATCCCCATGTGTGCCCAATTTTTACAGAGGGGCTAAGGGGTTCCTGGAGTCAGGCCTATAGCTAGCCCAGGGGTGGAATTATCTGATGGACCTTTGTCCTGGAAGGGGGTGTTGGGGTGCCTGGCTGCAGATCATAACTGGGTTTTGTCAGAAGAAAGCAGAGGGCATCTTCTCAGTGGATGGCTGGGTGGAAATCAAAAAATCACCTGAGGAGCAGCAACCCCCTTACCCCTTTCTGGCAGCAGGAGCCAGGTAGCTGGCTTTGGGGGATGTTAGAAGCTGCCAAAGGCCACTCAGACATGTGTTGGGCCCACAGATCCAGCCCAGTCCTGACTAGGGAGAGGACTGGTCTCCTCAGGGGCTTTCCTGTCACTCAGGCACCACTAAACGGCTGACTATCTAGTGTACCCTGCTGGGCTGGACTGTAGATCCCCGGAGGCCACTAGGCACAGACCACAACTCAAAATGCCCCAGTGCCTAACACTGGGATGCCCTGCTCACTGGGATGCCTTTAGGATGTGGGCTTTTTTGGAAAGTGGAAGAGGGTACTGCTCACAGCCTCCCTAAACTGGGCTCAGAGAAAGCGTTCTCCAGCCTGGAACCCCAGGTGGGTGTTCCATGTATTCTACATGCCCCTAAGAGTCAGGGGCACAGAAATCCCTTCTCTTTTGAGCCTAACTAAGTCAGACCCCAGAAGTTCTCGGGACCCCCTGGAGGTACTGAGCTCCCTGTCCTTGGGAGGGCGCAGAAGGACTACCTGGGGGGATCCTATGGATGGCATCAAAACCTCAGAAGGGGTGCTGGCCCTGGGGCTGAGGCAGAGTCCGTTTCTCTCTCTGATCCGAGGAGGGACCTCCCTCTTGGCTTGGGGGCGCCTCCCAGCGTCCCCGTCCTGCCGGACGCCTCTCACTCTCCCGACGCCAGGCTCTGGGTGTCCAGCCTCAGAATGGCTCTCCCCAAACCTCCCTCTCCGCGCTGGTGTTTCGGCCCGGGGTGGGGGGTGATTCTCCCAGCGCGGTCTCGGTCTCCCCGCGCCCCCGGCCCCAGCGCGCGCCCCCTTCGCCGTCCCCGCGCCGCAGCGCCCCGCGTCTCCCGGCGCGCCCTGCTCCCCGCCTCCGCCCGCCCGGGTCCCGGTCGCCGACGCCCCTGGGCTGCGCCCCCCGCACGCTGCGGCGGCGGCGCGGGCCGGGGCGGCGCGGGCCGGAGCGCGGCGGCGGCCCGGGGCGGGGGTGCGGGCCCGCGGGGGCGGCGTCGGGCGCCTCCTTCGTCAGTCCCTCCGCGGCGCGGGGGGGCGGCGCGGCCGCCGCTCGGCGCCTTTAAGGGAGCGGGCGGGCGGCGAGGCGGCGGCGGCTGCGGTGGCGGAGCCGAGGCGAGCGGGGCGGGGGCGCGGGGCGCGGCGCTCGGAGTCCGCTCGGGCCGGAGGCGCCGCGGCAGCCGCGGCCGGGCCCGGGAGCCGCGAGGAGCGCGCGCAGCGCAGCCGGAGCCGCCGCCCGGGCCATGGCCAAGGCGGGCCGTGCAGGTGAGGGCGGCGCCGGGAGGGCAGGGCCGGCGGCCGGGGGAGGGGCCGCGCGGCGCGAGGAGGGGCGCCGGCCCAGGTGAGCCCCCCGCGCAGGTGGGCGGAGGTTCCGGGAGGGCGGCCGCGGACCGCCGCGGGGCCGGACCCCGCGCACGGACAGGGGCCCCGCGCGCCCCGCGTCCTTCCTGCGCCCCCAGTCACCTCGTGGGACGCCCCGTGCCCCTCGCCGTGGCCCGGCTGCGAAGGGCCGGGTCGGCGGGACCCCCGTCCGGCCCGGCGGAGAGGAGCTGCTGCCGCCCTCGGGAGGCCCCGGGCTGACCCGGCGCGGGGACCGGAGGCGCTGTCCCGCGGCCGTCGTTGCATCCCACGCCCCCCAACGCAAACCGGGACGCGCCCCCTTGTCCTGCCGCCAGCTCTATCCAGGACGCGGCACCCCCCGCGCCCCGCGCAGTCAGGAGACCCAGATTTCTTCTTGGGAGGGAGGGGTACTCTGCCCGCTGGCTGGGGAGCCGTCCCGCCCCCTCCCCCAACCCGACCCTGGGGAGCAGAGCCTCAGGTGCCGAGGGCTGAAGGTGGGGGACCCCTCCTGGGCTTCTGTGGGCTCTGCCCACCCCCAGACTCAGGTGGTGTAGCCCGTGATTTGAGTGAGTGGGCGTTAGGCGTTTGTTCATTCATTCAGCCAGACGTTCATTCACCAACATCTGCCGTGTGCCAGGCCTGGAGCCGGCCAATGGGTATCTCAAGGTGGACGGGGCTACCCTGTTTGCACACTTTGGGCCTCATAGTGCCTTGGGAGGTCTGGGTGGAGGGAGGTTCCAGGACCCTCACCGTCCAGTGGCGGGTAGCAAACGTGGTTTCAGCAGGGCTGGCGTGAGAGGCTGGTGTGTGAATAGGCCATGAACTCACACTCAACCTGTAACATTGGCAGGTGCTGTGCTTCCATTCAGACTTGGCATTGGCCTGGCATGAACCCCACCCCTCTACCATAATGATGAGTGATGGAATGAATCCGAATTCACCCATGCACAGGTTCCGTGTGAATACCGAGGGGCTGTGTATAAATCCATCCCACCCCACAAATACTACTAGGACCCTGGCTGTGTCTGATCCCTGGGGACAGGCACTAGCTAGGGTGGTGACTTAGGTGCCTGAGAATATACTCCTATTCTGTCCCTCAGGAATTCTTTTGGGGTGGGGCTGGTTGTGTGAGACACAGCAAGTATGGAAAACATCTAAACACCCCCTTTCTCACTTCCCTCCCTTTCCCCCTCCTGAGGGAGGCACCTCGAGATGACACCAACGAAGCTGGAAAAGGCTGTCTCCCTCCTTCCTCCACTGTGCCCTCCCTCCCACCCCTCAAAGGGCACACGGCAGGGTGTGTCCCGCCTACTGCCTTGCTCTGTGTGTGTGTACATGCGTGTGTGTGCACGCACACCCTGTGCACAGATCATCTGCCAGGGCACTGCCATCCTAATAGCCGTAACAGTTGCTGCTTGTACTATGTACCAGGCAATGTGCTCAGCACTTGACTGCACAGTGATCCCAGGAGGGAGGAAATGTTACTCTTCCCCCTTTAAAACATCTGCAAACAGACACTCAGAGAAATAACTCCCTTAAGGGGGGGGGGGTCTACAGCTGAGTCTGTTGGACGTTAAGTGGTTGGGGAGAAAATCCATCGCTGCTCTGAGAGGTCATCCCCCTCACTGAATAGGAATGTGGTCCTGGTCCCTCTGCTTGGGGGGGGGGGTCCGTTGGTCCCTAGGCAGAGAGTTCATGGGAATTTGTTCCAGTGACAGGTGAAAAAACTGTCCTGCTCCCAGCATCAGTGTCCCGTGCTGTCTTAACAGTTTGTCTTCCCTGCTGCAATTTCATGCTTGACCCTGTACCTCAGGGCAGCGCAGACTTCCTTCCTCTGTGGATCCAACTACCTGGGCTTCTCTCTCCAGTGTTCAGTTGCCACCCCCAAGGATCCTTTGGGGTTGACCCCTGCAATCCCCAAATTCCCCTCCCTTTTCAGCTCTCCCAGGCTGTTTTGCATTTTGCAAATGTCCCTTCTCTTGTGAATTGAAAGCAGCATGCAGCAATGTGTGCTTGGGACTCACATCTTGCCCACTGGCACACTGGGTGTAGAATAGATTGGCAGGGGGTCTTTGGAGATCAGGAGCCCAGGTCCCTCTCTTCATAACTAGGGAAACTGAGGCCCCAGGAGGTATGTAACACAGAGAAGAGTGGCTATTCAGGACCATCCACCTCAGATGGACAGACTGCTGGTCAGAAATGACCAGGCCACCACTCTAGGAGTGACACCGTAGCCAATGGAGACTGAAGGCCGAGGTGGAGGCTGTGAGAATCTGGGGTCTGCACTACGATCTAGGAGGCAGTCCCTCTAAAATCTGATAAAGGGACCACCTACTGAGAGGTGAGCCAAGCATGTAAGCCTCAGGGCCATCCAGGGTCAGCACACTGTACCCTACTGAATGGAGGCTCCACGCCTGTGTGCTGCACAGCCTGATCCAGCCGTGTGTGTCCACTCTCAGGAGGAGCTGAAGAGAGGCAGCGTGAGGACTTTCCTTTTGCCAGAGAACTCAAGGACAAGGGAAAATGTTACCAGGTCCCAGAGAGCATTGGATAAACCACGGAGGGTGGATCCAAATGGGTTCCTACCAGTTCCCAATATCTAGGGCGATTTCAGTCACATAGACGAGAATCACTCGGGTGCCCCTTGGCATCCAATCTTGACAGGAAAAGCAGGGGAGAGCCCTGGTCTTGTCCTGAGGGAGCTCTCCATCTGGTGGACAAAGGAGGTGTGAGCCCTACTCTGGGGAAGAAAGTCAGAAGCGAGGAGATGCAGCCCGGAGGAAGGGGAGGGTCCGGGAACTCCATTTAGGAGGCAGTAATTGACAGTGAGGAGATACCGCTGGGCAGGGTTCCTGCACGGTACAGATTAGACTAGGCGCGTGTGCCCTGAACCAGCCAAGGTTAGGCCTGTCTAGGAGACAGGCCTTAAAAGCTAGCAGTTTGGACAGGAAGGTGGCCAAGGACAGGCTTCCAGGAGGGTAATGGCTTGAACAAAGGTTAGGAGGTTGGACTAGGAAAGATGTAAATGTGGAAGAACTACTGTAGGGTGGGAACGGGAGTGGGTGGGTGGGAGGTGTCCGAGGATGGAGAAAGCTGTCTGACCGGGGTGGAGTGTTCACAGAGGGGTGAGGAGAGCTGAAAGGACCTGTGCAGGGCACTGAGGATGGAGGCCACATGGGAAGAATTTGTGATTTGACAGATTCCTCTTGCTGCTATGTGAGGGCTCCTGGGAGGGTGGGGAAAGACCAGCCTGGCAGAACTGTCTTCGTTGGGAACACTTGGTTCTGGTTCCTGTCAGCCACACTGCCCCTCCCTTCCTCCCTATGCCCCTGTGGCCCTCCCTCTGTACCACAATAACTTCATAGGGGTGTCTGCCAGCACAGATGCTGTCAAAGTAGGAGACCCACTTCCTCCAGGTGGAACAGAGCCAGCAGCCAAGAGGGTCTTGGGACATTTCAGGCTGGGACAGGAAGGGCTGCAGATGCCAGGCTGGGGCCATGGGGCTGGGCCTTCCAGGCTGGAGGAACCAGTTTATTCACTCCCAGGTGTTGGCCTCTGCTCTGAGGGGAGGAGCTGGTGGGCTGAGTCTGTGGAACTCAAGTTGGTAAAACAACAACCTGACAGTGGGAGGGCTGGAGGGGATGCTTCCAGATCCTCCTGTTCAAAGCCCTTATTAATTAGGGGACACTGGAGCCTGAGGCGGGGAGGGTGTAGGTATTACCCAAGGTCACAGAGAAAGGTGGTGGCAGAGCTGGGGCCTGGAACCTGTACTTCCAGACTCTCAGATTGGACCTTGCTCTGCCATGCTACCATCATCCCAAAGCCAGAACTCTCCTAGGCCTGCTGCTCCTTGGCCTCCATGGGCAGGGATCAGTGGCCAACTGTCTCAGAGGAAGGAACGCTGGAAGCTTGGGAAGATGATCAGCAGTGGGGTTCTCAGGACTTTGGGGAGGTGCCAGGGGACTGGAGGCATGACTGAGAAAATTTCAGGCCTAGGGTGCCAGGATTGCTTTGCTGTATATCTGCTTAGGGATCACGGTCTGCTAGGAAACTGGACATTCATCTCCTCTCAGGGGGATGCCAGGACTAACTCAGATACCAGTGTCCAGACTCAAGGCCTTCCTAAAACTACATCTCCAGGAAGCCTTCCTGGACTTCCCTGTAGTTGGCGTGTGCTGGAGTTTGGGCAGGTCCCTTGCTCCTCTGCTGAGTTACCCATCTCAGCAGCAGGTCCCAGCAGGCCCCAGCAGGCCCAGCTTGAGACCCTTTGCTGCCTTTTAGCCCTGCCTGTGGTGTGGCTGCATGAGTCAAAGATAGCAACTCACACAGAAGTCCCACCTCAAACATGTGACCCTGGGCCAGGAGTCCCCATCCCTGCTGGCAGTCTTTGTAATAACCTGGTTGGCATTTGGAACCCCGGTGGTGAGACACAGAGCGTGAGCACATGCCTAGACCCCCTATGTCAGTGTTGCGTTTGCCAGAAGATGTGATGTTTTCTCATATACCTCTTGGTGTATTGTGATAGTTCAGAACTAAAGGAAGCTTGGGGATCTTGCTATTGGTGGGAGAGCAAGATCTTGCAGGGTGGGAGAGCAAGGCCAGGAAGGCAAAGATTCCTTCTCTGAGGTCTGTGGTCTTCAAGGTCAGAGGGTGTGGAGTCCCAGAGCCCAATGAAGCTTGAGCACTGAGGACTTCGCTACAGGGAACTGACTGCCTCTCCAAGGCAGGCCTGATGTTATTCCCATTTTATGCATGAGAAAACTGAGGCCCTGAGGAGGATGTATCTTTTTCTAGAATCACACATAAAGTTAGAGGTAGAATTGGAATTAGACTTTAACTCTTGGATTCAGCATTCCTAGAAGTTCAATTATGTAACAAAGAAGGCCTGACTCTTTTACTGGTTGACCTTTAACTGCCCCTCTGGGCCTCAGTTTCCTCATCTGTAAGAAGGAAGAGGGAAGGGAGGGTGCGGGATCAGGACAAGGTTAACGTGTGCTCAGCTCCAACACTGCTCTTACCTCCTTTCCTGCTGGCCTCACTGGGCCCCCGGGCCCTCATTCTCCCATCTCATACCTTGAAGGCCCCTCCCAGCGGGGCAGTGGGATAGGGAATAAATAGAGAGCTGAGAATGGGGTCGTGGAGGGCTCCTGTCTCCTGGCGGTCCTAGGTTCCAGCCCAAAGTCAGATCTGCTGCCAGGAGCCTTTTGCAAGGGGATGGCCAGGGTCCCAGGGGGAGGCCTGGGGAAGGGAGGGGGCAGGAGAGAATGCATAACAAATGAGTTTGGAAATCAAATGAGCTCTGAGCTCCCCACCCACTCCCTCAATTCTCTCTACACTCTCTCTTTTAAAATTCTTGTTTTCTAGAGAAAGAAAATGCTAAACTGCACCCCCTTTCGCAAAGGAATGGGAGCCTTAGTGAGTCACTCCGGAGGTAAATGCCACCTCCGGGGCTCCATGTCTGCCTGCGGAGGCCTGCACAGCTGTGCGGCCACCAGCCCCCACAGGGTGTGGGGCCAGGGGACAGGGAGCCTCCCTCCTCTCAGGGCTCTGAGGTGGGAGCTGGGCTCCCCAGGCGGGGCCCAGCTAAGCCAGCCTGCCTCCTCCAGGCTCTCCCCAGGTTCTGCTTTGTGAGGTTCACTTGTGGGTGGGGCCAGGCTGAGAGTCTGTGTGGCCCCCATCAGGATATGGGCTGTGGCCTGTGGGGTGAATTCTGGACCCCAGGGGATGGCTTTGCAGCTGTGGTGAAGAGGGCAGCGTGTGTGGGAGGTACAGTGCTCAGTTCCTGGAGTTCTGGGGAGCAAGCTGGGCTCTCAAGGCATCTTGTGAGGTTCTGCTCCAGGGCCACTGAGCAGGATGCTGGGTGCTGATACCCTGCCAGGGGGGAGGTGTTGGGGTGTCCACAGCCTCCCCTTCCTTTGGAGGCTGGCCTGTTTATTAGTGGACCTGGGGCAGGGGAGGCTAGGAGGAGGTGCTCCCCTTCCCAGATGACCGTCACTCTGGCAGGAGGGGAAGTAGCCGTCTGTTAGCCACGGATGCCAAACAAGGGTTGAAAGCAAAAATAGAAACGCTGGGCTCTGTCTGGGAGGGGCTCTGAGTTATGGTGGATCCAGAGGCCTCTACTGAGCTGTCTGCTGCTGACGCTGTGTTTGCTCGGCTCTAGGTATTTGCTGAACACATCACGTCCTGTGCGCCTGACCTCCTCATGGAGAGACCTAGGTGTGTGGGATCTGGGGGTGGCGGTGGGTTACAGCCATTCTAGGAGTCTGTCTTTGGGAGGCTGGGAGCATCTGTGGCCACCCAGCCCTCATCCACCTCCGACCTTTTCTCAACTGCTAAGAATTGGTCCAGAGCACTGCTCTCCCAGTTAGAACCCCCTTTGCCCTGCCTTAGCCCTGGTGGCTTCCTTCTCCTCCCCTTGCCCCTACTTCCTGCCCCCTGGGAGGCTAGTCCCAGTTGAGCAACGCTGGAATCATCCCTTGTGGTAAAAAGAGCTATTTTCAGCTTTCCCATTACTGCCCAGTGTTGGGGGGGGGGGGTGCTGTTTATCCTTTGCTGCCTTTTTGTTTCATTCTTGAATGGTATAATCTGGAGCAGCAGAGAGCGCATTATGCAGTCCCGCCTTCGGGGTCCCTCCATGTGATTCCTGGGGCTGTGATTTGGCACTAAATAGAGAGCCTGGGGCCAGAGGCAACCATGTTCACTAGCTACCCCAGAGTGGCAGGTGGCAGGAAGCACCCACCTAGGGTCACCTTGGCCCTTGCTGGTGGGCGATTGCTTCTGCTGCTGCCATTTGCTTTTGGCTGATGATAGCCTTACCATAAAGCTGGCCACCTCATTGAGATAGTCTCCAAAAGAGCCCCCAGCATCCTCTGGAGAGTCTCTGACCCCCATCCTCTGTCCCCATGCCCTTGGTGGGGGACCTGGCTCCCAAATCTCTCCTCCCTGCTTTCATTCTGGGGTGACTGGAAGGAGTGCCTTCCTGCAGCTGCTGAGGGTCCCTTTGTCCTGCCTTGGGCTTCCTCACCCACTGCCCTTCTGAGGAGCCTGCAGGTGGCAGAGCTGTCAGTGGCACCCTGGCTGGCGCTATGGGAGCTCCCTTTATGGGGGCTCCCTCTAGAAGGAGGAGAAAGCTCCTTCCTTATGGAGCAAGAGTCTGGCGGGACAGAGGGGGGACATCTGGGCCTGGGGAGAATTGTTCCAAATAGCTCAGAACTGTTGGGAGCCCAATTGGCAGAGCGCATGCAAGTACAATAGATAGTCAAAGCTATTAATCACTAATTATCTCCTAAATAAGCTAATTAATGGGTATTTAAATGGCATATTTATGAGATACCAGCAGGTCTGCAAAAGCACATCTTTTCCAAAGCAACTGGTTTGGCCAACTGTGTCCTGCGGGGAGACTGGGATCCTGATCCCACCCCCTGGGAACAGGGAGCAGAAAGGAAGGCAGGTGAGCTCCCTCCTCTGAGCTTTAGATTTCTCATCTGAAAACAGGGATCCGAAGTCCCTGTCTTGTGACCTCATGGAGTGTTGTGAAGACGACATGAAGTGAAGCCACGAAGTCCCAGGTGGTAGTGTAAAATGCTCTATGAAATTTAGTCATTGCTGTGAAAATATTCTTGAGGTTGTTTGACACAGCCCCTGATTGTGCCTGGAACTGCTTCTGGCCAGTGGTGGCTGGAGTTGGTTAGCTGGGTGGGTTGTTGAATTTGTGGCTGGCAGTGTGACCGGGTTGAGGCTTGATTTGTGGTTTGGTCTGAGGTCAGGGTTGTGGCTTGGTCTGTGGCCAGCTCAAGGTGCTGGCTGTGATTGAGATCAAGTGTTGGTGGGGGTTAGTCTAAGGCCCTGAGGTCACTCTCAGGGTGATTCTGCAGCCTTGATTCTCATCCTCAATTCTCAAGTCCACTGATGGAGTGGACTGGTTGCTCCTGGAAGCTGGATTCCTGCTGGATCCTTCAGGGCTTCAGCTCTAAGGGGTGGGACCCCAGCAGTCAGGCCCTTCTGGGGCTCCTAGTGTGTCCCCTGAAACAGCCCATAACACAATCTCATCAGTGGTGCATGCAGCAGTTTGGGAGATAGTTAGGACATGTTTCTATAGCAACCAACCCCCAACCAGCACTGGCTTCCTTCAATAATGCCTTTTTCTGGAAGCGGCTTTTCCTGGCCTCTCCTTCCTCCTTGGGTGGCCTCAGCCCCTCGAAGCCTGAGTATGGACTGGTTTGCCCTCGATGCATCTGGTTCCCAAACTCATCCTTACCCAGACAGGGGGTGAGACCATATACCTGTGGGTTACTTTCCTGAGGGGGTGCACCCCTGAGATCTCCCCTTTGCAGGGCCAGAGCTTCCTCTGTGTCAAGGCAGACCTGTATCCAGTCTTAGATAGCTGTCATAATGGGCAGACACAAAGGATATTTGGGGGCAGAGGAGGCAGCCCCAAGGCCAGTCTTGGGGTTAAGGGAAGCTTTCAGTTTGTCCCTTGGCTGGTATCTAAATTGTGAGTGGAATTGAGGGTGGTGGGTTGGAGGACATTTCAGCCATCAGCATCTGCAGGAACTGAGGCTGGGAGGCTAAGAGCAGCATGGTGTGGAGGGGCTTCCCCCTGGTGGCATGGCACTGGAATCCAATGGGAGAGAGGTTGGGAGAGTATGGGTCCTGGCCATAGGTTTGGGGGGCAGACAAGACACAGCTCCAGGGAGCTGCACCAGAGATAGGAGAGAGGAGTCAGCCATACTGGGAGAGGCCCCATGGGAGTTGGGGCGGTACTTCCCTTCCTGGGGAGAGAAGGACAGTTTCTGTTCTGCTCTCCTATTCCAGCAGCCTGAGAAGGAGAGGAGCCTGTCCCTGGGAGCACCCACATATGAATGAGCCAAAAAAAAAAGGCCCTGGGATACACACGATCTACTGGTTGTATTTAATAAACCCTCGTGTAGTAATGGCTGAGTGCTAGGCACTATGTTAAACCTTTTCCAAATACAGATTTCCCTGCTATCTGAAAATGAAGGGTCCCTGTGAAATCTTTTGTAAGCCAACAAGGCATAAACTGAAGAAGCAATTGCCATTCATTGATATAGAAAAAATTTTGAGAGTTCCCAGACTCCAAAAAATCACCTACCAAATCATACCAATTAACTCAGAAAACCTAAAATTGCATCCACATATAGTAAAAGTGGGAATAATGTGAAGACTACGTAGTCTGTGGATAGTCTTCCCTGGGGAGGAGTTAGGTGTGGCCTCTCTTGCTGCTGAGGGTGCCACTGCCTGGGAATAGTTGCTGCAAAACCAAGACTGAACATTATTTTTACTTTGTGATTTTGTCGTAAAAGTGGGAATCCTCCAGTGGTTTATTTCGGTTAGTGAAAACAGGTACTAAAGTAGGTCTGTTGTATAAGCAAAGAGGCCTGATGCCAACTTTTGAAAAGTGGGGATATCTGTATCCATTTATTTAATCCTCATAGCAACCCCATTACCAGTGTTATCCATTTTACAGAGGAAGAAACTGAGGCTCAGATGGTGTAGTGACTGGTACTTAGATCTTCAGTGGGTAGTGACAGAGTTGGGGTTTGAACCAGCTCTGGGTGGGAGTGGACTGTAGTTCACGTGAGAGGGGAATGCCAGGCTCTGGGGAGAAGGGGTAGAGATGAGGTGGATCAGAGTCTCTCCTCTATGTCCTCTTCGGGATCCCTGAAACCCAGACCAGAACTGAGAGGCAGTGAAGAGTGTGTGTGTGTGTTTGTGTCTGTGTGTACATGTGTGAGACTGTGTGTGTATATGTGTGTGCAACTCTTTGAGTGTAGTTATGTGTGTGTGAGAAAAGAGGACACACACACACACATACACACACGAGAGCGTGTGTGAGGCCTGCTTGAATGAACTGGCAGCTCAGCAGCTGAGCACCTTCTCCTCTTTCCTGTCTTCTGAGGCACAGATGCCCAGGTCCAGCTGCCGTAGGCAGTTTCAGACACAACCTTGGGCAGGACCAGGCACGGAAGCTGTGGTCATGGCCACAGGAGGTGGGCCCAGCCTAGACTCCTCACCTTGGCCCTCTCAGAAGTGCTTGTGACTTCTGGAGGCCTGGGGATTGGTGGGTGTTATTTGAACACTGCAGGGTCATGGCCATCACAGCAAACAGCCTTGTCCTGCCCTTGCTGTGATGAGTCAGACTTTCTACTCTTGAGGGGAAAGTCCTAGATCCAGCTTCCCCTGGAAATGGCACGAATGCTTTGGCCTCTGTGTCTCCTGCCTCCCCCCTGCCCCAGCCTGGCCTACTCTGCTCACTTCTTCTTTTAAGGTTCAGCACAGGCCCCCTTCCCATGAAGGCCTCCAGGCCCTCCAGCCTGCAGGGTCTTTGGGGAGTGAGGTCCACACCTGTGGGGCATGGGGTGGGGGAGGATTTAGCACAGAGACAGGCTGCACACTCCTCTGTCCATGTAGGGGCAGCACAGGGCTGGGTCCCCAGGATGGCACCCCAGGAATAGGTCCTGATCCAGTTCATCTCCATCCCCAGTCCCTTTTTCCCAGCCACTATCTGACCCAAGGTCTGGCTTTGGAAGCGTGGGCCAGTACCCAACCCCTTGCTTTGATGTGCCAGGGTTTTCCTGGTAGTGAAGCATCTTTGTCCTCACACTGGGCTCCTGAGAGAGGGTGGTACCTCCCTGCTGACAGGCCTCTTGCCCTCAGACAGAGGCCACCCTGGGGCCCTGGGTGTAGGACAGACACCCACAGCAGACTCATCTCCATCTGCCTATTCCAGTGTCCCTGGAACCAGCACCAGGTGGGGAAGGTGGGCAAGTGGCGCTAGCCATCTGATCCAGGGACACGCAGGCCTACGCCACTGCTCAGGGAACCATACTGCACCTGCAGGCGGTGGGTAGACAGGCCAGGAGGGAGAGTTGGGGATGGTTCCCAGCAGCCCCTCCTGCCATGGAGCCCAGCTCTGAGCTCTGTTGGAGATTAGGGCATCCTAATGGGGTGTGACGGATCATTTGCTTCTCTCTGGATTGCTGGAGAAAGCTTCAATATCCGCCTTTCTCTTTTATTTATTTTATTTATTTTAATTTTTTTAAATTTATGTATACAAGAGCTAGGGTACAGGCCAGAGATGCGGGGGGTTAGAGGATTCACCAGAGACAGATTGGGTAACAGAACAGGCAGACTGACTGAAATACACTGCTGAGGGGAGCAGCGGGCGAGACAGGAGAGGTCTGCTGCAACATGCGGGTTGCTCCCTGGCTGGCCGGGGATCGAACTCGTGCTTCAGAGGGCAGATTGCTTCATAGTGCATTGCTTAACCCCTTGCACCACCAGGGAGACGCCCCCCCCCCCTTTCTCTTTTATTCTGAGTTAGGGATTTAAGTAAGTGTGATAATGAAGGTGGGTCAGAAGGATCATCTGCTGGAGGGCATGGGCTGGACTTGGGCACAGAAGGACTCTGCAGCCTCAGAGAGGCCATGGAAAGCTGCTCAGAAGCCCCCTGGGCACAGGAGGCTGCCTCGCCCCTACCTTAAACCTTGATCTTTCATCTTACAGCATCAGGTTGTGACTGTACACCTTAGTGGATTATTTTATTTCAATCTTCTAATAATGAGGTCATAATTATGATACCCATTTTATAGACAAAGTGAGGCTCAGAAAGGTTAACTTGCTTCAGGTTTTAGACTAGTAAGTGGTAGCACTGAGCCCAGGTTTGTGTTGTTCCACAGCCTGTGTGCTAACTAATACACCCACAGCTGGGAGCTGATGTGCGTGGGTGGATGTGGGGGATGGGGGTTGAGACAGAAAGACAATATGTGAGAGTATGCATACATGATTCTGCTAGGGATTGGCTTAGGAAGGAAGAAGGAGAGTGGCTGCTTGGGAAAGCTCATACTCTCCAGGGAATGTAGACAGACAGACAGACAGACAGACAGACACACACACACAAGGCCAGGCAGACAGTGACAGCTGTGCTTATAACGCTGGGTACTGCCACACAGGAATGCACACATTTAGATTTTCACACAGACACAAGGATACCAAGATACTAATTTGCAAACCTGGTAGGCAGATGATTCTAGAAGTGGGACAGCTGCCCTTAAGACTAGGCCCCTGTGAGCAGCCTGGAGGACCTCTGGCCCCTTGCGCAGCTAGCCAGCAGCAGATTGGAGGGTAATCTTTGGCCTGAAAGCAGAAGAGAGGAGGAACCCTGAGCTCTGATCCTGAGCACCCAGCAAGGTGCTGCTGAGAACATATCCTGGAGTCAGGGGGAGCTGGGTTCAAATCCTGGCTCCATCACGTATTGGCTTTACAGGCTGTTGCAAATGGCTTCACTCTTCTGAGCCTTTATTTCCTTAGCTGTACAGTGGGGATTCGTGATCCCCACTGCATGGGGTGTAGTTAGGATTACTTTAGATAATATCTATAAAGCAACCATCAGAGTGCCTGGCATCCTTTGTTTACACAGCAGACCATTTTTATACATTCATTTGTTTGCCACACTTCCAGCCCTCTTCTTCCTGGAACCACGTTGGATGAGGAAAATGCTGAGGGGTAGGACTGTGCTTCTGGGCCTGTGCCCTCGCTGCTCTGGGATTACTCTTAAGACCTGTGTGGTCTTTTGCACACCTGATCTGTGTCCCCCAACACCCAGAGACTTTCTGACCCGCTTGGGCATCTGTGTTCCCCTCTCCCTGAAGCATGCAGGTGATAGATTCTAGGTGGGGGAGGTAAAGTCACCTCCACGACAGGTCACCCCACTCTTATATCTGTCTCTCCCTCCTTCGCTGTCTCCAGCCTCATGAGTTTCTTTCTGCCCCTGGGACTGCCAAGCTCACATGCAACTTCGCCCCTTTCTTTCATTCATCCAGAAAGACCCTTATCCATGCACCCTGCCTTCCCCTGAGCCCACGTGTGCGTGGGAGCCTGTGTGTTTGCACGCACTTGGACACACACACACACACACACACACACACGTGGACTCATGTGCCTCAGTGTCTGGCTCATTCTCATCCTACAAGCTTCTACTCCCTTGGCCCTTTTCAGAAAGGTTTTCCCCACACACCCCTTTTGAGGTCTTTTGTCCATGCTGATTGCCTTTTTTGAAATATGACCTTTGTCATTTGCTAAAAAATCTGCGTGCAGAGGATGGATGAAAGCAGCATCTCCCACCCAAGAGCCAGGGGACAGCTGCTTCCTAGCATACCCATTTTATAGGCTCTTTTTTCTAAAAGGCCCCTCCTTCCAGCTGTGGTTTTCGGGCAGCCCCAGCCAGAGAGGAGAGCAGGACTTAAGAGTCCCCATAAACAAACCTAGAGTGTATATTTCAGAACCAACGCAGGGATGCATTTTGAAAACAAGGAGAATAACCGTGAACAGGATCAGATGTGGCTTTGAGAAGAAATTCAAATATTGTGTGGCTGTTTTGGCCACAAAGGAGAGTCAACAATCTCGGGCAGGTTTGTCTGAGAGCAGAGCCAGTCACGCACTGGAGAAGGGAGACGCAGGCTTGCTTGGCGCTTATAACTGGAATAGGCTACCAAGTTCTTTTGATGACTGGGACTTAGAGATCACTCGCTCGTGCCTGTGTATCCTTCAGGCTATAATTACACTGTGAGGGCACTTGAGGACGGAGAACATGGTGGAGGTAGGAAGAGGTTTGATTTTCCTCATAGCACTTACTGCAGCTTGTTTGTTCTGGGTCTGCATCCTCATCCCCTGCAGAAGGCAAGCTTTGTGAGAGCCCCGCCCTGGCCCTCACCTTCCCCTTAGGGTCCCCAGCACCTAAAGCAATGACTTTGGGATAGGCAGCTCTTTTGGATGCCCAGCAGCCGCCCTTCCTTCTCTGTCCCAACTCATTGGGAGAGTGGAGCTGAGCTGGCCTTTTTGTACCTCCCCTCTTGTGCCTCCCTAGAGGCCAGCCCATCACATGTCATCAGAGTCTCGTGTCATGGTGACGGGGATAGTGGCCTGAACAGTGGACGCACTGGGGGTGGTGAGTGAGGGAACGTTCTGGAGCTCCCCTCTTTTTGTCAGGTGCTGGCACATGTTATTTGTGAGGGAGGGAGTGGCAGCAATGCCCTTGGCTTTGTGCTTGGGAGGAGTGTACTGTTCAGGTGTGAGAGCCCCTACTTACAGGAGCTTCTCTATTCAAACTCAGGAAGGAAATGGACTCAGACAAACCTCCAGGTGAAACCAGCATGACTTAAACTCTGGTCGCTCAGTATCCCAAACTCAGGAACCAAATAGATGAGGATGCTCTGACTGCTTTGACTACCCACCCACATCCTTGCTTCTTAGGAATGGGATCAACTTAGGGATGTTTGATTATTAGTCTAGTATGTATGGAAGTTCTTATGCCTTTATTATTCGTTGATTTTTTTTGGAAAACATAAAATTAGAAGAATTTTAAGTGAGTTTTGCAACACAAACATTTCTACAGACTTGTGATTAATACACTAACTACTTTTTAATTTTTTTTTTGGGTGCTAGTGTAAATGGCATTGTTATTTAAATTTCAAATTCTAGATAGTCATTGCCGGTATATAGGAATGCAGCTGGCCTTTGTATATTGATCTTGTATCCTACAATCTTCCTAGACTCAATTATTCGTTTTAATAGGGTTTTGGGGGTCAATTTTGTAGAGTTTTTGTTTTCCGTATAGATAATCACACCATCTGTGAATGAAAGCAATTTTTTCCCCTTTCCAATATGTGTGCCTTTAATTTCTTTTTCTTGTCTGGTATTTCCTCCACATATATTTGGGAAACAGTCCCATATCCAAGTTAGAAAAACTCAGCCTAGACTTTCCTCTTCTTTGCAGTAAATCCAGACCCAATAGTAGGGAATTGCTGACCAGCCCATCCTGTGGCCCACACGGCAGGGGGGAAGTCTAGAAGCTGGAAGCACTCCCACAGGGAGTATAGGGCTAACCTAGCTTTGCCCCTGGAGTGACCCCCGGCTTAGTGTTTCCTCTGCCCTCTGCCTTTCATGACTCAGATCCTGCTTCTCAACCAGCTCCAAACCATGGAACTCCAGCTGGGAGTGTGTTCGGGAGTCCGTGGTGGTGAAGCAGAAGGCGATGTCCCTGTACAAGCCTGGACTGTCTCTCTCTTCACCAGTAGCTTATGCGCCGGTGTCCAGGCTCAGGGCAGGGAGTGGCACAGGCTTCCTGCAAGGTGTGGCAAGCTGGGCTTGCAGCAGGGTCTCCAAGGATGGCATCATAAGGAGCACTCAGATTGGGGGTGTGCCCAGCTCTCTCTCTCTGGCTTATCGTTACCTGCTATGTGCCAGATGGGCTCCTCAAGCAATCAGAGTTGCAAAGTCCCAAGGGACAGTCTCTGCCAGGCTTCTCACGTACAGATGGGGAAACTGATGTGGCATTGCTGATATAGGAACCCAGGTCTCAGGGGGCCTGGTAGCCCGGGCCAACCCCCAAGGAAGATGTACCCTGTGTGTGTGGGGAGGGGGGCAGGGGCTGACTGTTTTCCATTATGTCTAAGAGGCAAGCAATTATAAGAGGTACCATTATTTTATTTATCCCTGAGAAATGAACAATGCCAATTAAATGATGACATCCCCTTCTGTAAGATACACCCTGATTTTAAATATGTTAAAGCATGAAAAAAATATGCATCCTAGAGCTGATAAAATAAGATGAATTTATAATAAAATGAAGTCATGAAATTACATGTGCAGTGTAAATCTGAGTTTCCCTTGCCTCTTCTTAAAGGACTCCTGCGTGTGACTGTATGCGAACAGCCAGTCCCCTGTGGATGGACACTGGGATTTCTCCCAGGTTTTTGTATTATCAGACCACTGAGATGATCAATGTCTACTTCCACCCTCGGACTTCTCTGATTATTTCCCCAGGAAAATGACCAGATCAATTTTCTCTAATACTTTTATGGTTTTAATTTTTCCAATTAGCTTTTAATCCATCTGCAATCCCAGGTATTGGATAGGCTCAGGGAGCACGTGGAGGGGTTCATGGAGGTGCTGGGTGCCAGCTGGTTCCATGTGAATCTCTAAGTGTCAGGTGGAAGGGGCTTAGTGAATATGTTGGGAGGGCAGCAGGGGGAGTGGTGGTCCAGCTCTGCCTCTGGCTTTGCTTCCCCTGAAGGGGGCAGGAGGTGGGTTGGGCAGAATTCAGGGAAATGGTTCATGTTCTGTGTGCCCCTGTTCCCACCTGCTCTGGAGAACCCCCCAGTCTCGTGTACTGGCCTCCATCAATATTAATAACAGCGGCTGCCTTTACTGAGCCTTCTGAAACCCAGGCTCTGAGCATGCATTATCTTTGGGCTTGGGATTAATTGTTGTCAATGTTTTGTAGATGGGGACACTGAGGCTGTGCATGTAAAGGAAATAGCCACACAGGTTGTAAGTGGCCGAGCTCAAGCTCAGGCTTCCTTCTCTTAGTTTGGGGCTTTTCCTTCTACTGGGGGCTGCAGCCAGCCTGACCTGCATGTGCTCTGTCTGTGTAGCAGACCTTACCAGTGTGCATCAGGTATCTGCCCTGCCCCTCCTCCATGACCTTGAATTTGGGCATAGCCATAGGGCTTGCTTGGGCCAATGAAGTGTGTACAGAAATGTGTTGCTTGTGGGTAGAAGCATTTTAGACGGTGTGATTTTCTGTGCACTTCCATCCTGCTTCAGCAGGACTTGAAGTCTCTTTTGAGATGGGGGCATCATGAGGTGGTGGTGCCTTTTAGTGCCCACCGTGAACACCTTCCGGCCTGTACTGAGTGTGAAATGGACCATTGTTTGAATACCTGAGATCATTTGTTCATGCTGCAAAACTTGCCCAGTGCTTAGGAGACATCACATACCTGGGGAAACTCTCTTTGCTGCCTACAGTCTCTGCTTCAGTATATGCAAAAGTACACACTGCTCCACTGAGCTACCTTGGAGAAGGTTTTGGGGTTTATATGAAAGCATAGTAGCGGGGGTGTGGGTGGGGCTCTGTGAGGTGCTGAGGGTTGAAGGGAGAGGGCCGGGACATGCAGGTTGCTGATGACCCTGGTCCGGGGTCTGGGTTCCCATCCCTCAGTCAGAGGCCCGAACACAGGCTTGGCTAACAGGTGTATTCCCTTTGGCAGGTGGCCCTCCCCCGGGCGGCGGTGCCCCCTGGCACCTTCGAAATGTCCTCAGCGACTCAGTGGAGAGCTCGGATGATGAATTCTTTGATGCGAGAGGTGAGTGAGCCCCATCCTCTCATCATTGGCTGGGTAACCTTTCTAGAAGTCCCACAAAGAGGGTTCTGTTGGGGATTCATAGCCCTCCCACTCAGATACAGGGTCAGCAGTTCCACCCTCACACTCTGAATCTGTGAGCCCCCCAGGGGCTGGGACTCAGCCTTCATCCATTCACTCTTTGAGGTCTTTGTGGGCCCCTGATATATTTCAGGAGCCGTGTATGGCAGTCAGGACACTCCAAACTGATCAGCATGGTCACTGCCCACACCATGCTTGTTGTCTAATGGAGAGACAAGCATTAAGCCATGACACAGGAAATACAGTCAAAAAGGGGGGATATGCCACACTGAGAGGTGTTGGGTGTTAATAGAAAGAATGAGGACAGGGCATTTAATTTAGTTAACACCTTCTCTGCAGAACTGAGGGTAGGAGATGGTTAGGTGAAGAGTGGGAGAAGAACCTTCCAGACAGAGGCGTGATAGTGCTGAAATAGGAAAGATGGGACATTCCAAGAACTGAAGGAGGCTGTGTGGCAGGAGGTAGTAAACAAGGGGGAGAGGAGAGATGGGAGGGGAGTAGGACGGGCGGTGGAGCCCAGTCGGAGAGATGTCAGCATCTTCTTTTGTTTAAATAATTTATTTATTTATATATATTTTACATCATTGTTCCTTTTTTTTTTTTTCTTTTTTACAATGTTTGCTTTCTTTTCTCAGGTGTAGTCCCCATAGAATTCCCACCACCAATTTGCCTGTGCACCATCACCATATTCCCTTGTGCTCTTCCCGACCTCGTTTTGATCCCTCTCCCTCCCCCTCCCCTGCAGGTCTCTGTGACTGCAACTTCTTTTATTTATTTATTTATCTATCTATTTATTTATTTATTTATTTATATTTATTTATTTATACATGCACTGGATACAGTCAGAAGCGCGGGAGGGGGAGAGAATTCACCAGAGCCAGAGCGGGGAGCAGAGCAGGCAGAGTGACAAAACACACTGCTGAGAGGAGCAGCAGGCAGCAGGAGAGGTCTGCGAGCCATGTGGGACCCTCACCGGCAGCCCGGGTTCGAACCTGTGCTGCAGAGGCTGCGGGCAGCTTTGCAGCCCAGCACTCAGGGGAGGCTCTGACTGCAACTTCTTAATCCACTCCTCTGTCCTTTAGCACGTAGACTGTTTCCATAGTTGGGCTGATGTGAATAGTGCTGCAGTGAACATAGGAGTGCAGGTTTCCCTTTGAATTAGTGTTTTTACATTCTTCAGGTGGAGTGAATTGCTGGGTCAAATGGTACTAAAAATGGCCGATTTTTAGTATTTTGAGGCACCTCCATACCGTTCTCCTTAGGGGCTGGACGAGTCTTTGTTCCCATCAGCAGCATATGAAGCTTCCTTTATTTCCACCTCCTTGTCTACACTTGTTTCTGGTCTTTCTGATAGGGGCTGTTCTCATGGGTCTGATAGGGCCTGGGATCTCATTGTGGTTTTGATTTGCATTTCCCAGAGGATGAAGATTTTTTTCATGTGCCTGTTGGCCATTTGTATGTCTTCTTTGGACAAGTGACTAGTTAGCTCTTCTGCCCATATTTTGTTCGCAATTTATTTTCTTTTTGTTGAATTGTATGAGTTCTTTGTAGATCTTGGATCTCTGTCCCTTGTCAGAGGTGCGATGTGCAAATGTTTTCTCCCATCCAGTAGGGTGTCTTTCTGCTTTAAAGAAAAAGCAAAGGAACAGACAAAACAAACCCTAGACTGAAGGATTGAGGCTACCAGAGGCAGTGGCTATGGTGTAGTAGCTTACTACTGCAGAGGTGTGAACTTCTACCCTTCAAACTTATGTGGTATTTTAAACCAATGTTACCTCAAAAATATATATATATATATATATATAAATAAAACAATTGTAGCTGTTCAGATGAGAGATGGTGAGTAGGTTATGTGCTCTGTGCTCAGTGCTGAGCTTGACTAGCATGTAGGACATGGCAAGGGTGCAAATCTCTGTCAGAACTGGAGAAGAGGGTTCCATCAGAACTGGGGGGCATTTCAGGTAGAGAGAGCAGACTGCATAAAGGCTCAGAGGTGAGAACATGCAGGGCAGGTATGGAGGCTGGGGGAGCTGGGGTCTGTCTGGAAGGTAGGAGAGAGGACCCTCATTGGCATGCTCACCTGGGCTGGGTGGGGGTAGATGAGGAGCACAATGGGCCCCTTTCCAAGCCAGGAAGGGTCACATTTCCCCCATGACTGCTTGGTCCCATCTGTGAAATCCCCATATTTCAGGAGTTGACTTTTTGCTGAAATGGGGCCAGTTTTGAAATACCTGGTTAAATAGGGTCTTGAAAGAGAAGCCAACTGTGCTGGAAAGATGTCTAGACCTGGAGGAGGGCCCAGGAAGGTGACTGCAGCCATGCCCTTGACTTGTCCTGTCATCTTGGGCAGGTCTTTCACCTTCTGTGGGCCTCAGTTTCCCTATGAGGTCTGTGGCTCTGAAAGTGGAGAATACCTACATCAGGGGATTTTCAGGGAAGCCGTGTTGGGAGGTGGGTTGCAGTCCTGGCTGGAGGAGCGTCCCTCATTTTGGACTCTGGATGTCAAACCTCCCTGAAGCTAACCCTGAGCCAGTCCACTTGGGGCTCATTTCTGATCTCCTGGCATCTGGTGGGAGTATGCTGCCTGGACGAGTTTCTCCATAGCAACTAACCCACAGTGTGACAACAATGGCTCCAATATTTTGATGCTTAGAACACTTTCATTTAAAATATTTTTGCAGTTCATTAGGGCCCTGCATTGCCAGATGATGATGGCTTGCTGCTGAGGCCCAAGCCTCTGTGTGGCAGGGGGTCAACCACCCCTCAGGGCTGTTCACCTGCTTTCCTGTGATAAGCTGTGGAAACACCCACTCTTTGCTGACCTCAGCCTCCCCCCTCAGGGCTCCCTCCCGTGTCTCAACGTTCTGTCTGCAGTTCCCCAATTATCCTCATCTCTCACTCCTTTTCTGTTGGCGGCACCACTTCTTATACCCTCCTTTGTCTCCTCTCCTTCCTTCTCTTCTTGCCTCTGTCTTTCCTTTTCTCCCCCACCCTGGCATCCCAGACCCTCTTGTCTCTCTTGTCTCTCCCCTGGCTCCCCATCTTGGCACTCTCCCAGACATCCCAGAGCATCTGGAGTCCTCAGCCTCGGGCTCTGCCCGCAGGCTGCTGGGATCCTCTTTAGCTCAGAATTGTCAACTCCCAACCTCCTATCTGTTCTACCTCTGGACAACACCATTGTGTGTTTGTTGACTTGAGGTAACAAGAGTGACGCTGTCCTCCTCTGCTCCCAGGAGCTGCTCAGGTCCCACCCAGCCACCTAGACCAGTCATATCCGGGGCAAGTGTGGGGGGTCCAGGTTTCTGGGCATGACTTGAAGGGCCACATCCCTGGCTCCTGTTCCCTGGGTCCTCTTCTCCAGGCTGGAGACCTGGGTGGGGGCTCTGCCCCTGCCTCGCAGGACCCTGCATCCAGCTACCTCTGCCCTTCCAGCTCCAGCTGCCAGGGAGCTATATGACTGGGTGTCAGTGCTAAACTGAAACATTTTGTCCTCCTTCTCAATGCAGTGATGGGGAAACTGAGGCCAGAATATGAAGGGACCTTCTAAGATCACATATCAAGGTGGGGATAGAAATACTAGAAGCCAGAAGTTTAGTGTCCAAGACTGGCCTTTTCTTTGACTTACTGCTGAAATTGGGGCCTGCTTCCCTCCCTTTGTTCTGTAAGCTCGAACCCATTCACCCAGCTCTCAGTGGTGCTGGTGGATGAGAGACACTCATTGTTCATGACCTGTAGCAGAGACTCTGGGGGGCCCTGATTGTGAATGTAAGGTTGACGCCTCTGATTGGGTGCTGCAGGTTAGGAGATGGGGTCCAGGCTTCCAGAACTGGAGGAGACATCACCCCTCTTCTGTTAGCACAGTTGAAGGATATCCGGGAAGCCAGGGCCCAGCTCTGCCAAGGTTGGTGTGCACAGTGAAGGAAAACCCAGGGTGGCACAGAAGGGGTGTACTTCAAAGCCAGACCATGTTATACTCATACATTTATATATTACCATAAATAAAATTAACATAAAGGAACAGACATCTCAACAAAGACGATATGTGAATGGCAAATAGTAAAAAGAGGCTCCACATCATTACTCATTAGACAGATGCAAATTAAAATGACAATGAAAGCTACAACAGACTTACTAGAATGGCTGATGATGATGACTGAGCAGGCTAGGAGGGGCTGGAACTTTCCAGCCCTGCTGGTGGGAACATGCAATGGCTCAACAATTTTGGAAAATAGATTTTGAGGTTTCTGATTTTAATGGTCCTAAGCTACTTCATGAGCAGCCCTTCCACCCCTAGGTATTTGCCCAAGAGGAAAGAAAGCACCTGTCCCTCTAGAGATGGGTTCTTGCCGGTTCATAGCAGCTTTATTTGTTAGAGCCCCAAACTGAAAACAACCCAAATGTACATAAGCGGGAATGAATAAACAAACTGTGGCACATGCATGGAATGAAAACTTTCTCAGCAATGAGAAGAAATCATCTTTTGATACACTCAGCAATATGGATGTATTTCAAAATAATCATGCTGAGTGAAGGGAGTCAGACTGAAAAACAGTACACGCTGTACAATTCCACTTACATCTGACTCCAGTGCATGCCAACCAGTCTACCATGATGGGCATGCCGGTGATTGGTTGGGGTGGGATGGATGCTTGGGAAGAACAGGAGGAAACTTCTGGGTCAGAGATATCTGTTCACTATCTTGATGGGAGTGGTGGTTTCATGGGTGTGTGCATCTGTGAAGACTTACCAGATTTTAAGTATATCTAATTAACCGAATGTTGATACTCAGTAATGCTGTTAAAAAATGGAGGAACTCCCTTCAGTGTAACATAAGGTGGTGTGACAGTGATGGGGGACTGCAGGAGACCCCAGAGGATATAGCCTGAGCTGAGAACTGAATAACAAGAAGTGAACCATGTGGGAATCTAGGGGAACAGTGTTTTGGACAATGGGAACAGCTCATGTGAGGCTGGCATGGTGAGAGTGAGCCAGGTGCCTGCTAAGTGCCATCCACCAGCTGCCCCCACAGGCAGGGAGGGGCAGACCTGGCCCAGTGCCTCTGGATGTGTTCCTGCCCAGACTTGGGGGTGGTCCTGCCCCAGAGATGGCCGAACTCAGAGGTGCAGGATAGACCTGCAGAATGGAAACATGCCTGGGCCTTGAGTGACTGAGCTTCGGTGTGGGTGATGGAGATGCTGGGTGACAGGCGGTGTGGCCAGAAACTGTGCATGAGAAGAGCTTAGCTACCTGAGCAGGGACAGTCCAGATTTCCAGTGGTCCCTGACCATGATATGCTGACTTCTAAGGAGGAGATGCAAACATCTGGAGCACCATCCCTAGAATGGAGGCTGGTGCTAGGGTGGCACTGTGATGTCAGATTAATTCTTCTGGGGATGTGGTCAGGTGTGCCAAGCACAAGTCATTTCTAGTCCATTTTTATAGCAAAATGGATGCCTTTGTTTAGAAAATATTGAGGCACATCCTTAACTTTCACCTTCTGCTTAGATGCAGTGACTAGTCCAATTAAAGGAGTCTTAAAACCCACCAAGCATTTAGGCACAGACACGGGCTCTTACAGTGAACTTGTCTGCTGGAAGATAGCACCCTGAGCCAGCAGGCGGCCTTGCCCCTTAGGTGCTGTGGGACCCTGGCCCATTTGTGCAACTCTGCATCTGGAAAATAGGGTGCTAGACTTCACCTCAAAATCTCTAACTATGCCACGAAGTTCTTAGCTGGCCTTGCAAAGCCCTATTAGCTAGTGTCTCACTTCGATGGGGAATATTTGCTTTTGAATTTTCCTTCAGCCTCTAAATAGCACCCTCTCTACCCTCCATGAGTATACGTAAGCCAGCCAGGCCCTGGAGGTTGCAGGGTGGCAACACTGGCAGAGCTGGGGGTGAAATTGGGGAGGGGTGGGCATGGGGGTGTAGCCAGGGTTACTTTCCCAGCAAATCTAACTCTAGGTAATTGACAGAGAGCAAAGCATGGGGCGCCCCACTTCTGGGGGCGGGAGGAGGAGGAGGGATTCTCCTAGATGAAGGACTGAGTGAAGGAAAACAGAGCATGGTGTCTGGGTCAGCAGATGCAGCTTCTCATCAGGACTGGACTGCTGACCTGCTGCTGGCTGACTTCAGACAAGCCTTTCACCCCTGCAACTCAGGCCCCTTCCTGTAAAGTGACAGGGGTAAGAGTGGAGCGGGAGGATGTCACTGTGTGAAGCTGGGCAAAAGAGTCCTCCCTGAGGCAAACACACTTGTGTTGCTGACCCCGGCACGCCCTAACACTGGGGGAAGGGAAGTGGGAAAGCAAATGCCATGGAGCTGGCTCCGAAGTCTTCCAAGGGTGGGCCAAGAGTGGACCTCTCCATGTGATGAGGAGTGTGGTAGTGGTGGCCATTGGTTGTGAGATGGAGGTGATAACCGTGTGGAGGCAGTTAGCAATCCTGTATCCCAGAGGCCAAAGGGTAAGGCATATTTAGGTCCTTGGAGAGATGGGTGTCATGGACCTGATGTGGGGGTGACGGGTGGCATTGGCCTGGCTGACTAGGGAGGGTGACCAAGCTCTTAGCTCTGTGAGCAGGTGGTAAAGCCTTCCTGCCAGAGGACAAGGAGGCTCCCTGCTCGAGAGTCCTGTAGAGTCAGCAGAAACAAAGGCCTCTGGGTGGGGGGAAAGGCTTTTTTAATGGCCTCTGAGGTTGTGCTGAAAAGGGTGTGTCAAGGCTTTGACCAGAGTCAGAGTCAGTCTGGGTTCAAGGCTTATGATGCTGTGGGTGAGGCTTGGCCCGGTGCCCAATGTGGGTAGGGAATGGAGCCCAGTGAGGGTGAAATAGATGCAAAAGCTAGTCTGCACCAGAGGTCACTGGAGAGGAGAATTAGCATGCCAAGAACAGTCATCAGAAGACAAAAAGCAAAATCAATAACCAGGATGAAATGAGCCCTTTGTGGCCTCTGAGCCCTGCTGGGAGGCACATACCACAGTGAGGGGAAGTAGAGCAGAGATTCAGAGCAGAGCCATGTACTCCCCTGTTTGCCCAGATAACTACAAAAGGAGCTATCTCAGCTGCTGCCTCTCTCTCTCTCTGTGTGTGTGTGTGTGTGTGGTGTGGTGTGGTTTGTGCAGTGTGTGTGTGTTCTCAAAGCCCCTTAGGGGACAAGTCCATCGTTGCCAGAATGAAGATATGAAGACTGCATGTTGAGAGCAGAGGCAGGAGAGACCCAAGGACAGAGAGAAAGCATGTCTGAGGAGAGGGAATCAGGGAGAAGATGGGGAGACAGAGAGAGGGTGGGGGGCAGAAAGCCCAAGAAAGCCAGGAAAAATACAAGAAAGCAGAGGGGAGAGAGCAAGAGAGATTCAGAGAATGGGAGAGAGGAACATGGACACACACACAAGCGACAGAGAGAGAGAGAGAGAGAGAGAGAGAGAGAGAGAGAGAGAGAGAGAGAGAGAATGAGAATCAGAGAGAGTTGAAGGAGACAGTGACCCAGGAGGAGAGGGAAAGGCCAGAAAGAGGATGAAAGAGCTGCGTGGGTGGAGAGATTCTGAAGGACCTAGAGAAAGAATGGAAAGGAACCCAGAGAGTGACAAAGGTTAAGACAGAAACATACCTACGAAGAGAGGAGGAGAGATAGATACTGGGATAGGGAGAGAGCCAGAGTTGGGGGTGTGCATGAGACCTTCCTGTTCATCAGGAAGGCCTATCTCTTTTAAAACAATGTGGTTGGAATTAATCCAGGAGGCTTTTTCTGGGATGTAGTTTTCACCAGAAAGGGAGGCATTCCTGTGGGTTGCTTTCAGGAGCTATCCCTCTCTGGGATGAAGGATTGCACCAGGTGCATGGAGTTGGTGTGTAGGTACCCAAGGGTTCGTGTTAAGGGTGGTTAGGGAATGTGGCCCCACCAGTTCCCCCAAGAGTAATCACTAAGCTCATGCTGGGAAAGGGGAAGATTAGAAACAGGGTTGAGTGAGGAGTGAGGGGGCATTAAGAGGCTCATAAAGCTGAGACATGGGCTAAGGGTTCCACAAGTTTAAGGCTTGCTGAGAGGCACAGGCTTTTGTTCTCCTGGTTATTCTAGAGTTGCTCCTGTGCCCCTCAAATCCTGGTCCTTTCAAATACTGATGGCAACTCACTTCTTGTGAAGGAATAACCATGCTGTTTCTCATCCATGAGCACCCCCTGTGCTCCAGGGGCAGAAATACAAGCACCAAGAGAGACAGATAAACAGAAAGGGATCTAACCAGGTCAGATCTAGTGAGAGTGGGCTGGACTTGACGTGTGAGAGGAATGCGTGAGAGTCTGAGAGAGGAAGATGTATTTGCTAGGAAGACAGACACAAGGCCAAGAGGGAAAGACAGAGGGTCATCCGTATAACCAGGAAAAGTGTTGGGCAGAGCAGCACAAGCTCCTTGGGTGGTGGTGAGGGTGTTGTCTGTGCTGTTATCCCCATCTGTGCTCTTACTGTGTGCTAGATGTGCTTGCGAACACTTCACCTGCATTATTTCATCTAATCCTTACAATCCTTACAGCAACCCGATAACATAGGCACTACTATGATAGCATATTATAGATGAGGAAACAGGAGCTCACAAAGCTGAGGTTACTGTCCAAGGTCAGAGAGCTAGCAGATGGCGGATCTGGGATTGAGAGCAGACAACTGAGCTCTTTATCCCTTCCCGGTCCTGCTTTCCCAAGAGCAATACTGCCTGACATTTTGGCATGTGTATTTTTTTCAAATTTACAGTAGCATTTCCCCTTATAACCACTTGCTGAAAGAGCTGTAGAACCATCATTGTTATTCCCATTTAAAAGAAAAGGAAGCAGAAATAGTTGAGGGGCATGGCAAAAGCACAGGTTCACATGTTGCAGAGTATGTATTGGAATCCATTCGGGCCTCTTTCCAGACCACAGTGCTGCCTAGGGCCATGAACCAGTGCCCAGATGGAGCACATTGTGCTCAGGAAATTGTGTGGGTGTGTGTGGTGCCTGGCTGGAGCACTGGGCAGCCAATCCAGGATGTCCAGGGCAGACCATCAGGAAGACAGAACCTAGAGACTTCTACAATAGTGTATCTGGCTTTAAATTCTGGCTCTAGCCAGTGACCTTAGGCAAGTTGCTGAACTTCCCATGCTTCAGTTTCCTTGATTATAATATGGAAATAATAGCCATTGTACCTTTTAAGTATTGTTATGAGAACTAAGTGAATTAATATTTTTAAATCACCCATAACAATCTCAGCGTGTACTAAAGATTTGATAAATATTGTTCAATAAATCAGATAAATAAGACAGGAGGAGGTCTGCGTTATTGAGCGCAAGAGTGATTCAGGACTCTGGACAGCTCCCCTAGCTTCAGATCCACCATATTGGTTCCATCTGCTCTGTAAAGTTCTTTGGCAGTGAAATGAGTCTCATTTCTTTATTCTTGGCTATCATGAGCTTGAGGACTCTCCCCAGTACCATTTAATGTCTGTTTTATGAGGGAGAACACCATACTATTCACCAGGAAGTCCTATCTCTTTTAAAACAATGTGGTTGGAATTAATCCAGGAGGTTTTTTATGGGATGTAGTTTTCACCAGAAAGGGAGGCATTCCTGTAGGTTGCTTTCAGGAGCTATCCCTTGCTTGGATGAAGGATTGTACCAGGTGCATGGAGTTGGTGTTTAGGTACCCAAGGGTTTGTGTTAAGGGTGGTTAGGGAATATGGCCTGACCAGTTCCTCCAAGAGTAATCACTAAGCTCATGCTGGGAAAGGGGAAGACTAGAGACAGGGTTGAGGGAGGAGTGAGGGAGGCATTAAGAGGCTCATAAAACTTAGACATGGGGTAAGGGTTCCACAAGTTTAAGGCTTGCTGAGAGGCACAGGCTTTTGTTCTCCTGGTTATTCTAGAGTTGCTCCTGTGCCCCTCAAATCCTTCCTTTCAAATACTGATGGCAACTCACTTCTTATGAAGAAATAACCATTCTGTTTCTCATCCAGGAGCACCCCCTGTGCACCAAGACCTCTATACCTATTATACCTTTAGTCTTTCCAACAAATCTGTGAGTTAGACATTGTCAGTACCATTTTACTGATGGAAAAACAGGTTCAGTCCTCTTAATCCCCACACCTCCCTGCAAAAAAACCCCAAAAAAACCCAAAAACAACTGCTAGCAAATGGAAGGTTTTGATTTTTCTTCCCAACACACTGACTTTCAATAAATACTGCTGTTAGTGCTAAATGTGGAGTCTTCTTTGGGTTTTCAGCCTCTCTCACGGCTGTTCCCTTTTTGTGATAACATGTAGGGGTCCATTAGGGTGCAATAACTGTGACTTCTTATAGTGAAAAATTCCTGAATGCCTCCTAGCTGTCTATAACTATAGTACTGTCAATTCAAAGGAAGAAATAAGTACTCTTTCAGATAGAATTTCCTGTTAGGGTTACCTACACCCAGTCCTGCCTGCTCATGTCAATCTCTTCTTTTGCCAACAGAGGAGATGGCTGAGGGGAAGAACGCCATCCTCATTGGGATGAGCCAGTGGAATTCAAATGACCTGGTGGAGCAGATTGAGACCATGGGGAAGCTGGAGGAACATCAAGGTGAGATTCTTTTGTTATAACCGGGATGTGTACACATGCATGTTACAGAGTGGGTTCAAGTGCTGGAAATTTGGGAATAGGACTTGGTTCTTCTTTCAAATCATCTATCTGTCTGGCCACCTCTCTTAACCTGAATCTGTGACCCTAAACTCTGTTACCCACAGGAACCCCAGGGGCACTTCTGTGGGGAATTTCTGTAGTAGATGACTCCAAAGTAATTCAACAGAGCTCCCTTGGTCATAGGATGGGGAAGCATGGGAGTCCAAGTTCTTTGGTTTACAAAGCCTATAGTGTTGGAATCTGTAAGTCAGAGTAGAGTTGCAACTGGAGGATCTTTCCAGAAGGGACAGGGGAGAGGGGCAGCAGTGGAGAATTATAACTTCCTTTGTCTGAATAGCTGGAGGGGAGATGTGCCTGGGGATTAATCCAGGACACTTTTTATGGAGGTGAGTTTTGAGCAGGAGCATAGTCAGCACAAAAATCAAACTTATCCTTTAGGCATGCATCTGTCTGTTCATGTGAACATTTTGCATCTCTAACAGAACATTATTTGGACAACTATTGTGTAATACTGCTTGGTTGGAGGGACTGACAATAATTCAGCTGTGGACTCTACCTTGTGATCTGTGACATAGTATAAGTCAGGACATAGGGGCCAGGCTTGGGTGGAAAGTTTTTGGACCTAGAATGGAGAGGCAGGGCTTTTAGAGGGAGGCAGGAGAGGCTGACTCAAGGATGGTTTCCTGACAATGGAGCTATGGATCTAGGCTTTGAAAGTGGAGGATGTCACTGAGGAGGTCATAAATGTCTGAGATGACATATGGGGGAAATGAGGCTCAGAAAGAGGCCGTATTGGATTGAGGTCATTCTGGAATGAAGAACAGAGTTGGGGCTGGAACACTATCTAGGATTCAGGGTGTTAACCTCTGCACCTGTTATCCTTAGGTCGGTTTTTCATTGTCACCTCCCCACCTCATGTATCACTCCTCCTACTTCCCTTCATCTACCCTTTTTCTTTCTCTCCTGGCCCCATTATTTCTCAGTTAGATAGGATGACTGGATAAGGTCATCCTATCAGGAGTTTTTCAGTGAGAGGGTCCTGGCTCAGCCCAAAAGAATGACCATCTTGGTGTTGGCATCTGCTCCTTTTCTCACCCCTCACCCTTGCCGCCTTGATTCAGAACCCTTCCTATGCCAGAACATCCATCCTCAGGAATAAATGGGCTTGGGATGGCTGTTCTATTTTACAAGCAAGGAACCCAAGGCTTAGAGAAGCTGCATCTTTCCCAAGATCCTCAAAATTACTGACGGCATCATGCTCTGATCTCCAGTCTCCCTGCTCCCAGACCAGGGCCTCCTCTCCTATGCTTGTGCTCAACTGAGGCGAGGTATAGTTCTGAGCCCCTGCATTGTCAGGTGTAAGAAACTCAGGATCTTAAAGGAAAGGGTTCTCTGAGCTACCATAGTCACAGGAAGGGAAGACTCTGAATCTGGCCCCCAAAGCCACTCCAGAGACAATTTTCCTGTCTTTCCAGTCACACATTTGCAGATGGACCCCTTGTCTGTGCTTCTTCTTCCAGGACCCTGTAGGGGGCCCAGAGGGGCTCATAGATTTCAGGTCTTGCCCTAGGACAGTGCTTGGTAGCCACAAAAAGACAAATCCAGGCTCACCACCCATCTGGACATCCCTGTCCCCCCCCCCCCATCCCCACTGCCTGCCAAAGAATTGTGTGACTCAGACACAGTGAGCTAAGGAGGGGATGAGGGAGACACAGTGTGAGCTAGGAGAGGAGGGCAGTGGCTGTGGAGAAGGAACCAGAGGGAGATGGACAGGAGAGGGTGAAACAGTGACTTTGGGGCCCAAGAAGTCTGGATGTGGACCTTGGTCCTGCCATTCTGGAGCTTCATGACCAGGGGAAGTCATTTCTCAGAACCTCAGTTTCATCATCTGCACAGTGAGGCTTAACACAAAAGTTGTGGGGATTCAATGAGCTAACACTTGCACAGTGCATCCAGTAACAGCTCATCATAATGAGGGAAGATGACAGAAGAATGGAAGCTATTGCACAAGCACAGCTCTAGCAACCGCTTCCTGGTGTTGATGCTGTCTCTCCCAGTACAGCATGGGGAGCAGGAGGAGAGAGAGAAGATGGAGCAGGAGAGAGGAAACCAGCTGTTTCCAACTCCTGAATCTCCTTCCTCTGTGGATTCAAAATATGATTCCCATGAAACGACAGAACACACACATTAATTGCATCCATTTCCACAATCATTTCTGGAGCCACTCTGGGCCTCAGGCTGTGCTAGATGTGGAGGCAGTACAGATGAGCAGGCTGGCGCTGCCACCCTTTAGGGCACAGTCACAGCCGAGATTACCTTGGAATAAGACAGGCTGAGTAGAGGTCTTAGGAGAGGGGTGCTGGAGACTATTTTAGGGAGAGGAAGTTCTGAAAATGCTTCCTGGAAAAGGCTGCATTTGAAATTGGTGTTACCGATCCAGCTCTACTCCTGCCTCCTTTAAATACCTACCCTTCAATGTGGGACTCACTCCAGAGACCAGGTCTCATGCTTCACCCCCGTGCCAGCCACACTGACCCCCCCCCCCAGGTCGACCTCCAAGTGCAATGGCAGCAGAAGCTGCTCTCCTGGGCTCCAGTAGCCTCCTTACCTCCACCTGGATGGCCAAGACTTCACGCTCTCCAAGTGCCCACGGAAGCTGAGCTTCCTTCTCTGAAACTTACTTATGTCCTATATTCTGTCTTGATCTTCTCAGTCACTTAGAGCATATGTTGCACAGGCTCTTAGACCGATCTGTCATCTCCACGTCTGTGGGTGCTAATCCGGGTGTGTGTGTGCCCTCATGTACTCACTGCACCTCGTGTTTTGTTTCTTTATTTTTTATTGTGCACTCATCTTGGGTACTCCCCTTGCCTTGCTCTTTTTTCTATGGGAATCTTGGACCTCTAGGTTGTGAATGTCCTGATAGAGACTGGTCTTGTATTTCTGCTGGGCCTGGTGTTTCACTAATCTTGGACATTTCATATGCTAAATTCACAGTTTAGTGTTTCCAGTCTCCACAAGTGGTATAAATTTAGACCCCCACACCCGTCTGTGGCACAGGCTTAGGGTTTTAATTACTCATGTGTGACTTTTTTCTTTCTCACTGTCTGTGAATGGTTTCTTTGCTGTTTCCCCAAAGGAGATTTCTTTCAAGTTCCTTTTTGGGTGGAGGAGTCCTTTAAGGCGCCCCACTGTCCAGGCAGTGCCACTGCAGCTCCTCTCGGTCCATGGTTAACAACATCGTTTTCAACCTCTAGTCCTAGGGTCTCTCGCTGTCTGAGTCTCCCTGTGTCTCCTCTATGTCAGCTTCTGTTGTCATCTCTGAATTGTAAGTCTCTCTTTGTTTCAGCCAGTCTTTATTTTGAGCTTGGTTATATATTTACATTTTTGGTAATATGTTGCCCAGTATTTTAATGGAAAGGAATCTTTTAGCCCCAGTTCAGTTGCCTCATTTATTATTATTATTATTCAATTGTTTCTCTTGTTATTTTTAATATTTTTAAATTGTATGGCATTGAGTACATTTATATTGTTGTGTAGCCACCACCACTGTCCATTTCTAGAACTTTTTCTTCACCCCAAACTGAAGTTATTAATGACAACCCATCACCCCCCTCTCCCCCAGGTGTCTGGTAACCACCATTTTACATTCTGTTCCTATGCACTTGACCACTCTAGCTCCCTCATAAGTAGAATCCTGTAGTATTTGACTTTTTATGTATGGCTCGTTTCACTTAGCGTGATGTCTTTGAAGTTCATCCATGTTATATCCTGTGATAGGATTTCCATCCTTTTATAGGCTGTATAATATTCCATTGTATGGATATACCACATCCTTGTCATCCCATATCTTTGATGCACGTTTCTACGTTTTGGCTATTGTGAATAACACTGTTATGAACATTGGTGTACAAATATCCTCTTTATTTTTTGAACACATTCTTATTATAAAACAAAGCAAAACAAACAAAACCAGTCTCCCTTAGCATTTGCAGACCTCACTTCAGAGTTTATAAATTGTAAATTGTATCTCCAGAGAGGGATCTTATTAGAGGTTAGTGCCCCAGATACACTTGTTCTTTCATTTAACACCTGATCTTTGAGAGTTTTTAATATGAATATACATAGATTCAACTCATTCTTTTTACCTTTACTATAATATTCTTTACTTTGGAATTTTTCATCAGTTAAGCAATGCTACATAGGTTAAGATTTAAGATTATAATAGATACGGCTAAACAGTTTTCAAAAAAAATATGCAAATTCATATTCATGCCAACTGTGGATTTTTTTCATCCATTCTCCCACAGTGTTACCACACTTGATATTAACAAACTTTAAAATTTTACCTGATTGGTGGGTAACTATATTTTCTTTTTTTTTTCCTTATTTGATTGCTAGTGAGATGGATCAACTTTTCATAAATGTGTTGGCCAATCCTATTTTCTGTTTTATTGAATTTTTCAAGCATGCTTTTTGCTAATCTTCTATTAGATTATTTGTTTTTCTTATTGACTTTTAGGAGTTCTTTACATATATTCTGGATGTAAATTATTTGTTTGCTACATATTCGAAACATTTGTCTTTGCAATCTTGCAACTTGGCTGAATTTTCTTATTAGTTCTAACAGTTGCTCTCTTGGGTTTTCTAGGTAGAGAGTTATATTGTTTGCAAATCTTAAAAGCTATATCCCTGCCAATTTTCACACTGCTTATTTATTTTTCTTATTATATTGCATGGCATGGGGTCTTCAGGTGGAAGCTGAGTAGCGGGAGGGGCAGCAGACTTTGATCCTGACTGTAATGCTGTAATTTCCTCCCCCTTCCTCCTACTCATTCCTCTTCAGTTAAGTTTATTGAGGTATGATTTACATTCCATAAAATTCACCCTTTTTATTGTATAGTTCTAACTGCTGTTTTATAAATTCTATGACTTCCTGTTGGATTTACTTCCTCTTTTTACTAGAGTATTTATTTCCTCAAACAGTTCTTTTAGGCTGTTGGATAGTCACTTTCTAAATCCTTGCATTTCTAAACATGTCTTTACTTTGCCTTCTCATTTGAATGTAAGTTTGCCTGCACTCAGAATAATGTTTCTGACTATCTTTGAAGATTTTCCTCATGGTCTTCTTCATTTAGTGTCAGTGGTGAGAAGTCTGAGGTAAACTGGAGAGTAATCTGTTTTTCTCTCTTCTTGAAGCAGTAAATTTAACAATCTTTATTCTATGTATTCTGAAATCACAAAGAATATTTGCAATAAAGGGTTTAGTTTATTGTCTCTGCACCTGGTACATGGCGATGTTTTCTTTTCATTATTTCTTCAAGAGATTCTCTGTTTTCTCCTTACAAAATTTATAGGAGTCTTGTCTGACCTTTCCTTTTCTTATTTCCTGATCTATTCTGGTATCTGGAAACATTCCTTAGTTTGAGCCTAACCAAGTTCACCAATTTTCTCTTCTTTAGCTGTTAACCATTCTTCTGGTGAATTCTGTGGCACGTTTTCCTTTTCTTTCTTTTTAAACATTCATCTTTACATTTTCATCTTCTCTGATTGGTTCTTTTTCATCACAAATTGCTATTAATTTGTAGATGCACAGGTCCATTCTATGCCTTTTATAGTCTCAGTCTTCTTGTTCTTTGAAATTACAGTTTCCTAGTAGGTTAGAGGTGGAGATTCTGGTAGGTTAGGTTTATGGAGATAAACCACACATATTTCGGATTGGATTAGTTCTCCAAAGATCCATAAGTGAGATTATAAGACAGAGTAGGAGCCAGCTTGACTCCATTTATCTGTGGTAGCATACACCTGCCATTAAGCATTGTCCAAGTAAAGTTGGGCTTGCCAAAAAAAAATTCCTTTTATTTTTTCAATTGAGGCATAATCCACATGCCATAAAATGTACCCTTATAAAGCACACAATTCAATGGTTGTTAGCACATTCATGAAGTTTTTCTGCCATCACCACATTTTCATCACCACATGCAGATACCCTATACCCATCAGCAGCCACTCCCCAGTTTTTTTCTCCCAAAGCCCATGGAATTTTATGTGAATGGAATCAAGCAATGTGTAGCCTTTTGTGTATGATGTCTGCTTTAGCATAATGTTTCTGCAGGTTGTCCATGCTGTAGACTGAATCAGTATTTTGTTCCATTTTCATGGCTGAATAATATTCTATGTGTGGATATTCCACCTATTGTTTATCCATTCATCAGTTGACAGACATTTGATACCTGTTTTTTAACACGAGTAATGCTGCTGTAAGTATTCATGTGCATGCTTTGTGTGGACATATTTTCAGTTTTCTTGGGTATATAGCTAGGAGGGGAATTGCTGTATCATATGGTAACTGTTTAACTTTTTGAAGAACTAGCAAACTCTTCCCAAAAGGCTGTGCCACTTTACATTCCTACCAGCCCTGTAAAAGTTTCACATTTCTTCATATTCTTATCAACACTTGCTATTTTCTGCCTTTTTGATGACAGCCAATGTGTAGGGAAAACCCCAGTTTTTTCCTACTGTGTTTCTTCCCTGTGAGTTTCCTTTACTCACACAGGATCTTTCACTTCTGATCACCAAACATGTGGAGGTTTTTCCCCACCAGAGCAATTCTGTGTGACACCAGCTGGTGTCCTATAATTCAACTCAATTCTGACACTACCTACCTGGAGATAGTGTCAGGGGTTAAGAGCTCGGTCCCATCAGACTGCCCCGACCCCACTTTGGATGCGAATTCCAAGGAGTAGTTGCCCAGGTTACCCACAGCTCCTGATTGTGGACAAATTAGAGATTCCCTCATTCCCTCCTCAGGTTCAATTAATTTGCCAGAGTAGCTTATAGAACTCAGGGAAATGCTTATTTATGATTATCAGTTTATTAAAGGATGTGATAAAGGGTACAGATGGACAGTCAGGTGAGCAGATACTGAGGACAAGGTTTGTGGATTCCTAAGCAAGGAGCTCTTGTCTCTGTGCAGTGGGTGCATCACCCTCCCAGCTCCTGTCTGTTGGCCAACCTAGAAGCTTTCTGATTCCCATACAATTGGTATTATTGTGGAGGCTTCACAGTGTTGGTGTGATCAATTATCAACATAATTTCCAATCTTCTTCCTTCTCGAGAGAATGGGTGGCGAAGTTGAAGCTTCTGAGCTTCTCATCTTGTCTTGGTTTTTCTGGTGACTAACCTTCATCCAGGGGTCATCCAAGAGCACACCCAGGGGCGCTTCATTAGAACAAAATACACTCCTATCACCCAAGAAATTGCAAGGGTTTCAAGAGCCCTGTGTCAGGGACTGGAGGCATATTATATGTATATATTCCCTATTATTTTGCAATCATGTGGATGGGAGTGTATTGGTATATATTATTAGAGTTTTAATTTGCATTTCCCTAGTGACTAATGATGTTGACTATATTTTCATGTGCTGATTTATCATTGTTCTATTTTTCTCTGGAGAAATGGTTATTCAAATCCTTTGCCCATTTAAAATTGGGTTATTTGTCTTTTTTTTTTTTTTGGTGGTTGAGTTGTAAGAATTCTTAATAAATCATAGACATTAGGCTCTTATCAGTTATATGATTTACAAATATTTTATCCTATTTGCAGATTCTTTTGACTTTTTTGATAATGTCCTTTGGAGCATGAATTAAAATTTTTTATGACATCCAATTTATCTATTTTTTCTTTTTGTGTGTGTGCTTTTGGTGCTGTATTGAAGAAGGCACTGTCTTATACAAGGTCATGAAAATTTTCCCCTATATTTTCTCTTAAAAGTTTTGTAACTTTGGGCCTCCCCTGTTGTGGCGCAGTGGCTTGAGCGCAGCACTGTGAAGCTGTCCACAGCCTTTGCAGTGCGGGTTCGATCCCAGTTGGCCAGCGAGAAAACTACATGGTGGAGCAGACCTCTCCTGTCTTGCCTGCTGCTCCCCTCAGCAGTGTATTTCAGTCAGTCTGCCTGTTCTGTTCCTCACTCTATCTCTGGTGAATCCTCTCATCTCCCACATCTCTGGCCTGTACCCCAGTTCTTGTATGCATAAATAAATAAATCTTAAAAAAAAAGAGCTTTGTAACTTTAATTATTATATTTAAGTATTTGACCCACTTTGAGCTTCATTCTTTTACAGGTGAGTAGCCACTTGGACTAGCACTTGGCACCCTTGTCAAAAATGCGTTTATCATAAACATCTGGGTTTATTTCTGGCCTCTCAACTCAATACCACTGATATATGTATTGTTCCTTATGCAGAACACAGTCTTGATTACTATAGACCTGTATGTTTGAAATCAGGAAGTAGGAGTCCACCCACTCATTATATTTTGCAGCTTCTTTGCATTTCTATAAGAATTTTAGAATCAGCTTGTCAATTTTTGCAACAACAACAAATCCAACTGGACTTTTTTTTTAAAGATGTATTTATTTATGCACACAAGAGCTGGGGTATAGACAAGAGGTGTGGAGGGTGAAAGGACTCACCAGAGACAGAGTGGGGAGCAGAACAGGCAGATCTACTGAAATACACTGCTGAGGGGAGCAGCGGGCAAGAGAGGAGAGGTCTGCTGTACCATGTGGGTCACTCCCTTGCCAGTGATCGAACTAGTATTGCAGTGGCTGAGGATAGCTTCACAGTGCTGACACTTAACCACTTGAGCCACCAGGGAGACACCCCCCCCAAACTGGACTTTTGATAGGGATTGTGTTGAAGGTATAGATCACTTTGGGACGCATTGTTCTCTTACCAATATTGGTATTAAAATCCATGAGCATGGGATGTCTTTCCATTTACTTAGGTATTCTTTAATTTCTTTCAATGAAATTTTATAGTTTATAATGTGTAAGTCTTGGTCTTGTTTTGTGAAATTTATTCCTAAACAAATTTCATTTTCTTTTTGATGGTGTTGAGACTGAAATTATTTATTTAGCAATTGTTCCTTGCAAGTGTATAAAAATAAATTTGATTTCATGTATTGACATTGTATCCTATAACTTTGTGGACTCATTTTCTTTATTTTGGGGGATTCTTTAGGATTTTCTATATCTAAGATAAAGTCATCTGTAAATAGAGGTAGTTTTTCTTCTTCCTTTCCAATATGGATGCCTTTTATTTTCTGTTCTAATTTTCCTGGCCAGATTTTCTAGTATAATGAATAGAAATGGTGAAAGTTAACATCTTATCTTGGTCTTTATTTTAAGGGTGAAGGTTTTCAGTCCTTGATCATTAATATGGTGTTATCTATGGCTTTCTTGTGGTTGCCCTTTATTTGGGTGAGAAAATTTCTTCCTACCTATTTTTAGTTTGTTGAGTGCTTTTATCAAGAAAGGATAAGCCTTTTGATTTTGCCAAATGCTTTTTCTGCATCTGTCGAGATGATCATTTGGTTTTTGTCATTTATTCTATTAATACACTGTGTTGCTATTGATTGATTTTCATATCTTGAACAACCTTGCATTCCCAGGAAAAATTCCATTTGGCCCTTTCCGTGTTGCTAATTTTTTATGCTTCGTGTTTATGTATCTCTTCTAGAATAATTTTTACTAATATTCTATGAGCTATCACCGAAGGGACTATTTACAATCAGGGCTCTTCTTGTTTTTGAAACAAGCAGTGTCCTCAAGGCCACATTCTCACTAGAGGAAGAAGTCATCACTATCTGGTGTCCCTGATCAGCTCCTTTGCCACCAGCTTAGAGAGAGTTATGTTTTCTCTTCCACTCTGACTCTAGATATTGTGTCTAGATATGTGGTCCTCAAGGACTGGTCCTTGGACCAACAGCATTAGCATCACTTGAAAACTTGTCAGAAATGTGAATTTTGGTGACCTACCCAGACTTGCTGAATCAGAAACTCTGAGAGGGGCTCAGAATCAATGTTTAGGTGATTCTGCTGCTTGCTAAAATGTGAGGACCATCAATCATTGTGATACTAAATCGGTTCAAAGAACCCACAGATTCTGTCCCTGTTATCTTCCTTCAGTCATGGAGCCTGATATCTTGCTGGTTGTCCTCTTATATTTGTAATTTGGATATGTGTTCCACTCTGCATTTGCAGTTCCCTCTTAACTTGTCTCTGTGTGATGTGATGTGTCTGTTTGTTGCAACCTGCTGTCACTTAATGACTGGGGAGGATAGAAAATGCTGTTGGGGGAATTGTGCTGTAGCTCTTGGCTCATTCCCTTTGGGTATTTTTAGTCTTCCAGGGTGTCCTGTTCCTCAAACATTGATCCCTCTTCACCCCCAGGGAAAGATGCCCCTGCTTGGTATAGGCAAGGATTTGGGGGAACACCAAACGTCTGACTTCTTTACCATCGAAACCCAAACAACTGCAAACGTTTCCTTTGCTTCTGTTTTTTCTGCCCCCACCATTGATTAGAGCTCTTCTTTTGTAGGATTGAGGTGATGGTTCCTTCTCTCCAGTGGTGGCTTTATGGGCATTTGACCCTTGTGGTCACACAAGCCCCCTTACTTAGCAGGGTTTCAGACCTGGTTCTCTGCTCTGCTATTGCCATCTTGAAGATATTATGACATTTCACTAGGGTCCCCACATTTTCATTTTGTATAAACCCTGCAAATTATGTAGCCCAGCCTGCCTTCCTCCCTCCTATTTCTCTGCCTTTGAGGATGCCTCATGCTTTCTGGTCTGCTAAGGATACTCCTTCTTATTGCATAATGCTACCAAAGATTTATTAATATAAAAAATATAATGCCATTTTATAGGGATCTGGAGCAGGAGGAAAAAAGAAATTGTGATGTCATTTGACTTCTTTAACCAGTCCTACTGTGATGCTTCTCAAATATAAACTCAGTGAGAGCCCTCTGCTTCCTCTGCTCTGTGACTGTTATTGCCTGCAGAAGGAAGTAATAGCCCTAGCCTGGCATGTGCGTCCATCCACAATTTGGCGCTAACCTTCCTTCTGATAATTACAATTGTCCAGGGATAGTAAGTTCCCCATCACTGCAGGGATCAGGGAATAGCAACCCTGAGCTATCCTGCAAAGGGCCGTTAGATCATTGCCAGACCTGGCCACCTCACGGTTACCTTCTGGTGCTCGTGACTTCCCAGCCATATCTCCCCTCCTCTTCTGTTCACCCCTGATGGCCCCAAATGGCTGAGGGGGCTGCTTGCTGACTTTTAAGCCCACTTGAGCTCTTCTTTTTCTTGCCTTTATTCTGTTTTCTTCTGATTTCATCTCTAGCTACACAATCCTTAGCATTTCCTCAGCCCCTCTGCCTCTCGCAGACCACCTCCCTCCTGCCCAGCCTGGCTTAGGTAGGTGTCTCCTGCAGTGCCCAGCAGTCTGCTTACACTCATGCCTTTCCAGGGGTTTGCCTCCCCTGAACAGGAGTGGCAAGGGTGCTCCCGGTGCCCCCTGCACTCCTCCTCACTTATGCATGCAGCACACATGACTGGTACTCACTCTGTGTCAGGCCCAGTGCTGGTCAGTGTTGGCGACACATTGATGACACAGAGGTGGACTCAAAATTGACTGGCTCCCAGACCTGGGGGTGGGGCATTTACAGTCTAGTGAGCTAATTGCTCTAACCAGTGGGAACAGAGTCCAGAGGGATCAAAGAGGACATGGAGCTGGAGTTGCCATGAGGAGCGAAGGAGGCCTCTCTGGGCTCTGGACAGGCCAAAGATGGGGCAGCAGGCAGAGGGAACAGCAGGTGCAAAGGTGCAGAGGGAGAGGGGTGTGGGAAGGCAGGGAGAGTTGGAGAATCACACAGAATTCTTCTTGACCAAAGTTGAAGGCTGGAGGATGCTGAAAGGGGTGAGGAGATCTCAGAGGAGAGCAGGAAAGCCAGAGAGAAAGAAAGCCTCATGTATCAGGCTAAAGAGATGTGCTTTCTCAGGAAGACCCCTGGGGATCTGTGGAACAGCTTAGCAGGGGAGTGATGGGCTATTTTTTAGAAAAATTTTTCTAGAAGCCAGTGAAACTGATAATAGAGGGGCCGGGGACGAGTGTAGAGGGGTGTATGATGGGCCAGGTGAGAGGTGATGAGGTGAATGTTGACCCTGCAGCTCAGCAGAGGTTTAGCATTTGGGGAGCTCCCTGAACAGGGAGGGAATATGCAGGTCTTTCTTCCTCAGCCTGGTGGGGGGACTGAGCAACCAGCTGGGCCAGAGCTGCTTAGTCCAAGCCCAGCAAGTCACAGGAGTCAGCTGCTCCCATCCCTGCTTCCTGGGGCACATAGGCCCCTTCTGGTATATCAGGAAGAGGGTTCCCAATTCCTTCTCTTGAGGCCCAGTCTGTCTGAACGCTCCTCCTGCCTATCCCCACTCTTCCACCCCCGACACCAACACACACACGAGGCAGGAAGACAGTCCTGTTTCAGGTGTTTGGTGAAAATGCTTCTGTTCTTGGCTACAAATGTTACTTTTCTTGTTCGTGGGGTGCTCACAGTTTGTTGGAAGGGGGCTGGGAAGAGGAAAGATGATCACTTTGAAAGCCACTGATGGGACTTGACAGCATCTCCTTGAGGTGATGATGTGCCTGGGACAGGCAGGCTGAGCAGGCTGGAGCCAGGGTGGTGGGGAAGGCCCTGCCCTTCCAGCCCCAGTCCTCTGGTGCAGCTTGTCCCATGTGCAGGAGTTGCTGGGATCTTTAGCATTTGAAAAAAGCACCAGCTGAGGCAAGGCTGTTGGGCCCAGGGGCCCTGGAAAGCTCCAGGCTAAGTGGGGTCTCATTTAGGAGGTGGCTGAGCCAGCTGCACATCTAGTTAATCACCCTCGTCCTGGGAGCTGGCTAATCAGGAAGCTGGGGTTCACAGCAGATGCCTCTGCTAGCTTGCTGGTGCTGGCACTGGTGCTGGCGGCTGGAGGGAAGATGGAGCAGGCAGGGCTGGGCGGGTGAGGCCGGCTTCCTGCTGTTCTGGCTCCACGCTTACCTTGTCAACCAGCAAGCTCCTTCTTGTCCAGGTCAGTGGCCTCTCCAGGTCCCCATGCTTTGGATGCCTGTTCAGGCTTCACTGCAGAACAGACTAAGCCTGAGGAAGCACGGCCCAGTCCAGGCCTCTGGAGACTTCTCACCAGCATGCATAGCAAGCACCCCCTTCTTGACCCCTTGCTCTCCACTCCTCCGCCCTCGCTTGTCACAGCCCTGATTTCGTCTGCCTCAGTGACTCCCACTGCAGGAAGCATTGCCCTTGCTGGCTGAGTCATCCCAGGGAGCCCCTGTTCTAGACCCCCTACCCTCTACAAAGAAGAAAGAGGTGAAGTCAGGGGAAGACTGCTCAGCAGAATTGGGGTGTTGAAATAGCCCAGTTCTAAACAGTGGGTAAGTGATTTTTATCCTCCTGAGCCTCAGTTTCCTTATCTGCAAAGGAAGCCTTTTCTCAGGTATGAGTGCTCAGGTGGAGGATGCTGGCTGAAGCTGAAAGCTCCCGCGCTGGGGACAGCCTTTCCCGTTGACACCCCTGAGCCCCTGCTCCTGGGGCTCTTGGATCCTTTCCTGACTTTTTTTCTTCCGCCTATGCCATGCTTGTAGGAGCCCTGCACACTGGCATCTCCAACACATGCCCTCTGGGCGCCCTCCTGCCCCCACCCCTGCTGCCAGCTCCCCCACTCCCCTCCCACCTCGAATGCCCCGTGCCACGTGCCTAGCGTGCATTGTTTTGCCGCTGGAATGCTGCCGAGCCTACGGATCATATTTACTTCCTGGTAAACAAAGTGTGGTACCAGCAGCCCACAGACTGCTCGGAGAGTGCCTCCCGGGCCTGGTGCGAGAACATGGAGGTGGAAAAGTGGACCTGGCCTGCCCCTTGCTCAGGGCCCCTCCTTCCCAGGGCCTGGCACACAGTGGGCACATAAACACCAGGGGCATTTACCTTGTAGTCAGGACTTGGGACTGGTGGTCTGAAGGACTCCAGGTTTGGGCTTTAATGTTTGAGTTCTGAACAATTTTATCTCCAGTTCTATGTTTTGTAACTGAAGCCTGACGGGACAGCACTTGGCTCTGGTGGTGCGGTCTCTCCCTGCTCCTTGCCTCCCAGGCAGGGTTCTCAACCTCCTGCTTCTCTGCCCTCCGGCTCCCAGCCTGCCTAGCTTGGTCCTCCATGCACCTGCCCAGAGATGGCAGCCATTTTCCCATAAGTTGGGGCCTGCTAGCAGGGAAGGCTGAGGTCGGGGCACATACCCCACAGCAGCTGTCCCCTCCTTGGGCTGGCAGCACCACAGTGCATTCGGTGGGTAACTCGGAGAGAACAGGACTCTCAGTCACCCCTTGCAGGGGCCCAATGCATTTTAGTGTGGAGGCTGCAGTAGTCTTGGGGGTTTACCTGTCTGCCCTGTGCTGTCAGGCATGGCAGCTGTGCGGGTTTGGTGGTTCAGGAGGGGCAGCGGGAGGCCTGCGTGCTTGTGCTCCAAATGGAGGAAGGGGTCCCGAGGCACCTTGAGTGTCTGTACTCACCCCTGGCATGTCTCTGTGCATGTGGGAATGCAATATTAAGCAACAGGTAAAAAACACCAGGATAGATGGAGACAGAGTCCTCGGAAAAAGGAATAAACTTTCTATTTTGGTACCTTAACAGCAATTTTTCTTGCTTTTTTGAATGAGGGCATCTGCATTTTCATTTTGCATTGGGCACTGCTAATGACGTGGCTGGTTTGGGGGTGGAGTGGAAAGGCAGAAGACTTGGGTTGGAAGAGACCCTCTACTAGCCTCAGTTTTCTGATCTGTTAAGTGGGCCTCTTGCCTAGGGCCATGCTCTCTCAGCCCTGCTCTCCCTTGGACCTGGCATGTGGTGGACATGGCCTTGTTGGCTGTTTGGAATGCCCTGCCCTTTTCTTTCCCTGTCAAAGCCCCATTATCCCGGCAGCTCAAGTCATGGTTCTGCTGCAGTCTTCCTCAGGGTGCCTGCCAGAATGAATCCCTTCAATTCGCCTTGACACGCTCATCTCTGCGCCTCACAGCCCCTCACATGGCACTTAGTAGATAGACAGGAACTGTGTGGCGAGTGAGGGTCCTGATTTTGTGTTAGGTCCCCATCCTGCTGGGTGACGTTCTCTGCGGGCCTCAGATGGTGCTCAGGCATGACACCGGTCCTGGGCTCCCACCTGGCTCTAGGGCTCCTGTGCCCGTCCCCATCTTTGCTGCCCTGGGCCCTGAGAGGCAGCCCGCCGCCAGCAGCTTCCAGCAGGGCGGGGGCTCTGCTCTGCTCCTGGGCCTCTGGGCGCAGGCTCTGACGCGCTGCAGGCCCAGGTGCTGGCTCACGGCATCGAGGGAGTCTCCCTCTCACCCTGCCCAGAGTCCTGAGGAAGACAGAGACAAGGTGTTGAGACAAGTGTTCAAAGTAAATAAGGAAATAAAACAAGAGCAAGCCTCGCTTACTGAGTGCTTACTCTGTGTCAACTGTGTTCTAAAGACTTACCCATATTACCCATTTGATTCACAGTAACCCTCTGAGGTGGGGACACTGTTGTCCCATTTTATTTTATTATTTAATTTAAATTTAATTTTATTATTTAATTTTAATTTTAATTTAATTTAAATTTTATTTAATTTAAATTTTTTATATCTCTCTTTTTTTCATTTTTTTAAAAAAGATTTATTTATTTATTTATACAAGAACCAGGGTACAGGCCAGATGCGCGGGAGGGTGAGAGGATTCACCAGAGATAGAGCAGGGAACAGAACAGGCAGACTGATGAAATACACTGCTGAGGGGAGCAGTGGGCGCGACAGGAGAGGTCTGCCACACCATGTGGGACCCTCTCTGGCCGGCCAGGCTCCAACAGGCACTGCAGAGGCTGCAGACAGCTCTACAGTGCTGCACTCAACTGCCTGCGCAACCAGGGGAGGCCCTAATTTTCTTTTTTTTTCTTACATCGTTGTTCACATACCATATTTGATTCCCTCAGGTGTATTCCCCATAGTCCTTCCACTACCACATCACCTGTGAACCATCACCAAAGTCCCTTGGGCTCTTCCCTCCCCTGCTTTGCTCCCTCTCCTTCTCTTTCCCCTGCTCTAGGCCTCAGATCTATGGTCAGCTTGCAAGTGTTGTCTTTCTCCTAACCCTTTGTTCAGTTTCTCTATATTCCACATGTAAGTAAAACCATCTAATATTTCTTTTTACCTTCTAACTTATTTCACTTGGCATAATCCCTTCCAGCTCCATGCATGTTGCCACAAATGGCATGAGTTTATCTTTTTGATTGCTGAGTAATATTCCATTGTGTATATGTATCACATCTTCTTTTTTTAATTAACATTTTATTTTATGTAATTCTTACATCATTTTTCATTTTTGCACAATGTTTGCATTATCATTTTGTTTATATTCCCCATACAATTTCACCTCCCCCTCCCCTTATTTTGACCCTAGTTCTTCCTCTCTCCTTCCCTCCCAACCTCATAGTGTGTCTCTGGTTTATAGTTGCTTGTTGATTTTGATTTTTACTTTGTATTAATTAGTCTTTTTCCTGGTCCCTTATTTAGGTTTTCTAAATTCCTGCTATGAGTGAGACCATCCAGTATTTTTCTTTTTCTTTCTGGCTTATTTCGCTGAGCATGATCCCTTCCAGCTCCATCCATGTTGCTGCAAACTGCATGTGTTTACCTTTTTTGATTCCTGAGTAATATTCCATGGTGTATATGTACCACATGTTCTTGATCCAGTCATCTATTTTTGGGCATTTGGGTTGTTTCCATAGCTTAGCTATTGTAAATAGTGCTACTATAAACATAGGGATGTGGGTGCCCTTTGGAATTAATGTTTCTGTGTCATTTGGGTAAATACCTAGGAGTAGAATTGCTGGATCATATGGAAACTCTATCTTTAGTAGGTCAAGAAATCTCCACACAGCTCTCCATAGTGGTTGGACCAGTTTGCACTCCCACCAGCAATGCAGGAGAGTTCCTTTTTCTCCACAACCTCGCCAACATTTGTTGTTGCTATTTTTTTAATATGTGCCATTCTCACTGGTGTGAGATGGTATCTCATTGTAGTTTTGATTTGCATTTCCCTGATTGCAAGTGATGTTGAACATTTTTTCATATGTCTGTTAGCCATTTGCATTTCCTCTTTGGAGAAGTTTCTTTTTAGTTCTTCTGCCCATTTTTTGACTGGATTATTTTCTTTGTTTTCGTTGAGTCTCGTCAGGTTTTTGCAGATTTTTGTCATCAGTCTTTTATCATTAGTGTTGTACCACGTCTTCTTGATCCAGTCATCTGTTTTGAAGCATTTGGGTTGTTCCATACCTTTGGTATTGTAAACATAGGAGTGCAGGTATCCTTTCAAATTAGTGCTTTTGTGTCCTCTGTACTATCCCCATTTCATAATTCAGTAGACTAAGGCATAAAGAAGTTTAATGACTTAAATGACTTTCTCAAGGTTAGTCAATGAACCTGCACTTGAGTACCAGGGTATAAACACAATGAAGTATTACTTAAGGACTTTCAGTACTTGTAGGGTCCTTAGGGAGCAATGGAACCAGTCTATTAAGGGAAGGAGGCCCAGAGAGGGAGAGCGGCTTGCTTTAGGTCACAAAGCAAGAAGGTGAGAGTCTCAAAGGGAGTCTCAGCCTCCTATTTCCAACTCTATGCTCTTCCTGCTCTTTATTCCTGCCTTTGAGAATGCCCCTGGGACCTGATTCAGGAGGAGGGGAACAGGTTAGGTGACAGGAGCCATTAAGGCAGCCCTGCCAGATATAGGACTGTGGAAACAGAGGGATTCCAGTGGATAGCAGCTGAGAGGGCTTTACTTACAGTTGCCCATCAGTGCCATGAGTGTTATCTGGGGAGGGGGTGGAGTATGCAGGTCTGGACTTCTTTCTGCAGGGGGAAATGAGGCATCTTTGCATGGGGAAGGCCATTCTGGTCCCCCAGAGAGGCCCTCATGCAGCTTCTCTCTGCATCTTGGAGTTCCCTAGAGAACTGGGATCATTGGGGGAGCTGTGAGCACATTTTTTTTTTCCCCAGGGAACTTAAGCCGCTCAGAAAGTTGGGAGCCAGGCTGGTATCAGTATGTCCTGCCAGCATGCTCAGGTACAGAAGAGCAGGTCCCTCCCAGGATCCTGCCTGTAGCTTGGGTTTTCAGGCTGGAGGTCTGGCCTCTACATTGCTTACCCCAAGCTTCAGTCACACCATTGCTCTCCCTTGGGCCCAGGTCACCTTGCCCTGGGGGCAGAGAAGAAGAGCTGACAGGTCCTTCTGCATGGTCATGTGCAAGCTTCTAGATGTGAATAATTGAGGCCCCAACGGATGGTGCAGCAGAACAAGGGTGAGAACTGCTGACAGGGCTCCCAGTAGACTGGGATTTGGTGAGCTAAGAATTGGGGCCACTTCTCTGACTGCAGCTTCACTGTAATTTACAGGAGAGCTTTCTAGTTCCTGGGGGCTTGGGGTGACTTCCTTTCTGAAACTCCAAGTCAGGTGGGGTGGGTTTGAGGTAGGGCATTTCAACAAGAAGGGAACTGGCTTTTGTGGAACCTGGCCCTGTGCTGGCTCTTGGGACCCAGAGATCCTGAGAACTGAGGCTTCTGGAGAAGAATGGAAGCTTCCATGGAAGAAGTGGTCACTGGATTGTTTTCAGCTCAGCCTGGAGGACACAGTGGGTTTGACAGAGGAAGGTAGACAAGCAGGCAGGCGTTCCAGACTGGAATGCCTTTACCTGTGCAGGCAAAGGTGTGCAGCTTGTGCCTTGAACCTAGAAACAGAAACAGTGACTTGGCTGGTGGGGGGTGAGAAAGGAAGCATGGGACAAGGCTGGAGAATGGACAGGGGCACTCTACCTGGAGAGGCTCATTTGCTAGACTCAGAATTCGGTAAAGAGGAGCCACTAGAAGACTCTGAAATGGTGTGTCTTGGACAGAGCTGGCTTGAGCAAGATTAACTGGGCGACACTGGCAGTGCAGAAATCAGACCAAGGTAAATGCCGGGGAGGGGAGTGTGTTGAGAACAACTCCCACTGCCACTGGGTGGGTGTCCTCAGAACGCACACCTTCCTGGGAGCAGCCAGGCAATAAACATCAGGACCTTGAAAGTTTCCCACCCTTTGACCCAGAATCCTCCTCCTCTCGACAGAGCTGAGGTAATTATAAGAAACCAGAAGGAGCTTTAATCACAAAGGTGTTTATTACAGCAGTAATTATAATGGTGAATGTTTGCAACTTTCTCCAATAGGAAAATTTGAAAGTCAACCACAGTAGAACCTTCCCAGAGACTATTTTAGTTCTCAGAATGAGGCTTACAGAGGTTTTGCAATTTGCTAGGGGACTATTTATTTTCTGTACATCAAATTAAAGTACGGAGTGTAGTTTATGCTTCTTGTCATTTCTGAGCCAGCCATCAGCTGGATCTTGGGGAAACAGATAGATGGCCTAGTCCCTGCCCATGGGGAGCTGACAGGATCTCAGTAAGCCCCCAAAATGTGTGTAAGAAAAAAGACCAGGAAGAATGATGTAAAATGGCATCAGCACTTCTCTCCCAATGATGCTGTGGTACCTCCCCCCTTTTATCTGTTAGTGTTTTCCAAATTTCCAGTAAGGAGCTTGTGTTCTTTCTTAGAGAAAAAAACTTCTCATAAAAAGAAGACTCTATTGCGGTAGTCCAGGGAGACAGGGTCGACTCTGTATTGGGGAGTGTGTATGCTCTGTGTGTGGTGTATGTGCATGTGTGTGTACGTGTGGTGTGTGTGTATGTGAGATTCATTAATTTATTCAGTAAATATTGATTGAGAAGCACTGCATGAGGCCTGGTCACACACCAGTGAGCAGCACTGAAACCGCTTCCATTGTAGGATCTATATCTGTGGAGAGAGAGTGTGCCATTAGGAGACCGGAGGCGTGCCCCACAGAACCTTGTGACTGATTGGATGTGGGGACAAGGGAGGCTGGCTTCCAGTCTTGGGGGAGTGGGGGCCCCTTCTCTGAGTGGGGTGTGGGAACAGGGTAGTTCCAGGGCCCTCCCAGTGGTCATGGTGAGTGTGCATGGCATGGAGGTGCCCAGGGCTGATGTCCAAGAGGCAGAGGGAGATATGGGTCAAGAACCTAGGAGGGGGCCTCCCTGCTGGTGCAAGGGGTTCAGATGCAGCTATATGAAGCAATCCGCAGCCTCTGCAGCACGAGTTTGATCTCTGGCCAGGGAGGTGACCCACATGGCACAGCAGACCTCTCCTGACTCTCCCACTGCTCCCCTCAGCAGTGTATTTCAGTCGATCTGCCTGTTCTGCTCCCCACTCTGTCTCTGGTGAATCCTCTTATCCTCCCCGCACATCTGGCCTGCACCTCTTGTATGCATAAATAAATAAATCTTTAACAACAACAACAAAAGAACCTAGTAGAGCAAGCAGGAGAGATTCGGCAATTGTCCGCAGGGACATGGCTCTGGACGCTGATGGTGAGGGGCCAAGTGTGTAGAGAAGGCAATGTAAGATGAGCAGCTGCTTCAGGACAGTCATAGGAGGAGAGGCGCCAGGGTGGAAGGAGAGGTGAAAAGATGGTGTGTGCCGCATGCGTCCCCAGGCCAGGGTGGCATGGCCTTGCATAAATGGCCCAGACCTAAGAGTGTCAGAGACAGGTCTGGGTTGGGGGCACAGCTTGAGCCATGGGGCAGCCTAATGGGGAGTCTGCTCACATTTTCTTCTTTTTTTTTTTTTTTTGCAGGAGAAGGGACTGCCCCGTGCACATCCAGCATCCTCCAGGAGAAGCAGCGTGAGTTAAGGCTGGGCCCTAGGAGTCCTTCTTCCCTAGGGTGGGGCCCTTCTCTTGGGCACACTCAGTGCCCAGAGGGTGGTGAGCTTCTCATGTTGGGCTGGCAGGTGGGATTGGAGGGCCCCGGGGCCACTCTGCCTCTTGAGCACTGGTCCCTGAGTTCCCACACACTGGGCAACTCGGGCATTGGGGCCAGAATGAGGGGCTTGAGGCTGGAGGGCCTCAAGAGCTGATGGGACCATGGGAAGCTTCGAATGTCACGTGCTGTGTTTGCTGTGGGCAGAGAGGAAGATGGAAACAGGGCAAGCCTTCCTGCACCTTTGGGGCCACCTCTGGGGGTGACAACTCTAGGAAGGGCAGGACATGGTGACTGAGGTCAGAGCGCCACGTTCAAGGCTGTGTCTGGGTTCGTGGACCATCGATCGATCCATCATCGTGGCCAGCATGTCTGCAGGGCAGGGGCCTCCCGACTCCCTGGGGTCAGCCAGGCTTCTCCAGGTTTCCTTCTGCCTGAGTTTTCCCAGAGGACAAGCACAGGGTTGAACACAGGGCAGAGTAGTTAGCGTCAGCTGGCTGGTACGTGGCCACTGGAGGCCTTCCCGGAGGTCCAGGGTGGGTTGGTGACCGCTGTCTGAGCTACGTGTCTGCAGCCGGCAATGCTGAACTTCACAGGGACTGGGGTCCGGCTACAAAGTATGTGTGTGTGTCTGGGGGAGGCTGCATGCCCAGGACTTCTCTTACCTCTCCTCCTGCTGTTTTGGTCTGCAGTTGCCTCTTTGTGGGGAGCTCAGCCCACTCTGCCCAAACCCTCCCCAGTCTTGGGCCTCCCATGAGACCCTCCTTCTAGTTCCTCAGATTTGCATCTGAGGGAGCATCAGCCTTCCTAGGCCCAGATCCACCCTGGTAGGTGCACAGGCCTTCTAGGAAGCGCCTATCTTTCTAACATCTGGTGGCTCAATCTTGATAAAGTCCCGCGGGGGCTGGGAGACTTGAGTGTTTCTGTCAGGAGCACCCCAAGCTATAGGCCACAGGTGCACCAGGTACAGTAGGGCAGTTCTCTAGAATGTATGGAACTGAGCTCAGTGTGAGGCTGTGTTAAATGTACCTGGGCATTTCAATTTATAGAAGTGACAAAGTGATGACATGGTACCTGAGGGATCGGAGCCATTGAAAAATGAATTTATTGATCTTTCCCAGGAGGAGGGGGGCACACTGCGCCACACCATGGGGCCATGGGAGAGTCCCAGAGGCAGAGCTTGGGAAAGCGTGGCCCACAGCCTGTGTTGTGTTTTCTGAGGAAAGGCAGGCAGAGCTGGCAAACAGGCTGGGAAACACTGGCTTGAATAATGTAGAAGTCTCTGGACTTAGGGGTGGTCTCTAGTCAGATGCCTGCCCTGGGTGATTCAAGGCAGGGGAATACAGGACGGGCAGCGAAAGGCAGATAAAGGAGGTGGCTGGTTTGCATGTGGACAGCAAAGGAGAGCTGTTTGTTGTCTCTAGCAATTAGCTAGCCCTGTGAAGGGCAACCTCTCCCCAGCCAGCTAGAGCTCCCCCTCCCCACACCAAGATGTCAAAACATCATAAAATTAAAAAACACGAGTAATACAGGGTGTCAGGATGTGAATGAGAAAAAGAGCCCAGATCATTCCTTCTGACTTCAGCAGCCTCAAAGTGAGAACCCAGCCACCTGCCAGGGGCACGGCTCCGGGGTGCCCACCCACAGCCCCCTGTTCCACAGAGCACTGAGTCAGCCAGCTGCCTGGTGCCTTCTGGACCTAGGGAAGAGGTGTGCGTGAGTGTGTGTGTGTGTGTGTGCACGCGTGTGCGAGCGTGTGTTTGCGTGTGTAGCCCATCTCTCTCCTTATTTTTTTGTACTATGGTTATAGATTTTAGTCAGAATGATGTTGTGAAGGCCGTGCTTGATTCTTCTCCTTAAGGCTGTCCTTACTTAGTAAAGGCAGATGCGCAGATGAGTTTTAGAGCTGCGGTGGCCACTGGGGCCAGTGGGAGCCCAGTGCAAGCCTGTTCTTGACAGCGAGAATAACAACCACACAATGGTATGCGTCCTGTCGAGCGTGCTCCATCCAGAGGCCTGCTTTCATCCCCGTTATGTCCTGCAACACATTTTGGCATCCGAACACTTTCTTTTCTGAGATGATGGTGGCAGTCAACAGTGATTTGTTTATTTTTAATCTCAAATTGGCAAAATGAAAGACTGGGACTGGGAATAAAAACAGAATAATAGCCATGCAGAATGTGCTGTGCCATTTACAGTACCCTTCCATGTCTATGATCTCATTTAATTTTTCCACTTGGTTTTTGAAGCCTCACTCAAAACAAGGTGGGAGGTGGTTCAAATTACCCTGGACCAGGCATCAAAAATTCTGCGATTGGTGCTATACATCTGAGCTTGAAAGTATGAGGTCTGAATTTGAAGCTCAGTTCCTCCCTTCAGGCAAATTACCTAACAGTGCCACGTCAGGCAAATTACCTAACAGCTCTGAGCCTCAGTTTACTCAGTTATAGAAAAATGACCATATTGTCTACTTCCTCATGTTTCTGGGAGACAGGGATGATACCTACGGGTGCAAAGTTTTATCCCTTGCACACAGGAAACATTCAATCTTTCTCATTGACTCTTGGCTTTTGGATGAGACTTGAAACACCTGGTGCAGGGGTGGGGGATGAATCCCCTCATCTCTTGGAGCCCGATGTTTTTGACATTGCTGGCCCCTGTGGCTGCCTTGGTTGTGATTGTCACAGAGGTGTTTCCTCAGGCATTTGAGAGCCAAGGGAGCTCTCCTGAGGTAGTCACAGGGGTTGTGAGTACAGAAAAGTTTTTTGGACTGTTCAGCTCCTGTGCAGGAGTCACATCTGCCATGGCCTTGGGGGGAATGTCCTGGAATCCTTCCTTTGTGGCTACCAGGCTGCCCCAGCCTTCATCCTGCCATTGCACAGATGGCCTGGCAGCTTGCTGCCACTGGCTTGTGCTTGTTATTTGGACCAAACTCGAGGAAGCCTAGGGAGCCATTATGTATGTGTGTGTGTGGGAGGGTAGAGAGAGGGCCCCAGTTCAGGAAGCAGGAGACCCGAGTCCCTCCCACTTGCTGTGCAACTGCTGCTCCTCTCTGAGGCCAGTCTCCTGCCCTGTCTGTACATGGAGTCCCTTCTAGCACTGACATTTTAGCGGCCTGATTTTCTGTTGTTGTCTCTTTGTCTTCTGGTTTCCATTGTCTGCATGTCTCTCTGTTCTCTACCTTGTTCACACTGCTCCACAGCAAACATTTAGAGTTTCCAGCACGCCCTACCTGGTGCTGGGTATGGACCTGGGGAATTTGTCATCTGCGCCTCGATTCTCGCTCTCACTCCTCTGCCCCAGTGAATAGTACCATTTCCCACAAGTCAAGCCAGAAGCCTGGGAGTCCCTCCGGGTTTTCCTCTCTCCGTCACCTTCCAGAGCCAGGTAGCATCATTCTGCTCTAGCAGAGCCCGCAAATGCCTCTGACCTCGCTGCCTCACACCCCTTCTCTAGTTGAGGCCACCATCTCCAGGGTCTCTCCTGGACCCGGTCATCCTCCTGCACCCTGGCCTCCCCGCCTCCAGTTGCTCCCACTCCTGGCCTTCCTGCTGAGTCAGGGAGACCTCACAGGGGCACAGTTGGGCCTCATGGCCCCTGAGATCCTCTCCCATAGAGGATGCATTGGCCTCTGCACCACCTTCCTGCCCAGGTACAGTAGGGCAGTTCCGTAGAATGTAAGGAACTGAGCTCAGTGTGAGGCTGTGTTAAATGTACCTGGGCATTTCAATTTAAAGAAGTGACGAAGTGATGACATGGTGCCTGAGGGATCGGAGCCCACTCCGCCCTTCCTTTCCATGCTGCCCACTCTCCGCCCTTCCTTTCCATGCTGACTTCTGGAAGGAGCATGGAGAGGCTAAGCACAATTTTCTCATTAGCTAATTGGAAAGCTCGAATAATCCTTCTATCCCTGTGGAGGGGACACAAGCAGCCTCCTCCACAGCAGATGGTGGGACAGACTAAGCTTCCCAGAAGCGGTTTCCTTGGGACCCGGCACCGTTGGCCTCTACCCTCTCTGCTCTGCTCCCTGCTGCCTGGCTCATACTGGGAGTGGGGCACAGCCCTGCCTGCTGGGACCCACTGTCATTGGGGCAGAGGCTGAAGGGAGGGCTGCTGGCTCGTGGGGGGGCAGTAACTCTTCTCCTCTGCCCACAAGGTCCAACTGGAGCTGCCACTGTCCCTGAAGAGAGTGACCCCTTCCCCTTTCCACGCCCTCTTCTTTCCCATTGAGGGAGCTCGGAAGTCACAGTGAGAAAACCAAGACTCTGGAGTAAATAACCTTCAGAGGAGGCCACTCAAACCCAGGTGTCCTCCATCTCCAGAGCTCTGTCCCATGTCTCATCTGAGCCCCCACTTTCTGCAGTTCTTCTTTTCTGCAGTCACCCCCAGGTACTTGGGGAGCTGCTCCATTGACCCTTGTGTCTCACAGATGCCTCTCAAATGCCAGTTTCAGTAAACCTCCCAAAACTTTGAGGTACAAGTGGGTACTGGGCAGGAAAGGATGAGGTGGAGAGGCTTCCTCTATCTCACCTCCCCCTGGGGCTCTGGGGCCAGATGCTGGGGTTGGAGGACTCTGTACGAGGCCCTCCGAGTCAGACCAGTCTGTGGATTACATGACTTGACATGTGTGAACCACACTGTGGTTGCGGGTAACTCTCTCAGATGCAGGGCCGGGGACAGCAGCTGCCCATCGCCGGGCCTGCTGTCCACAACAGCAACTTTCTGTCGTCTGCACACTGAGACCCAGCGATGATCCAGAGTGAGTCCCGGTCCTGGGACTGGCCCGTGATCTTCATCCCTGCTGGAGCCTCTGCCTTAGCCACCGACAGAGCTCGGCTTTGTCCTGACAGTGTCCTGACTCCAACCCTGGTCCTAGACTGAGTTGGCTCCTTGACCCCACTCCCTGTCAGAAAAACCTGTGCTGTTGTCAAAAGGGACAGAGAGGGGTGGTGCTGAGTGTCTGCAAATGGCGGAAATGGGGTTTGACCGCATCTCTCACTGTGACCAGAAGAGCAGCCCAAACCAGCCCCCTTCCTTTCCTGAGGGCCCCCCATCCCCACATGGGCGTGGCACACGAGGCCCCTGGCCCAGGGCTGGCCTCCCCGCTCCTCCGCCTGGTAACTGGTGTCTTTTCCTGGCCTGTGTGGGCAGCTTGCTGAGCACAGCTGCAGACGGGCTATATTTAGCCCGCTTTAATGAGCTCAGGGTGGCAGACGTCCGCCTTGGGAGCACTTTTCTTGCGTATGTGCGCGTATGTCTGTGCTTGGCAAGGTTCCTTCTTGTGTTTGTGTGTGTGTGTGTGTGTGTGCATTATTGTGCATGTTGATGCGTTGGTGTGTGTCTGTGCTTTGCTGGGGACATGTATAGAGCTTCTGACACTTTAAGGGGTACAAAATGAGAAAAAAATTACTAGTTCATTTATATGTTTGTTTGAAAAATATTTAATGAGCATTATATGCCAGCAACTTAATAATGCCTGGCAGGGAAAATGGAGCGAAACAAACCCCAGCCCCAGCCTTTAAAGATCTTACAGTCCGGGTACAGTGGACTTCACTGGCCAGAAATCAACCACAAAACTGGAAGTATAAGGATTTGTTCCAGGGAAGAGGGCCATGGTGGTTTGGGGAGCTGCAGAGGAAGAATGATAAGCCCCTCAGGAGGAAGGAACTCTGAAGTTCATGTAGGAACCATCTTGGCACAGAGTGAAGGTGTGTTCAGGCCTACAGAACAGAATGTGCAAAGGCCCTGGGGTTAGAGGGAAAATGGGGTTGAGGGGCAAGTGGGGCGGGAGGTGGGCTGAGAGAGGGGATGTGGGCAGACCACATGGGGCCTTGGTCAGGATGTGGGAAGCCAGAGGAAAGGATGGTGTAGGATGACAGAATGATAGGTTTTTGGAGCAATTCGAATGTAGTGCACGGTTCAGTCAGGGTTATAGCGGGTAAAGGAAGACTCATGCAAACCGCCTAATGGGAGGAGAGTCTAGAAAAGGGAGTTTGTTCACAGGTTCACGGGTTGAAGGAAACCCGCACGGCACTGAGCAGTGCCCTGGCCATTCCCACCCCTGAAGCGTGGAAAGCTGCCCCCCAGCTCCTGCCCACAGGAGCTGAGGCCTTGAGGAGAGGCAGCAGCTTAGGGTGGCCTAGAAGGGAGGGATCCTCTCTCTCCTGGTTCTCAGTGGCCCTTACTGGCCAAGGCCCACGGGAAGCAAGGCAGGCTTTGCCTGGCAGCACCCATGGAGAGGGTGGACGATGGATCTGAGAGGCCAAGGGAGACCATCCTGCGTACCCACTGACTCCAACCTGAAAGGATCACCTCTTCCTGTAGTTTTCTATAAGAAACTCATGATTTTGACTCTGCATACCATGAGAGATTCACGCTTTGTGATTCAAAGGGTTTCTCCTTATCTCATTCTTGTAACCCAAAGCCCCCAGGTGTTTTCCCCAACCTGGTAGGGGAGTGGTGTGTGTGTGTGTACACGCACAGGAAGCTCTCTGTCCACACTTGTGAACACTGGGGGTTCTGGGCCCCAGCCTGGTGGTCCCTTTGGCGCTGTTCTAGAGCTCCTGGCCTAGAGACCACACCCTCTGAGGTTGCTCCTGGCTCCTGGAATACAGAGTACCCTGTACAGGTCTCTCTCCTCCCCTCAGCCTGGGGTAGGGGGTGGGGATCTCTTTTCAGACAAAGTAACTTTGTCTCTTCAAATCCTTTTCTCCTAGGAACAAAAGGAGTTTTGGAAACAAAAGCCAGGAAGTTCTGCCACAAACCTCCCCAGCAGGCAAAGAAGCCAGAACAAGGAGAAAATATAAATTAGTGTATCAGAAAAAACTCACCCTGCTACATGCACTTTTAAAAATTCTTATCTGCATTTTGAGTAGGTAGCACAAGTACATGGCATAAAGTTCAAAAGGAACCAAAGGTGATGTAAATGACTCCCTCTCCCACCCCCCCGCCAGGTCTCTGCAGAAGCAACTATTCTGACTGGCTTCTTATAGACCATCCCAGAGATAGTCTCTGCATATATGTACACATTCATAAATATTCATTTAATTGTATTTTTACATATACCCCCACACAGATGGGAGCAGAAGGTGCATTTCCTTCTGCACCTTTCTTTTCTCAGATAATAATATATGGAAATTATCTTACTCTCTCAAGACAGAGGCACATCACTCTTTGCAATGGCATAGTCACTGTATGGACTTTGTTGAGTCAATCCCTTATAGGTGGACACATACATTACTTTCTGTCTTTTGACTTCTTTCTAAATCGAGCGAAAATGGTTAGCCTTGGACCAAAGTCATTTTGCACTTGGACTTGGCATTGCTGGGTCAAGAGCATTTTGTATTTTAAATGACATTGCCACATCGCCCTCCAGAGAGGCCACGCTGGTTTTCTCTTTCACAAACACTGAATGAAGACGCGCTGTGTTCCTGCACTGTGGCCAGCATGGTGTTGATGATCGCCAAGCTGAAAAGTGAAAAGTGGGGGTGGTGGTTTACAGTGTTTTTAATGCACATCTCTCTAGTTTAGAGTTCTGAGGTCAAGCTCCTTTTCATATGTTCTGAAACCTGCATTCATTTTTAAGGGATTACAGTGCAGGAGTGTGTGGGTTGGGTGACCCGCTGTATTGCTCTGTGTGCTGAATCCAAGCAGGGCCAGGTCAAGCATGATGGGGGTTCCTGAATGGGGGAGGGTTACCCAAATGTCCAAAGAGGCGCCTGCTCCTAATAAGAGCCTCTTTCCCTTTCACTTCCCTGCCATGGATCTCCAAGGCTAGAGGTATTTGAAAGAGTGATAAGAATGTCCCTTTCTTGCTCCCTGCCTTTGTGGGGTGATGCTTTAGGAGGATGAGAGTCGTGGTCTGAGAACAGGGGTTCAAATTCCCACTCCTTCTATTTTATGTCCTAAGATAAATCACTCAGTGCCTCCAAGCCTGTCTTTTCCTCTGTAAAGTGGCCAAAGCACCCTGACCTTTTGGGATGAATGGGAAAAACTGAGACAGTGGGTGAGCACTGGAGACTCAGGACCCATCCTAGGAGGGCTGCATTTATTACAGGAGAATCACCAGGATAGGGTATGGAAGCCCTTGTAGCATCTCTGGGTCAAGGTAGGAAGGTTTTCTGGTAGTTGTATATCTGGAAACTTCTCTGGGCCTGATTCACTGTGGAGATGAGCTGGCTTCTCCACTTGGAGCTGCTCCTCGAGCTACCCCATGATCTCTTGGGGTGGCCAACTGCATGTTTTCAAGAGGCAGGATCTGAGGCCCAGGCCCTGAGTCTGGGCTAGTTTCTCACATGGCCCACAGGGTTTGGCCAGATGAATCCAGGCTGACAGGATTGGATGCTGACCCTGAAAGGGTTAAGGAGTAACAAGAGGGGCCTCAACCTCTAGATTCCCCAGCCTTGTTTGGACATTTCTGCTCACATCCCTGCTAAGGGTCACTTATATAACTTGCTTGTATAACCTCACACAGGAGAAATCCCTGCCTCCAGGTCATCACGGGTCATTCTTGAACTATAAACATTTCCTAAGTTGTGCTGAAACTTGAAACTGTCCAGAAACCGCCCCACCCCATCCATCCTGACTCTGCCCTCTCCTCCCTTTATCCAAATAATGCTCTTCAGGGATTTTGAGGCAGCCACTATGTTTCCTAGAACCTGCCCTTCTTCAGGCTGGACCCCTTGCCCTCTTGGCCCACTTCCTGCTGCTTTCCTGCATGGTTACTGGGCTCCAGATGTGCCCTCAAAGTGGCCCAAGCTGCTGGGCAGGACAAGGACCTCCTCTCCCCATTCTGGACTGAAGTCTGTAGGGTGTGCAGCCTGAGGCTTAGAGGTTCTGCTAGCCTGAGTCTGGCTGTTTGTAGCCTCTGTTCATATAACTGTGCTTGGTCACGTGACTTAGGCCTTTGCCTTGTGGCCTGGCCTTGATGATGTGATCCTAGGGTCTTGAGCTGGCTGATGGATTTATCTCGGCATTTTCACAAGTTTGGCCAATAACCAATGGAGTAAGAATCAGCAAGTGAAGTTGAGTTGATTTTGTAACTCAAACTCGGGATCATGATTCATTCATCCTGCTTCACATTGATTCCTTCCATTCACGAGCATTTCTCTTCCTTCTTGCATTCCTCATTAGCCTGTCCATTCCCAGAGGACTGGACATTTTGCTTTGTTTTGTTTATATAGTGTTTACATTTAGTGAAGTAGGGGGTGTGGCTTGTTAAAATATTCTTATAATCATGACGCTTGTACTGATGATTCAATAGATTTTTCATAAATAGTTCTAAACTAAGAGAAATTAGGAGCTCACTAGGGGGAAAAAAAGAAAAGGAAAACACAAACGTCACGAAAGTAGAAAGTAAAAGAAAGTCACCTTTTGTCCCACCGGCCTGAGAAAGCCAAGTATAAACACTTGGTGGTCTCTGCTGGTACACACATCATTTCTCACAGGCCAGGGCTAAGGTGCTGTGGAGGAGGGTGGCCTCCGGGCAGGCTGCAGGACAAGGTGATGGCTTTTCACTTGTGTTTTGAGGAGTGGAACCAAGAAGAGGGTGCTGAGCTCCCCCAACCACCTCAGCCAGAACCAACCCACTTTGCAGATTGAACTCCTAAGGACAATTTCATTGAACAAAAGATTTCACCAGTTTTAAAAGGTTTTAAAAACAGCAGAGAGAGGCCTGCTCTTCCTTCTGCTCCTGTGCTGTCCCCTCTGCACCTTGCCACCAGGCAGAGCCTTGCAGTCTGGCATGGCGGCTTCCTGCACCAGCCCCAGCTCATCAACCCACGCTCCCAGCACTGCTGTCGTGAGTGCTGTGGGTTCCCGACGTTTGTCCTTCTGCGGGCATCTCCCCGCTCTGCAGATGACCTCCATGTTCCCTTGGGGCCCCCAGGCAGTGACACTACTAAACAAACACCGAGGGGGGGTTGGCAAGATACACCTCAAGCAAACTCTAGGTGCTACTGCTTCCTTTCTAAGGGCTCCCAAAACTCTTTTGTTAATTTGTCCTAGGACTTGCCTAAGAATTGACACCAAGCTCCCTAGCTGGAATCATCTGCTTCGAAAACCTAGGCGACAGCTGTTACCTGCAGTTTCCTGGTTCCTCTTCCTGTCTCCGTAGTCCTCCAAAGCAGCTCACCAATCACGTTTGCAGGTCCCCTCCGGGTCCCAGGGTCTAATTCTGCTGGGCACAGAGGCTGGACCACATAGGGCACCTGTCCCCAACATGCTTGGACTCGGAGCTCTGATTGCCTGACTCTTAGGAGTGAATGTGGCCAGCCCGTCTCCTCCTATGAGTATGTCCCTTTAAGTGGCTTTACCTTGGGGATGGGGACCATGGTCTAAGTCCCCCTGCTTGCTGCTGATTGAGGGTCTAGATCTTCCCAGATTTCCCAGATATATTTCCTTCTTCCCATACCAAAGCCACTGGGTTCTTCCCCAAAGCGTGCACCTCTGTGCCCATGCATGTGCTCCCATGTGCTTCCGAGGAGTAGCCAGATTGGTAGATGCTTCTCAGGATGTGTCCCTGGTCAGAAGCTGGGCCCATTGCTGCTCAGTGGACACCAGGGGTGGCCATCAGAGAGATGAGTGGCTGCTGGGGGCAGGATGGAGGGCAGAATGTAATGATCAGCGTTAGCCAGGGGCTCTGCCAGCATTCATCCCTGTGGAGCGCAGGGGCTGGTGGAGGGGGGATGGAGATAGTTGGACTCTTCTGCCAAGCCAGGTGACACTTTGCTTAGGGTGCCGTGTGCGTGGGTGACACCCTTGGCTTTTGTCTCAAGAGCAGTGTGGCACATTGGTAATTAGAAGGGATGATCACGATTTGTGTCTTTTCAAGGTTGTGATTAAGCAAAAATAGCCTCCATTCTTCAGTTGGCAGGAGGAGCCTTGGTGAGCTGGGTGGGCCACCATCCTGCTGCCAGGGCTGGGGGGTGCAGGAAGCAGGCACTGCAGTAGCAGGCCTGCCTCAGAGCTTGTCACAAAATGTTGTCACAAAAACATCTGTGGGCTTATCCCACCCCAAATCTGGGCGCTGCAGGGACCCAGCCTAAATAAGGCCATGCAGACAGAAATGAACAGAAAGCGGAGGGAGCCTGATGACGAGGTCCTGGGGTCCCTGGCATGTAACTCCCCACCACCGAGGATACGGTGCCAGCAACTCTTGTCACCAGTGGCTCTGGGGAAGCCTTTAGAAGTAGGCCACAGGGCCCAGTCAGGCTGTTCTAGGACTCCCAGAGAGTCCCCAAGACCAGTTACCCTGGGGAAATGTGCTTCACTGTGGATGATGCTTCCCTGAACTCCATTTCTCTGGGGGATTTAACAACAGAGTTATCTCACAGGCCGTGAGCACCCTGGGACCTTCACTTGCAATTCGTTTTCCTAGAAATGCCATGCTAGGCCTTGGGAGCTGATTAAACCCTGCTCTCAAGGGACCCACAGTCTACTGGGGAAATAGAAAGCAACCACACAGCACTAAGCCAGGCCCAGCTCAGCATGCTGTGGGGTAACCATCTCTGCCTAAGTGAATCTGAGAAGGGTTTCCACAGGCAGTGGCAACTGAGCAGGGTTTTGAAGGATGAGTAGGTGTTTGCCAGTCTGCAAAGGGAGGAAGTGCTTACCAGGCAGAGGGCTCAGCGTGAATAAAAGCACAGAGGAGTGAAAGAGTTATATCTTGTGAGTGAGTCAGAGCTGGTGGCCTTATTGTGGTGGGAATGTTCAGTTCTTAAAAGAGCAGGGTCCTTGTGAGTGAGATATAGGCAGGGGAACCTCTAGGCTGCTTCCTGCGTATCTACTGTGGCCTCTGCTAACGTTGGAGAAATGCCTTCCTATGGGTGACTCTGGTCCCTTTAGTCAACTCTCAAGGGACCAGAGTCTAGATCATTCCTTGCAGAGCAAAGCATATTTGTCTTTTGTGCACGGAAAGGGAGCAAGGCTTTTTCCCCAAATAGCATAAGAGGTGAGGCTCTTTCCTCTTTCCCTTGGCTGGGGAGGAGGTGAGGGGTACTAAGAACAATCCTGCCTATATCCCACCCTCACCCAGCCAGGGCTGGCCTCAGCATTACTTGCAGCCGGAATGCAAGCTTGCTCACCAATCCCGTGCCCAGAGCACAGCGTGGGCCACTCGGAAGCCGATCACAAGCAGATCAAGGATGGGGGTGCTCCTCCGCCTGTGTAATCAGTGAGCGTGCCTGCAGCCCCTCCCAACGGAGGGTATGGTGCCTGGGAGATGGCAGGACCCTCATATCTTCCCTGTGACTTATTTATAGCTGCGCTATGGTAATTTGTGGCAATCACAGCATTTAATCCTGTAATCACACTGCAAGCAGGCACCCAGCCCGGCGAGACCTGGGACCCTGCCAGGGCTCAGGGAGGGACTTGGAGGCAGGGCAGGAGAGCATGGAGGCGGCCTTGTCCTTGTTCTATTAGTTTGGTAATATAGAGGGTTGATATTAAGAGATTCTGGCTAAAAGAGAAACCAAAGTAAGGGTCAGGTAAAGATAGGCTTAAAAAAACGAGCCCATGACAGCTGCCTACAGAACTGAAGCAGCCAGAAGGGGAGGGGGAAAACAGCCTCCAGCCCCGTGGTTTCAGCTGTGGCCCCAGCCCTGTGCCTCTCCCATGCACCCTGGGTGATGATGATAATGATAACTAATAACAATAATGGTAACACTTATAGAGCATTACTTTCCAGGCCCCGACCTAAGCCCCTTGGAACTCATGTGTTCTCATGACTACTTCGAGGGCAGTTCCTAGTATTATCACCATATTCTGCAGGAGAAACTGAATCTTAGGTCACACTGCTATTAAGAGACAAGATTCGAACTCAGCAAAATCCAGGGTTTCAATCAGGTCCCTCCCACCCCCAGAGGTGAGGGTCTCCTGGCTCCCCGCCTGCAACCTCAGCCCCGTCCTGCTGTTGGTTCCTCCTAGCCCACCTGCCCAGAGCTGCCTGTGGGCCACAGGCACCATAAGCGTGACTGCTTATCAAGGGAGTCTGGGGGTGGGGGGTTCCACACTCGGCTTCCTTCCTGGACATTCTCTTTCCTGCTGGCAAACTGCTCCATGTGAGGCGGAAAGGGGTTGTGTGGAGGCACACCCCGACTTCAGTCCCCCACGCAACGCTTATCAATGAAACAGTCTTATAAATGAAAGCCATTTCTTCCCCTGCACCACGGGTGGTTGTGTCCACCTCCCTGGGAAGATGTGGAGGTCAGAAGGGTAGGGAGCACTTTGTCCAGCATCGTCTTCTGTTGGATGAGGGCCCTCTTAATTGGGTTCACTTGCCAGCTCAGTCTGATTAGTTGTATGGCTGGGGGCAAGTGACCTGGATTGTTTGAGCCTCCATTTTCTCATCTATAAAATGGGGCTATAATAAGGGACTGGGAACACTAGATGAGATGATGCACATAACACTAGATGAGATGATGCTTATAACACATAGTGCCTGGTACCTAATACATGCTCAGTAAAATCAAGCAATCTGCTGTTGTCTTTTATTATGATCCTATCTGGAGGCAGTATCTTTTAGCCAAGCCCAGGCCAGGGGCCACAGGATGTTAGAAATAGGGCAGATTTCTGAGCCACTGGCAGGATTGTCGGTAGAGCCAGACCTCAGAACAAGTTTTTCCTCCTCTGTCTGCAAGCCAAACCCCTCCATCATGTAGGAAATGATTTCCTGTCTGTGTGGGCAGCAGCTTGAGCTCATAAAGCAGTTACCTTTAGACCAGGGTTGTGTCTGTGAGGACGGAGTATTTCAGAAATGTGCTTCCCTGCTGAGAGAAGCTCATTTGGAATTCTTTGTGGATGCGCCCTCCTCTGGGGCCCAGGAGCTGAGGAGATGTGGACTCAGACACGTGCTGGGCAGGGCACCCACCCACACCTCCTGTGGTGTGGCCTGCCAGGCTTGGGGAAGGGTCCATCCCAGATGTGACTCCTGAGGGGGCAGGAGGTGGGAGTGGATTATGAAGAAGGAAACATGTGTCCTTGTCAGGAACTGACAGCTCTAGGAGATCAATGAGTGCCCTGTTCCTGGGAGCAAACAAGTGGTTCACAGTCTAGCTGTTCGGTTCAGCCACATAGAAGAAATATTCCATCGTCCAGGGGGAAAAAGGAGAGGAGGCGGGGTCGGCTGCGCGGAGGAAGGGGTCCTCTGGTGGCCGGTGGCCTTGGGTGGGCGAAGGGGCTGCTGGAGGCCTCTAGGTCTCTCCACCTGAGGGCCCAAAGCTGTGACATTCTTGAGAGTAGAAGTCAGATCAGGGGCCAACGAACCTCTTGTAAAGGGCCAGATAGTAAATATTTTGGGCTTTCAGAGTCCTGTAAGGACTCTGGCAACTGCTCAAATCTGCTGCTGAGGCACAAAAACAGCCTTAGATGATGCGTAAATGAAAGAGCCTGGCTGTGTTCCCATAAAACTTTATTTGCAAAAATAGGTGGTAGGCGGGATTTAGCTGGCATGTGCTGAGCCTGGTGCTGGAGGAAGGGGAGCTCAGGGAGCTGATGCCAAATGTACTTCCTGGAGGAGGTGTGGGGTCTGGGCAGCTGAGAAGCAAGGAGAGTGTTTCTGGCAGTGCCCAGCTTCGCCCCAAAGTTCATGGGTGATGATGTGTGTGGTCCTATACTCTCTGAGGGTCACTTGCCCCAGGACTGAAGGCCAGAGATCTCTCTGATAGTGTCAAGCAGATATCAAAAAATTATCCATCTGCTCTAGCCATTTTCAGAGGACTCTCGGCCCACATTTCCCTCTGTAACAGGAAGTGGGAGTCATCCAAGGTAGTGCTGCTATTGGGGAAGGAGAGTGGGGTAGTTCCTCTCTAGGACACCCACCGGGCTCAGGGGCAGGCCCGTGATGATCTCTGGGGTTCCTCTCCTAGGAGAAGAAGGGGGCTCTGTCTGTGTTGATGTCAAAGGCAGGGCCTAGGCAGGTGACTCCTAAGCCCTGCACTATCTTCTGGGCTCCTCTGTAAGCCCCGGCCTCGCCTTGCCCTGGAGCGCACGACTCATGGGCTAGCGGGCCGAGGGAAGACTTCCCAGGCTGAGTGCTCCTCTGTTTCCTCTGTAGGAGAACTATACCGGGTTTCCTTGAGAAGACAGAAGTTCCCAGCCCAAGGAAGCATCGAGATCCATGAAGACAATGAGGTGGGCCAGGTTTCTGAAGGTGTCTGGGCCACCTGGTGGTCAGGATTCTGGGACAAGCCCTACTCTGGTTGTCAGGCTGCCTAGTTTTCACCTCGCTCTCCATTTGACTTGCTGTATGACCCAGGACAGGTCCCTGGCCTTTCCTGGCCTTGGGCTCTCGTCTGAACACGAGCATTTCTTGGGAGCCTCTTAGCACTGCATGGAAGGGCTTGCCCTCCTGCCAGACTGTGCCACTCACCCTGAATACCCAGGAGGTCCCAATCACATGGGGGCTGGAGAGCTGCCTGACTGGGAGCTGAGACTGACAGGACCCAGTTCCCCTGTGTGTGTGATTCTGTGTGCCCCAGCCTCACCCCGACCCCTGCTACCTGTCTCTATCCTGACTGATGTCCCTCTCAGGAAGGCTGCCAGCAGCGCACCTGCAAGACGCACGTCCTCCTGCTGGTGCTGCACGGGGGGAACATCCTGGACACCGGCTCGGGAGACCCTTCCTGCAAGGCATCTGACATCCACACCTTTACCTCCGTGCTGGAGAAGGTCATGCGTGCCCACTTCCCTGCTGCCCTGGGGCACATCCTCATCAAGTTCGTCCCTTGTCCTGCCATCTGCTCTGAGGCTTTCTCACTCGTCTCTAAGTGAGTCCCTTTCTCTTGTCTGGACCTCCTGAGTTAGTGGGGGTGGGGGGTGTTAAGTTGAGGTCCTGCCCTGTCATGTGGATACCTGGTGGGCAGGTGTGTATGTGCCCATCAAATGCTGACAGACCAGACCGATCACTGGTGGGAAGTGGTCAGCAAGGATCCAAAGCTATGAGCACTTGGGTTTGCAGTCCTCCTGTGTCTGGGGCTCCAGCATAGCTCAGGTCCACTTCCTGTGTACCATAGGCCCCGGTCTCGTTGGCCCAGATAATGAAGCTGGGACATGGAGAGGTTAAACAATTTCTCCCAGGATTACCCAGCGAATGGAGCCTGGAGTCAAATCCAACAGTCACACAATTAGAGCCCAGCGGGAATGTGTGCTCTTATGGAGGTGGCACAGGGATCCTCTCTGTGGATACCCAGAGAGAGGGGCCGGGGAAGACTTCCCGGAGGAGATGACTTTTGATTATGCTTTGAGAATAGTGTACCATGGTTAGGTGTGTGGGCTCTCTGGTCAGCCTGGGTTTGAATCCTGGCTGTGTGACCTGGGGGAAGTTGTCTAATCTCTCCCCACCCCAGCTTCTTCATCTGTAAAATGGGGATAATCATAATAATAACTACCTCCTGCTTCTATGCTGATGTATGTAAAGCACCTATACAGAGCCCGGCACATAGGAAGAACAGGGCTGGGGTTAGCTGTGCCGCTCTCTGTTGTGAGAGGTGATCCCTACTCCCAGCAGGGAGCCTGGGAGAGGAAGGCAGCATGCTCCCCAGCTTTGGTTCTCCATCCACCTGGTTCCTGTGGGATAAGCTAGGAGATCAGGGCCCACACTGGCCCTGTGGGAGATCTGGGGCCTTTGGGAGATCAGGTCAGCTGCTCCCGGATCCCTGGCTTCAGTGCTTCCAGGGGCCTGCTCTCTGTTGTGAGAGGTGATCCCTACTCCCAGCAGGGAGCCTGGGAGAGGAAGGCAGCATGCTCCCCAGCTTTGGTTCTCCATCCACCTGGTTCCTGTGGGATAAGCTGGGAGATCAGGGCCCACACTGGCCCTGTGGGAGATCTGGGGCATTTGGGAGATCAGGTCAGCTGGTCCCGGATCCCTGGCTTCAGTGCTTCCAGGGGCCTGCTGTGTGAGCTAGCTGACGGTGGATGCCTGGAGCCAGGTGGCATCCTATCCTCATGAATAGTGGGCAAGATGCCCCAGCACCTGCAGGGCCTAGTCTACCAGCGCATGTGCCAGATAGCTGGGACTGGAAACTGGGAACTTTCTTTAGTTAGGGATGCAAGGGTGACCTTGTCCCTCTCCCTTTCATGTCCACTCTTGAGGCATCTGTAGTAAGGTACCCTCACTAATGTGGGGCCTGGAGTCCATGGAAAGGGAGTGCCCAGCCTGGTACCAGTCCCCTGGAGAAGGGGAGCAGAACTCATAGTCAAATGGGGCTCAGCATGGGGAAGGCAGGATGCCCATAGCCTCTGCCTGGTTAGGAGAGAGCATGGGAAGCCTGCAGGGACCTCACTTTTCCCTTGGGCGAGAGAAATGAGAGATTTCTTTGCCCTCTGGGTTGGGAGCAGAGCCTTGGCTTTAATGATCTGTGTTCCTAGGAGATGGGCAGGGCAGATCTCAATCAGAGTTGGAAGGAAGGAAGGAGATTAGATCAGTGGTTCCCAAACCTGGTTAATAGCTCATATCCCTGGTGTGATTCTTGTTAAACTGCAAGGCAGTCAGGCCTTACCTCTGGGGCATCTGAATCCGAGGGGAGAAGGCCCTGGAATCTGTATCTTTACCAATTGCTCCTGCTTCTGCTCTGCAGTGGGATTTGGGACTGCAGCGCCGAAGGCAGCTCTAATGGTTGGGAGTTAATTGTGTTCCTTATAATCAATCTTAGCATACCTCCCCCCCACCCCGCCGCCTCCCTACAACATGCACAAACCTTATCCCCAGGACAGCTGAACTTCCAACCCAGGCCCCATCTCCAGGAAGATGGAAGCCACTTGAGGGGACAGCAGTAGGGAACTTGCCTCTCCCCCAGGTCGCTCCTTGCTTGGGCCATCAATCACCCCTAATCACTGCTGGGAGGGAGCTCTTTCTTGGCTAATTAAAATCTCTCCGGCTGCAATCGAGGCCTGTTTCCTCTAATTTGTGTTCTTTGGAGATGAAGAATGACTGTGGACTGGTCTTGCACACTGTGAGGTCTCTGCCACCTGTCCAGGGTGTTCTGAGTCCTGTCAGCTGCCTCAGTTTTTGTCAGGTCCCCTGGGAGTGTTGAGCCCTGGATCAGTCTGTGTTGAGACTCTTGGGGAAGGGCAGGCTCTGTGTATGGGGCAGGAAGGTGGGGAGTTCTGGCCTCCTTGGCAGTCCCTATTGGCCAGCTGGTCCAGAGGACAGAGGCAGGGTGGGTGGGCTAGGGGCTGGGCCAGGTTGCTTTGAGCTGGTCTTAGATGGGTCTGAGGTTTGCAGAGAGGGGGAACTTCCCAGTGGGGAAAGCCCCCATGCAGGGGCTGGGCAATCCACTGGTAGTGGGGATTTTATAGGAGACTCTTTTAGCCTTTTTTGCAAACCAAATGAAGGCTCTGGATTCTCTCCCTTAAAAGATGGGCATAATATCATGCATATAGCTATGTGTTCACCTTCAAATTATGACCAACAAATGATTCCATGCCTAGCTTACCTTCTGGCTTCCTTTCTTACGTTCCTCAAAGCCTTCCTTGAGGACTAGGTCAAATGCCACCGCCTCCAGGAACTCTGCCATGATGATATGTCCCCACTCTGATCCACCCCAGGCTTCCTCCCTAATTGGAGGTGTCCTCGGGGGTCATGCAGAACATGGAGAGAGCACTGCTGGCACAGGAGACCCCAGTACCTACTTGTATCTGGCATGGGTGCGGGGGTGGGGATGGGTATAGGCTTGGCTTCCTCTTTCCTCCCCCCCACATTCCCTTCCATTGCCTGCGCTTGGTCTAGTCTGGCTCCTGCCTGGGTCCTCTTGAAGTGCTCTCTAGCTGAAGGCCCGCTTCTTGGCCAGTCCGTGTTTTCTTCTGCCCAGTCCTAATCCCAGCTGCCCTAAACCTGCCCACCTCCCTGATCCCAGCTCGGCTTACTTTGGCTTCCTGTCTGCAGCCTGAACCCCTACAGCCACGATGAGGGCTGTCTCAGCAACAGCCAGGACCACGTTCCTCTGGCCGCCCTGCCCCTGTTGGCTATCTCCTCCCCGCAGTACCAGGATGCAGTTGCCACTGTCATCGAGCGAGCCAACCAGGTCTACGGAGAGTTCCTCAAGTCCCCTGACGGGATTGGCTTCAGTGGGCAGGTAGGATAGCCTGCCCTGCCTCCCTGTTCCGGTCCCTGCCGGGAGAGAGCCTGGATCTGCTGGAGCCATCAAGACCAGGCTGTTCTGAAGCCACAGTTTCTGAGATCAAAGGAGGATTTTGAGATCTTTGGGTTTGTCCTCATTTTACAGATTAGAAAACTGAGGCCAACAATCAGAGTCTAATTTTGAGCCCATCTGATTCCTGACCTAACTCTGACCCATGATCTTGGCCTGATTCCTGTCCTCAGGTTGATCCTAGTGCCAGGTTGAGCATCCCTCCCCTGTCGGGGCTCTCAGTGGCTCTGGGGACAGATTCCCTATTCTCTGTGGACAGGTGACTGTGCTCTGGCTGGGTGTGGGGGTGAGGGCAGTGGGGGCCAAGCCTGAAGTTCCATCTGTGCCTTCTCCAGGTATGTCTCATTGGAGACTGTGTGGGGGGCCTCCTGGCCTTCGATGCCATCTGCTACAGTGCGGGGCCCTCGGGCGACAGCCCTGGCAGCAGCAGCCGGAAGGGGAGCATCAGCAGCACCCAGGTGAGGGCCAGATGGTGGGAATGGGGGTGGGAGCTGCCTTGGAGTTCCCCTTCCTGACCCCAGGGGCCCCTCAGAGGGCCTTTGCTTTTATCCCTTGAAGTCCAGGATTATTTCACAATCCTACAGGAGCAGCAAGAAAGTATTCTCACAGGTGAGGAAACCGAGCTGCAAAGAGGCTAATTTGGGGTCTGATCCCTAGACAGCTGGTCAGAGTCCCACTGGGTCCCTGATCCATTTGGAAGCAGCAGGAGGCCTGACGTCCCCATTCCTGCATTGTGGCTTCCATTCTCTTCTTAGAGGAGCTATTGCCTCTCACACCTAGGAAAAGCATTCGTTGGTGTCTGGGGATGAAGGTGGGACCCCAGAATCCCTGGTGACCACAGTGCCTTCCTTTCTTCTGCTTGGCCCCAAAGGATACCCCTATTCTAGCAGAGGAGGAGTGCAGCCTGGCCAGCACCAAGCGTCTCAGCAAAAGCAGCATTGATGTCTCCAGCGCGTTAGAGGATGAGGAGCCCAAGAGGCCGTTACCAAGGAAACAGAGCGACTCTTCCACCTATGACTGTGAGGCCATCACCCAGCATCACGCCTTCCTATCTAGGTATCCACCTCTCCTGCCCCCCCTCCACCCGCCCTGCTCTGTCTGCCTTCCAGCCAAGAGTCCAAGAGAGAGAAGACATTGGCTTAGGGTCATCTGGGAGGCCTGTGACCAATCGTTTGTCCCAAGCCTGCCCACGGGGCCTGCGGACAAGCACCAGGATGCTGGGACCAAGGCCACCCCGAGGGTCCTGTGCTCCATCCCTGCTCATCCCAGCTTGCAGACAACCAAGGACAGCCACTGTCCCTCTCTGAGCCCCAGCACTGTCTTCTGATCAAGAGTAAGGTCTACCCAGCCTACTTCACGGAGGTCTTAAGAACTAGATGAAACAGATGTAGGTGTTCGTCCCGAGGCCCCTCCCCTAGGTTGTGTTCTTATTACTCAGATGGCAACAGAGGTGGAGCAGGCTGAGTAGGGATCCGCAGCCAGGCATTGAAGAGCTGGGCAGATTCCGGCCCCTCCATCCCCATTTCTATACACCACACACATTCGGAGCCAGCAGACCCTCCGCAGAACTGCCCCCCTTAACTTCCTCGAAGAGACGTGTTCACGCACACTGGTTAAATGAGTTGTTTGCACGTTTATTCAGGAGCCAAAGGGGCATAGCCCCGAAGGGGAAGGAGTGCCTCCTTCCTTCTTTCTGCTCTCCTCAATTCTCTCCTCCTTGCCGCCCTCCTTTCTTACCCAGCCAACAAGTGTACTGAGGTCATCAGAACTTTCGGAAAGACATCATCTCACACCCATAGGGAACCACTGTTCACCTTTTGGATTCTTTTCTTTCTTTATCTTTTCATGCTTTGCATATAGTTTTACTTTAAAAAATCCTATTTTGTGATTACTCCCCTCCCCCCCCATATAACTAAACATACTTGGGAACTGTTCTTAATAATATGTTACTGAGCGCATGGCCAACATCTTACCTAATCCTGGTAATCGGATGCTTTGACGGTTTCCAGTTCCTCAACAGACCCACTGTAATTAAACCGGAGTGAGTGACCATCTTGTACATCCACGCTGATGTATATATTTGGGTTATTTTGTTGGGCTGGTTCCCGGGGGAGGGATTACTAGGTCAAAGGCGCTGCATGTTTAAATCTCTGACTATTTAAAGCCCCTTAACAAGTTATCATTCAGAAAAGCAACTGCATTCAATCAGGGTTGCAAGGTGAAATCCCAGTATTTCTGGTTCATCCTTGAAAGATCCTTTGAGAAAGCCCCACATTTGGAGAGTGACAAGTTGGAGGCTTTTGGTAGCTGGTCGAAGACAGCCAGCTTTGCCCGCTGGTGTAGGGACAGATGGCTGTTTCTTTGGCAATTAAGTAGTTGGCGGGTGTTTAGGGGCCACGCTGTACACGAATGTGTATCGTTAAACAGAGTCAGTGTCCTCGCTGTGAGATGCTCACACTGCCAGATGCAGGAGGGGTTTCGAGACTGAAGGTGCAACCCCTAGATGGCCCCTCACGGAGGGTGGGGGGGGCTTGCCCACACTCTCTTAATGATTTCTGCCACCCCCTTCTCCTCCAACTTGAGTATTTCCACTGAATTTGCGTGCAGTTCATCGATTCATAGATCATGTCACCCTGCCGTGTTGCTGTCAGCTCTGCACTGTGCCTCATGCTAGCTGGCAGGTCGGGGAGGGCCCCAGTATTCCTGCTTATCCTGGACAACTCGTTCTGGGGTGTGGCTGCCCACCCACTTGAAACATCAGTGGATATGTGGCATGGGAATGGTTAAATTCTATGTCTCATGTTTTTCTTTTTAAACTCCGCTTCATCTGTAAGCTGAAGGAGAGGGAAGACCAAGCTGTCTGCATCTGTGTTTGCGCGATGCCTGGAATATGAGTTACGATGAAAACGCTAATCCTGGCAGGACTGACGTCATCCAGTTAGTGGGTCTGTTGTCCAGGCTGGACTCCCCTGTATACAGAGCAGGGATTCACAGTGTGGCCATCTTGACACCGCACGATGGGGCAGGCCTGCCAGCAGGAGGATGCTTAGGTGATCTCAGCCCATATTCGTGAATAAATTCTCACTGGCTTGCTGTCATGCATATTGAGTCAAGTGTCATCTAGGGTTGCTTTTGTGCTATAATGGAAGCATTCTGTAGATGTGCTGGTGGCTCTAGGGCCCCAAAGTCTAACGTATTTGCCACCTGGCCCTTTAGAACAAAAGCGAGCAGCCCCCTGCTGCAGCCTCATGTGGGTCAGGGCTGACATGGTCACCACCTTGTGATGGGTCCAGAGAATGGCCTCCAGTTCTGAGTCCTGCCCACAGGTGGAGGCCTGGGCTCCATCTGCTGACTTCAGGCTGCCCTACTAGGTGAACCCCCCCATGGCCTCAGCGCTGCCCTAACCTGCCCTCCATGTCCCCCTTCTGGCAGTATCCACTCCAGTGTGCTGAAGGATGAAGCCGAGCCCCCTGTAGCTGGGGGCCCCCAGCTCCCAGAGGCCAGCCTGAGCCGCCTGGACTTTGATGTGTCCGACTTCTTCCTCTTTGGCTCACCCCTGGGCCTGGTCCTGGCCATGCGGAGGACGGTGCTGCCTGGACTGGATGGTGCGTGTGGCATGGGCTGGGACCTGAGATACTTTTGTGTCACCTGGATGTGGTGTCAGTTCCTCAAAGTGGGGAGAGAAGGGGGTGAGGGGCAGGAGCAGGAATTGGGGTAGATGGGGAGAAAGAGAAGGAAGGAAAAGGAGGAGAGAGGAATGTGAGAGGCCAGTTTCCCCAGGTGAGGCAAAAGTGAGGTACCCCTGCCATGTGCTCCTGAATGAATTGTGGCCCCTTTGTCTGGCTGCTGTGCTCTGTGCAGAGATAAGCTATAAGCATTTACCTTATTGCACCCACCCCTCCTTCCCGGCGCCCAGGCATACCCACTGCAGCCAGGTAGGTCTCACCGACTCTGCATATACCCAGGCCTCTCCTCATGCAGCCCCTGTAGCCGCGAATGCCTCCCCCTACTCCACGCTGAGGCGATTTGCACCAGCAATGATTTAGCAATGATCTGGGAGTGCAACAGTCTGGAGACACCTGGGAGAGCAACAGACCACAGCTCCTCAAACTTCTTTTGTATCAAAACTTACCAACAACTTGCAATATGGAACAGATGAAAAGGAAGAGGCTCTGGTTGAAGTGGGGAGAGAAGGCAGAACCCCATGTCCGCCCTTCCTCTCTCTAAGGAACCCTAGGGCTCCCCGGGTGCTGAACCTTCCAGTCTCTTGACTACCCAGAGAGGGAAGCACAGGATGGCGTGGCGCCCTCAGTGGAGACACCTGCTGGTCTCTGAGAGAAGTGTTCTGCGGGCTCTGTCAAGCTCTTTACCACCAGGCATAGGCTTTGCGTGGGGTGGGACAAAGGGGCAGTTTTCTTGGCTCAAAGACGCTGGTCAGTTTCATAGATCAGGTAGCAAATAAGTGAAAATTGGGAGAATTTAAAGTCATTTGACTAGTGGAAACAGGGACGGAGGACCTACTAGGAAGAAGGGACGGCCCAGAGAAAGGGAAGCAGAAGCCTGATGGGGGCGGCAGATGTCCCCCACGGCTGCAGGGCTGGGTGCCCGTCGCGGTGCTCGGAAGTGGGGCACACTGGTGAAGGCTTGAATGCCCAACTGAACATAATGGCTTTGATCCTGTTGGTGGCAGAGAACTGTGGTGGGTTCTTAAGCAGAGGAATAAGCTCCTCAAGGCCGTATTCCAGGGGGCTCTTAGGGGGAGGGGATTAGGTACTAGCAAGGGACTTTCCACGTGTTCCTGCACCCCCAGGTCTCCAGGTGCGTCCTGCCTGCAGCCAGGTCTATAGCTTCTTCCACTGCGCAGACCCTTCTGCCTCGCGGCTTGAGCCACTGCTGGAACCCACATTCCACCTGGTGCCACCTGTCAGCGTACCCCGCTATCAGAGGTTCCCACTGGGCGACGGACAGTCCCTCCTCCTCGGTAGGCTCTTGGGGGTTTGAGAGAGTGCGGGCCCCTGCCAGCAGGCATTCTGGGCCACCATTTCTGGTCCAGGCCCTCTGAGCTGTCAGCTGATGGAGTGACTAGACCCAACCAGCAGGGTGTGTATGCTCTTGGGGGAGAAGAGAACAGGAAAAAGCTGCCTTACCACCTTCAGAGCAACTCACCTGTGTGAGTACCTGCTCTGTAGAGACCCAGGTTCTGCCCCCTGACCAGGTCCTATGGCTGGTCCTCATAAAACTCAAGCTGTCAACCCTGACTGCAAGTCCAGGGATCCATGCTGAATGCTAGTCCCCAGTGCCCAGCCTGGACTCTGGAGGTATAGGGCTAGAAGTGTCTCATCCTAGTGGGCTTCATGGAAGAGGAGTCCTTTAACCAAGGTGTTTGAGCAGGTGGAGAAGAGCTGGTAGGTGGGATTGGGGGGATCGTCTAGATGGAAGGAACCATGGCATTGAGGACAGGGGGGTCTGAGGAAGGGCTGGAGACCTCTGGAGCTCTTGTGGGGTGAGCCAGGCTGAAGTAGGGTAAGGTCAAGGGGAGGCCTGTGAAGAAGTCAGGGATTAGGAGATCAGATCCTTAGCTCCAAAGCTCAGTGGAGGTTTAACCTGAGCCTGTGCTGAGGTTTGGACTGGGTTTGGGGAGGGGAGCTATGCATATGGCTCATTCCAGATTAAAAACCAGCCCCACCCATTTCAATGGACCCTTCATTTACAAAGTCCTGCTATGTCAGGAGCTGTGATGCATGAGAGATACTCAAAAACTGTCAATCATCCTAAAATGCACCCCTTTTTTGTCAGGGCATCCTCTTGCCCCCAGGGTTTGCCCTTGCTCCCCGGCTGCAGACCCCATTCACTTCTCTGCTCCTCCACGATCCTTGGTGGTTCAGGAGGGGAGTCTGATACAAGAGCATGTGGTCTTGTATCACAGGGGTCACCCTGTGATTTCCCATGAAATCTTTCGGAGGAAGATTTGGGGGAAATCTTCCGGAGACACCCTTGGCAGTTCTATTGGTGGTGGGGGTGGTGGTGGGGACCCTGGCTCATGCTGGTATAACCCACAGACTAGGTGAGGTGAAATCCAGTAAAGTCCTATGGTGATGGGCCCCCCCCCGGGCCGGGGGAGAGGGTCAGGTTGCCTGTTGGACGGTGAGTGAGAGGGCCGGGGACTCCTTCCTGAGCACCCAGCCTCCCTCCTGGTCTGCTGTCGGCTCAGCAGCACGGGCAGCTCTAGCTGAGACACACCACCAGGCCTGACTGTGCCATTCCCCCTCCAGCTGATGCCCTGCACACCCACAGCTCCCTCTTCTTGGAGGGCAGCTCCCGGGGCAGCCCGCCACTCCTGGAGACCCCTGCCTCGCCTCCTCAGGCCCTGAGGTCCCGGCGCCTGGGACGGAGGATGAGCCAGGGTAGCTCCCACAGCGACAGCTCAGACTCCTCCGACAGCCTGGCACCTGAGGGCGCCTCCCGCAGTGAGTGGGGGTCTTTGGCGTCCTACCTGCCTGGATTCCAGGGAGAGGGAGCTTCCTGTGGGTGGCTGCTGATGCCCCACCCAGGGCTGTGGAGGGCGGACCTCCGGTGGGAGGAGGGTGAAGGAAATCCAGATTGAACTGACCTCAGAGAGAACTTTGACCTCTGACCCTGGGGCAGGGCCCTCACCTCTGACTGTGGCTAGAGCCACGACCTCTCCAGGACTGGACTGAGCTCTGACCATGGCCAGAGCCCTAATTGTAGGGCCTGGTTTTCCATGGGGAGTCCCTGCTCACCAGGAGCCATAGGGTGAAACCTGATATCTCCATGGGCCTGGTCCCATTCCTGGGGAGCAGTTTGTGGCACACATCCTACAGAAGGGGTGTCTGGGCAGAGTGGGCTGCTGGGTTGTGGGGTGGGTTGGATGGAGAAAAACAGCTTATTTTGAACTGGGTGCTCTGGCCCAAACTTGTTCCTCAGTGGCATGTCCACCATGGGGTCTGTGCAGTGGGGTTCCCAACTGAGCCTTGGGTCCAGGCCCCGGGCAGGCCACCCTATCCTCATCTCCTCTTGAACTGCAGTCACCGCCAAGTGGTGGGGTGCCAAGCGCATCGACTACGCCCTGTACTGCCCCGATGTCCTCACAGCCTTCCCCACTGTGGCCCTGCCCCACCTCTTCCATGCCAGCTACTGGGAGTCCACAGACGTGGTGGCCTTCATCCTGAGACAGGTACTGCTGCCCTCTTGGGGCCTCTGGAGCACCTGTCCTCCCATGTCTGGAGGATAGACTCAGCTTGGGTCTTGGGAAGGCACTTCCCCAAGTGGAAGCCGCATGGCCAGACAATGAGTACCATAAAGAACGCTGGCTTCTAGAAAGCTAAACAGAATCTGCAGACTTGGGGGTGAGGAGGGCAGGTGGCAAGTAGAGGCAGAACATAGAGTAAAGCTTTTGTGGAATGTTGCTGGCAGGAAAGCAGAGAAATGTGATGATACTGGAGAGCTCTGGGGCTCCTGGGAGGACATTTTTGCAATGGCACTATTACAGCATATTTGGGGGCTAACACGTGATCCAGGGGAATGATCAGTGCTGAGGATTGAGAGGGGAGCGCTGCCGGAACAATGTTGTTGAGAAGGTGGGAGGGGCTGGGGTCAGGGCTCCATGTGGCCCTCGGTGAAGGTCACTTGCTGTGACAGAGGGGGAGGCAGAGCATGGGCACAGACCCAGGAGGCTGCTAGGTTTAGGCAGGGGAGGAGGTGCGTGGAGGCTGTTCCCACGCAGAGCATTTGGGAGATAATGTTCTCTGACCCCAGCTATCAGGAGAGGGTTCCTGGGGTCCTAGGACTGCCAGCTCCTGAGGTTCCAGGTTGGAAGGTTGGGAGGCCTGGAGGAGGGCCTAGCTGTCATTAGTCTGGTGGGCCCTGACACCCTGGGAAGGAGGGAGAATGCGTGTGATGGCTTGATGTGCAGCCCTGCTTTCTATCAGGTGATGCGTTATGAGAGTGTGAATGTCAAAGAGAGCGCTGGCTTGGATCCTGCAGCACTGAGCCCTGCTAACCCCCGTGAGAAGTGGCTTCGTAAGAGGACCCAGGTCAAGCTGCGGGTATGTGCAAGCTGGGGTCGTGTACCAGGTGGCTGGGGACTTAAGGAGGTGGGGCTGCCCCAGGGGCTGGGGTGTCCACTTGGCAGCAAAGATCTTTGATTTGCCCCCCAGAGCTAAGTGCTCACACATGCAGGGATTCATCCTGCTCACTACCATAGCAATCACCACCTGACTCAATGTTGAATATGGCTTGGTGGGGTATTTGCCATGAAAAAGGGAGGCACACCCCGGTGGCGCAGCGGTTGAGCGCTGGGTTGCGAAGCTGCCCGCAGCCTCTGCAGCGCCGGTTCGATCCCCGGCTGCTCCCCGGCCACCGGAGGAGGGTCCCACATGGCGTGCAGACCTCTCCTGCCGCCCGCTGCTCCCCTCAGCAGTGTACTTCAGTCCTTCTGCCTGCTCTGCTCCCTGCTCTGGCTCTGGTGAATTCTCTCACCCTCCCACGCTTCTGACTGTACCCAATGCTTGTATAAATCAATCAATCAATCAATCAATCAAATAAATCTTTTTTTTAAAAAAAAAGAAAAATGGAGGCACAGATTAGGCAGAAGATGGAAAGAAGGATTCTCAGAGTAGGCCAGAAGTAGGGATTTCCTGAAGAAGAGTCTCTCTGTAGGGTATTGAAGTATGAATAGGAGTCTGGTATGGCTACATTCATTTATTTACTGGGCAAATAATCCTCTGTGCCTGCTCTGTCCCAGGCCCTCTGCTAAAGAGTGGAGCATAGTGATTTGCAGACACAACCACTGCTGTGGTGGGCATTCCCAATCTCATGGGAAATCAGGCATGGACCCCAACAATAGTTCTAAAAGGTAGATGGTGATTGATGCTCCATGAATCAACTTGTTTTTGATAAACATATTTATTGAGATATAATCACATGTCATATAATTAACCTACTTAAAGTGAAAAATTCAACGGACTTTTAGTGTATTCATTTATAGATGTTAGCAAGTCATCACCAAAGTCAATTTTAGAATTTTTTCATCACCTCAAAAAGAAACCACTAATCCTTTAGCTAACTTTCTCCTATCCCTACTCTCCCAAGCCCTAAACAATCAGTAATATACTCTTTATGTCTATAGATTTACCTATTCTGCATATTTCATATAAATTGTGTCATACAACATGCTGTCTTTTGTGCCTGACTTCTTTTCCCTGGCATGGTGTTCTCAAGGTCATTCATTTTGTAGCATGTATCAAAATGTCACTCCTTTTTACGACTGAATAATATTCCATCACATGGTTATACCACACTTTGTTTATTCAGTCACCTGTTATTGGACACTTGGGTTGGTTCCACCTTTTGTCTAATAAGATAATGCTGCCATTAATATTCATGTACAACTTTTTGTGTGGACATGCATTTTCATTTCTCTTGGGCATATACCTAGGAGTAGAATTGCTGGATCAAATGGTAACCCCAGTTAAACCATTTGAGGAACTGCCAAACTGGATTCCAAAGCAGTGCACCATTTTACATTCCCACCAGTAGTGCATGAAGGTTCCAATTTATCTACACCCACATTCACACTTGTTATTGTCTGCCTTTGATTCTGGGCATCCCAATGGTGTGAGATGGTATCTCATGTGGTTTGGATTTGCACTTCCCTGATGACTAGTGATGACAAGCACCTTTCCATGAGCTTATTTCCATGAATCAACTCTTCCCTCTTCTGTGTTCTTACAAGAGGGCCTGAGTCCTATGTCCAGCAATGAGAGGGGAGGGTTTGCCTGCCTCCCAGCTCGGGGACCAGTGCAGAAGAGGTGACTGCACATGTTTAGGGAATCAAATTAAAATAGGTGGGCACTGAGGGGAGATAGACCTTCTCTGGGGCATCTGAGAGTGTTTCTTGCAAAGTTAGGTCCTAGTGGCTGGGCTAGTATGTGGGGGCTGAGGGCCAGGGATGACATGGAAAGTGGGAGGCCCAGTGTGAGCAAAGCCCTGGGGGGGCCACTGCTCTGGCCTAAAAGACCCAGAAAGATGTAAGAGGGGAGCTGCAGGAGGCAAGATAGACGAGGTTACCCACATGAAAGAGGCTTTGATGATGAGCTCAGGATTTGAACCTCACCATTGGGCACTAGGTGTCAACAGATCTGGGTTTTATAAAATGATGCATCTCCTGTGGAGCGTACTTTTGGATGAGGAGTTCCATTAAGATGCCATTATCAGCGCCTAGATGGGAGGTAACGTGGGTGTCAGGAGACACGCCATGTGACAACTCTGTGAAGGAAGGGGCAGCAGGCTGAGTGACTTGGGTGCTGCACCCAGGCTGAGAAGGTGGGAGGTCAGGGCCAACAGAGGCCTTCATGCTATGGAATGAATTGAAATCAGAAGTGAAGAGGGATGGGATGTTTTTTTACTTATAGATAAAAGATGTGATGCTCAGGATTGATCTGCAGTCATTTGGGGTGAGGTGGGGTTGGGGGACTGAGCAAAGGAAGAACAAACCAGAAGGGCCATGAGTTGTGTTGGCACTTGAGGTTTTGCTGCACTGTTCTCTCTACTCTTGTACATTTCAATCTCCCACTGAGAAAAGATGGCTGCTAAATGGCCATTGGATTTGAGCTGGGATGTGGAAGAACCAAAAGAACCAAAATTGACCCGGCAGTTTCCAGCCCAGGACCTAGAAGAATGGGCTGTGAGCATGGACTGTCATCAGAGGGCCGTGTGGGCGAGTGAAGAGCAGAGAACGCACATCTACAGGAACCCCAGAGCTCCTTGGAGACAGCATCAAGCATCTAAGCTGCGGCTGTTCTCGTGGGTCTAAGCCGCCTCTGTTCTCGTGGGTTCTATGGGAACATGTATCTGAAGGTCTAATGGAAGTAAATTGAAGGCATAATTCAGCAGATCCACATGCCCCTGCCAATCCTAAACACAATGTAATGAAAAATCAAGGTCAAGCTGACTTGCAAAGGTTGACCGGGCTTCTTTCCCCCCAGAACGTCACGGCTAACCATCGGGCCAATGACGTGATCGCGGCTGAAGATGGCCCACAGGTGCTGGTGGGGCGGTTCATGTACGGGCCTCTGGACATGGTGGCTCTGACTGGAGAGAAGGTACCCGGGCCGGGGCATCCTCTCCTTGACCCATCCCACTTGCACCAGGTACCTGTGGTACCACACGGGGCAGGCCTAGGCTGGGGCCGAGGGAGGGCTGGCTATGTGTGGGAGCATGGGCATGCAGGCCAGGAGGACAAGCAAGGAGGGAGGGATGAGCTTGAGGCTTCTGAGGAGTGCGAAGTCGCTGAGGCTGCAGAGAGAGAGGAGGCATCGTCAGGCAGTACCCCAAAGCCTCTGTCTTGCAGAGGGCTCCCCAGTTGTGCCCTTAAGCCAAACCTTCCAGTGCCCCCCTACCCCCACCGGCCTTCAGTGAGTTCCCTGCCCTGTTACCACTGCAGGTGGACATCCTGGTGATGGCGGAGCCGTCCTCGGGCCGCTGGGTGCACCTGGACACAGAGATCACCAACAGCAGTGGCCGCATCACGTACAGTGTGCCTCGGCCCCGGCGCCTGGGGGTCGGCGTCTACCCCGTGAAGATGGTTGTCAGGTAAGGCCTAGGGGACACTCTCGTGGTGGCTTCATTCAGCCAGGCTGGTCCAAAGATGGCGTGCTTTCCTTTGGACCCCATCCCTGCCTGTGTGGAAAGGAGAAAAAGGATGGGTCATCAGCAGGGACATCAGGAGATGCCACCCAGATTCTCTCTGCCCCTGGCCCTAAGCTGAGTTCTGACCCAACTGCAGGTGGATCTCTGGCCTCAGGCAGACACCTAACATGGCGCACGACTGACCATAGGTGGGTACCTTTCAGGGGCGACCAGACCTGTGCGATGAGCTACCTCACGGTGCTGCCCCGGGGCATGGAGTGCGTGGTGTTCAGCATCGATGGGTCCTTTGCGGCCAGCGTGTCTATCATGGGCAGTGATCCCAAGGTCCGGCCAGGGGCAGTGGATGTTGTCCGGTGAGTGCTGCCTCCCTGCCAGGGACATGGACTGTGTTTTTTCTGGTTTCTTCTAGTTTCTGGGCTGGGAGCAGGGAATTTCTGGCTTCGTCTCCTATAGTTATTTAATGCGGGTCCTGGAGAAACTCGTTGCCTCTCCATAGTCACTCACCCTTCCTCCCTCCCTCCGTTTTCTCTAACACCATGAGCACTTGCCATCTCTCACTGTCTGATCCCATTCAGGGTAAAATTCATGTGTCTGGTGATCTATTGCTGGTTAATAAGTGGCTCCTGACTTAGCAGCTTAAGATAATTATTTATCATTCTCTGTCATGGTTCTGAGGATTGAGTGGGCTCTGCTGGGAGGTTCTCACTTGGGGTCTGTCTAGCAATTGCAATCGGATGATGGTCTGGCCTGGGGTCATCTTAGGACTCTGCTGGAGTGAATGTCTTCTCCCTGTGGGAGGGTCTTCTCTCCACGTAATTTCTCCAGGTTGCTGGCCTGTGTGATCTCAGCTAGTCAGACTTTGCATGTGGTGACTGATTCCTTGCATGGCTGCTGGCTTCCTCTGGCTCCTAGAGACCCAGTGGACGCTGCTAGGCCTCTATGCCAGTCTGGGAGTCAGTCCTCCTCACTGCATTCTGTTGTTATAAGCTGCCAGAGATCAGCCCAGATTCAAGGGGAGGGACTACCTTATAGGACACGTGGCTCATTGGGGCCATCTTTCAAGACCAGCTGACACATAGTGGTAATTAAGAGGTGGGAGCTATTTCAGCTGACTGGAGAAAGCAGAGCACCTCTTCCTGGGAGAGGTGGCATTTGAGTTAGCCCTTGATGGATGGAAATCTAGCTAGCTAGTTATCAAAAGCAAGTCATGCCATTGTACAAAGATGAGCAAATGCAGAAAGTTGAAAATAAGATAATACAAAGCTTAATTTTATAGATTAAGAAAGGGGACCAGAGTGTCCATCATAGGTAGACCATGTGTGAAGAACAGAGTGGACATTTGTTCAGGGCAATTGGATTTGGGAGGCCAGAGAGGACAGGGCAGGAGGAGAGGCTGGAAAAACACACTTGCCAGGGTGGTTGTACTGCTAAGAGGGGTGCAAAAAGGACTTTTCCAACAGAAAAGTACCACTTTAGTCCTTGCCTCCCTCCCAGCACCCCTGCCTCCCTCTATCCTTTCTTGAGACAGACTCTGGGCCAGGCTCTGTACTGGGTACTGATGCAGAGAGAGCTCCCAGTTGGAGAAAACTCACAGTCCAGAGGGAAAACAAATCATGGACATGAGAAACTATAATCCAGGACCCTAAGTGATCAGAACCCCAAAATTGGGACTTATCCAGAACCCTGGGGGTTCTCAGGCTGGATCAGAGGACTGCCCTGCCTCAGCTCAATAACAGCGATTTCTTTGGGGAGAGATTAGCCTAATCAAGGGCTTCTAGAAGACAGTTGACCTCAAGATGCCCATTGGCTCTGTGGGAACAGGCCCTCACTGGTTCAACTTTATCTTGAGGGTTAGTCTCCCCCTGGCAGGCTGCGTCCTTTATTCCCATTACCACATCCTCTTCAAACACATCCCAGTCTTCCCACAGCTGGAAAGTGAAACTGTGGCCCTTCCTCTCTGGGATCCATCTGGTGCTGCTCTCCCCTCCTTATGTGAGCTCCTGGGGCTTCTGCAGAACTCCCCAAACCTCGCCAGTCATTAGAAGCTAATTTTTAAACACGGATCACTGGGCCCCAGCTCAGAACTAACCAGAATCCCTGAGGGTGATGTCTGGGCCTGTCCATTCTTATAAAACCTCCTGAGTAGCTCAGACCATCTTCCTGGCTTGGAACTGGCTATAATAGCCAGATGGTAGCTGGTGACACAAAAGCCCCCAAACTGGTCTGAGTACATCTGTCATCCTGCAGCCAGGATTTCATGGGAAATCAAGGGAGAGCAGAGAAGAGAGGCTTCCTGGAGGAGAGGAGTCTTGAAAGGTGTGGGATGGGAGTGCCAGGCCATGGCACATGGAGGCTCTCAGGGGCGAGGCTGCAGCAGAGAGCACTGGGGGCAGCAAGGCAGGCTGTGTGTCTGGGGAGCCGCCACGCTCAAGGGCAGCGTGTGGAGGACCACAAGTGTGGAGACAGCTGGAGACCGCAGGGTGCTGGAGAACCAGGAATAGCATTGGCAAAGGTGGAGGGGGTTAGACTGGTGATGCATAGAAATCACCATGGAAACAGTTCCAAGGTTAACAACACAGCAAATGTATTGCGCACCCTACACCAGTCATGTTTGGGATGAATTCATTTTATCCTTAGGTCAACTCTGGGCGTCATTATCACCATTCCACAGATTGGAAAACTGAGTCCCAGGGCATCGAATAAGCTGCCCAAGGTTGCCCAGCATGGGTTCCACTGGAGAGAGGACTGGAAGGGAAAGAGGCCTCCCAGGAGGATTTTGTTCTGGCCCTGGGGGAGGTGAGGCCTCAGCTGAGGATGAGAATTACAATTAAAGTGAGAGAGTGGTGGAAAGGTCCCATCTGGTAGAAAAAAAGATTTGCTCACTAATCAAAGGAGGAGGGAGGGGAGACAAGGGCCAGGGTGGGCTCAAAGGCGACTTGTCTCTGGTTCCAGAAACTTGAATGATGTCGGCAGCATCACAGAGAAGAGGAGGTGGGCAGAGAGGGGGGAGTGGGGAGGTCATTGGGTTGTGGGCAGGAGGTACCTGTGGGTCATTCGGGAGAGACGTCCAGGACTCACAGGGCTCAACCTGGATTGTGGACCTGGGGGTCTCCCTCAATTTCCCTGACACTCCTCAGACAACTTCTTAGGAGGTCAGCAGGCTGGCAGGCCGCCGGGGCAGGGGGGCGCTGGGCTGGGCTGGACCCTACCGTGCCCTCTCGCCAGGCACTGGCAGGACCTGGGCTACATGATCCTGTACATCACGGGGCGGCCAGACATGCAGAAGCAGAGAGTGGTGTCGTGGCTGTCCCAGCACAACTTCCCACAGGGCATGATCTTCTTCTCGGATGGACTTGTCCATGACCCACTACGGCAGAAGGCCATCTTCCTCCGCAACCTCATGCAGGAGGTGAGTGCCAGGCCCGGGGTGGGGCTGGGCCAGAGGAGGGATGAGACCTCCCCACACCTCCCCTCGATCTTTGCGGGGCCTTACCCACTTAGCCTGCCCCCGCCCCCCACCCCAGTTGTGCTGGTGAAGCTGTTTGCAAAGCATCAGCTCCTCCTTGGACCTCATTGGGTCCTCAAGGGTGGGTGTTTGCTATCTCACTGGACTAGCCCAAGATCTCAGAGTCACACTTCCATCCTTTCTCTCCTGACCCTAAAGCCTGAGCTCTTAGGTCTCCATCTGCTTATTCATTCAATAGATATTTAAGTGTCTTTTGTGTTCCTTACTTTGCCCTTTGTGTCGGGGCTGCACAGAGACAAATGTCCTCAGCGTAATCTCTTGGGGACTTTTACCTGGAGCTGCGTTTCTTGTTTCTCATGGGGCACCCCTGGGAGCTCATTAGAAATGCAGATTCTCTGGCCCCCTACTCAGACTGCGCAATCAGGAATTCCAGGGAGAGGGACCAGCAACCTGTCCTTCAATGAGCCCGCCAGAGGATTCTGATGCTTATGAGATGTTGAGAACTGCTGATCTAGAGCAGGGTGAACAAACAATGGCGCACCAGCAAAGTCTGACCCAGAGCCAGATTTTATATAACCTGTGAGCTAAAAATGGTTTTATATTTTTAAATGGTTGGGGACAAAAAAAATCAAAAGAAAAGTACTATTTCATGGCATGTGAAAATTATGTGAAACTCAAATTTCAGTGTCCCTAAGCAAATCTTTATTGGAACGTAGCCATGCTCACTGGCTCACGTGTGGTCTATGGCTGCTTTTGAGCTAAAACAGAACAGTTGAGTAGTTGTGACATTGTGCAAAGCCTAAATTATTTACTATCTGGGTTTTCACAAAAAAGTTGCCAGTCCCTTGTGTGGAAGAAGAAAGACATGTAGATGGGCAGCTTGCTGGTGTGTGATTGGAAAAGGTCCTGTTGACAAACAGAGGAGGAAGGACTTAGCTTTGCCCAGGGAGGCCCGGAAGGCTTCTAGGAGGTGGTAACTTTTGATCTGAGTCTTGAAGCATGAGTATGGTTTTTTCAGATGCCTAAAGAAACAGCAAGTGCAAAAGCACTGAGGTGGGAAAGAGCCTGGGGTAATCTTAAGAGTCCAGGATGGGGGTATATACAGCATCAAGTTGAGGTCAGGTGGGAGCTGAGGAGCCAGAGGTCAACAGGGGTCTGTGGTTGGAAGGCTTTGGAAACCAGGTCAAGACCATGGACTTTGTTGAGGCCAGTGGGGAGTCATGGAAAGTTTAAAGCAGGGGAGTGACCATCTCTAATTTGGTTGGTAGAAATATCACTCTGGTGGCTGCATGGAGAAAAGATTGTCACGGGATATAAGAGGAAGGGAGGCTAGTTCTAGGAAGCTGTTACCCAAGCAAAAGGCAGGCAGGTCGAATCCAGGCTGTGGCCATGGGATGGCGGGAAAGGCATTGACAAGCATAAGAATGAGGAGGTCAAACTGTCAGGACCCAGTGATGGTTGGCTGGAGGGAGAGGGGAACTCTTAGCTGTCCATCTTGGGTGACCAGGAGGGACTGAGGTCCACTAACTTGACTATGATTGCCAGGGCGGCAGAATCTGAGGCAATGAGGGCATATAGTAAGAGCTCAGTAAATGTTAGTGGAAAATGTTAGTGAGTAAATGAATGAAATGAGAGGGGACAAAGGAGGACACCAGTCTGGGGGAAGATGAGCTAGTATGGACACATGGGAGTGCAATAAGTTCCGAATTCAGACAGGATATTCTGGGGTCAGTCCTGGAAGTGATGTCTAATGACCTTCAAAAAGTCAAGAGTCTGAGGGGTAGGGGGTTATCCACGCAGGCAGAAAGCCATTCCAGCAATGGTAGGACTTAGGAGGAAGGAAAGCTGTGACCCAGGACCAAAACCCTCCAGGGAACTTGTGGGGCAGGTGAGTGGAAGAAAAATCAGGATTGATGGGGGTTCTCAGGAGCCCCCAGGTGAGGAATAGCTGGATGGTGAGCACCTGAAAGCAGGGGGTGGGTGAGGATCTGGAAGTGACACTGGAGAGAGGAGGAGCTTGGGCAGGTCTCTGGGTTAGCATCAGGCCAGCCAGCAACAGGCAGTGGCCAGTGGTGGGTCACAGTCTGATTGTGGGTGGCCAAAGGTCAGGGGTCAAAGGGTAGACAGAACTGGGCTCCAGAGCTGATGCCTGGGTAAATCTAGAACTCAGTTTCCTCATCCACATAGGTACCCTTTGCTTTGTTGTTACGTAACGTGAATAGGGTTGCTGGAGACTGTGGTCAGAACTTTTATCAAGCAGAGCCCTGTGTTTAGAGGAGGGGGCGTAGCTGGGTCAGGATGGGAGGTCACCACAGGGTGGGGGACGCATGAGTTGGACTCTAAAGGGAGTACAGATACAGGGTCTTCCAGCAGAGATTCCCTTGGGGGAGGGGGGTGTCTAGGAACCTGGTCGGGCAGGTGGGCTGGGCCGCTCTCCCTCCATGACCTGCCCTGTGTTTCAGTGCTTTATCAAAATCAGCGCAGCCTATGGCTCCACGAAGGACATCTCTGTCTACAGTGTGCTGGGCCTGCCATCCTCCCAGATCTTCATCGTGGGCCGGCCCACCAAGAAGTACCAAACCCAGTGCCAGGTGGGTGGAATCCCAGTTAGGGGCTGGGGGCAGGGAAAAGTTGGGGGTGGGAAGGAGGTTATTCATTTCCTTGTTTGTTCATTCATTTATTTGTTCATTTCTTAATTTGCTCATTCATTCATTCACCCATTTGATAAACATTACTGAGCACCCGCTTGTGTTGTGTTGGGTGAAGTTCAATGTCATCCAGTCTAGTGGGGGAGATGGAAAATTTGCAGAAAATGACAGTGCAGTGTGGCAAGAGCCATAGTGCATGGAGAGTGGGGGAGAAGCACAGAGAATTGTGGGACCCCAGAGAGGAGCAGCTAGGCCAGACTGGTAGCGAAGTTGGCTTTCAGGAGTTTGAAGGAATTGTCCAGGAAGGGCCTGAAGTTCGGAGGAGCATTTGTGACAGAGGCAGTAGCAAAGCGAAGGTTAGGAGGTGACAGAGCAGAGGTATATTCTGGGAACTGCAAGTGACTCAGCTTGGCTGAGTGTGAGGTGGGAGGAAGCAGGAGGGTGGGGGCTGAGGGGCAGCGCATCAGATGGACTGCACGCCTTGCCATGCCTGGTTTTCTAAGTCTTTGGAGAGTCTGTGATTCAGAGATCCCAGGTGGCAGGTGGAAGACAGAGCAGAGGACAAAGAAATGTTGGCAGGGGGTAGTGGCAAGAAGGCAGAGGGCCTGAGAGGCATTTCTAAGACTGATGGCTAGGACTTGATGTGCAGGATGAAGGAAGGGGAAAGCCAGGGCTGGCGTCCCGTTCCTGCCTGGGGACCAGTCCCATTATTGGGATTGAGAAGCAGGTTGCAGAAGGGAAGGTGATGGTTTCCCTTGGAGCCCTGTTGCATGTAATGCCCAGCAAGTAAAGGGTCAGATATGGTAGGAGCAGAGTGCTTCTTAAACAGGACCTCCCCTGGGGATCTTGTTTAAATGCAGATTCTGATTACCTTGGCCTGAGATTCGAGCTCCAAGGGTCCAAGCGCTGTGATGCTGCTGGTCCACAGACCACACCTGGAATGGCAGGGCCTGAGGACAGTGGGAGAGACTGGCAGAGATGGGCAGCATGGAGGCCAGGAAATGAAGTTCCTTGGTGTAGAAGCCTGATGATGGCAGAGACTAACATTTTGGGATTGTAGTGAAAGTGACAAGAAAAGGAGCAGCAGCCTGCCCACTTGCCCCCCTCCCCCCCACCCTCACCCCTGTTAAGAATCCAGAGAACCTCTGGGGTGACCAAGGGTAGCCATAGAAGAGCTCAGTTGTCCAAAGTGGGGTGGGGAGCCTTCAATGGTAACTGGCTCCCTGGAGTTTCTTCCTACAGCTTCTCCTCCTTCTAAGGAGAAGCTGTCCACTCGAGGTCGCGTTTCTGGGAAATGACAATATGGGGGGGGGGGCGGGGAGGATGGAATGGCAAGGAGCCAGGAGCTCGACCCTCTCCCGGGCCTGACTCTGGCCTCCCACCATCCCCCGCAGTTCCTGAATGAAGGCTATGCGGTGCACCTGGCCGCGCTGGAGGCCAGCCACCGCTCGCGCCCCAAGAAGAACAACTCGCGCATGATCCTGCGCAAGGGCAGCTTTGGCCTGCACGCCCAGCCCGAGTTCCTGCGCAAGCGCAACCACCTGCGCAGGACCATGTCGGTGCAGCAGCCTGACCCGCCCGCCAACCCCAAACCCGAGCGTGCCCAGAGCCAGCCCGAGTCGGACAAAGACCAGGAGCGGCCCCTGCCCGCGCTCAGTTGGGCGCGTGGACCCCCTAAGTTCGAGTCGGTGCCCTGAGGGCAAGGCTGTGCACTGAGCAGGGTGGGAGGGACCCTACCAGGCTACCTGCGGGGACTGGAGGGGCTGCCATCTCCCCGACACAGGCCTTTTCCTGCTTTTTCCCTCCCGTGTCTGTCCAGCAGTGTCCAACTAGAGAGGGGAGGGACCCTGACCGGCCGTGGGGGGCGCCCTGGGCTGCTGGGGGTGAGATCCCTGGGTCTCAGTGGAGCCTCTGCTGCCTCCCCCATGCCTGCGCCGCAAGCCCAAGTCAGGGTTGATGACTGTGTAATCCTGGGGGGCAGGCTAGGCCTGCCTGGAGCTGGAGTGCTTAACAAGTCAGCCATCTCCTTGAGAGCCCCAGGCTTTGGCAGAAATGCTAGGCAGGCCCGAAGGGAGAAGCCCCCCGACCAGGGATCAATAGCGGCTGGCAGGTACAGCTTCTTGGCTGGCTGGCGGAGGGGCGAGTGGCATTCGTGCCCAGCCTCCCTGTCACATCCCGGCTCATCACCTAGGGCCTGGCCCTCCTGTGGCAAAGTGAACACTTCCCAGGAGGGAGAGGATGTTTTCTGGGCTCGTCCTGTGTTCTCGGCGTCCGTCCACTGCCCTTGGGGGGTGGGGTCTGGTGCTGACGGTCTGTTCTCCTGCAGCTGTCCATTGTCACCCTGTTGTCTTCGGTATCCTCACCATTCTCCTGTGATTCCTGAGGACAGGCATTCCCATTCCCTGAGCATTCCCGCTGGTGCCCTCCCCTGCGAGGCCCTAGCTTGGGCTCTGGCCTAACCAGGCTGGCTTTGAGCCCTGGAGTCCATTGCTTGCCCTCTGGGCCCTGCCTTCCTTATTAACTGGAGGGGTCTTCCCAGCAACAAGGTTTTGACTCCTCGAATCACTCGCACTTCTGCCCCCTGAGGCTTCTCAGGCCTCCCAAGCCCCTCAGAGTGCCCAGTGATGTATGCCTTCCACCCAGCCTGAAAGAGGGGTTCCAGGCAGGACAGGAGGAGGAGCTATTGCCCCGCCACTTAAAGGGAAACCCCTCTGGGAGAAGCTGGGCAAGGATCTCTGTTCCATGGAGAGGTTTGCTTTGTCCTGATGCCAGACCTGGTGTCCCAGGGACAGAGACATACCCACCCCCTAAAGGGCACTCACCTTGGTGCCCACAGCTCTGCTCAGATTGACTTCTTTTTTGGCTACTGAAAGGCTTTGAGCTGAGATCCCAGGGTTTTGGGGTTCATGTGATTTCCTGTTGTATTCTCTTCCTTTACCCCTGACATTCAGCTTGGTCTATGCCCTTAATCTCCACCTGGGTTGTCCCCTGAAGTTGGCAGGGCTTGCCTCTCCTGGGGGCCATGAAAACCTGCCCAGGCCTTCCTGCTGCTGAGCCCTCGGCCTGGGCATGGGTCTTCTCCACTCGCCCCAGCTCCCTGGCCCAGGCTCAGGCCCAGTGCTGCTGTATGGGCTGCCCTGGTTTGCCTCTGAGCCCCCAAGGGCCATCATGAGGCAGGTCGAGATCTTCAGCCGGGGTGCTGTCAGGGCTGCCGGCCCCAGCGCCCAGCTGTACACACAGCAGGCACCTGTGTCAACCCAGCGTTGCTTCTGCTCAATGTCTACCTCGTGCAGCTCCCATGTAGCCAATGTCCTCCCTGACAGCGGCTGCGGGTGGGGGGCACCCTTGCAAGTTGCCGGGCAAACTGGGTGTCCTGCTGGGATTGGAGGGGCCTGGGTTCCCAGCCCCCACTCCTGCTCTATCTACTAGAAATATGGCTTCTCTAGTCTGCCAGCTCCTGTCAAGCCCACCCAACCCATCTAATAGCTCTCTGCTCTACTTCTAGCCCTGCCTCTGTACCCAGAGCTGCTGGCAAGTCTGCTGGGAAGTGGGGCATCCCCCTCAGCGTCTTATGGTCCTGCCTCCTGGCAGTTCACATTCCTCTTTGACCATTTCATTCTGGCTCTCTGTAAGGCTCACGGGGCCTCAACCTTATTAATCCCTTACAAAATAGATTTTGAATTAAACTGGCAGAGTGTGCTTCTCTGAAACTCCACCATCTTTTTATAGAAGCCAGATACATTACTCTCAAATGATCATTGGTGTGAATGCTTTTCCCCCAGTAAGATTCCTGCCGCCCTTTCTGAGCACCCCAGGGCTAGAAGCAGGAGTGCTGGGGCCCTGTGGAATTTGGGGTCCTGAGGGCGGGGTTCTGTGGCTCTGATGACTCACCCCTGAAGATGCCGATGGTGTACAGTGAGACATTTGTGAACCTGATGCCCTGGGAGCTTTAGCTGGTGTGTGGCCGTGTGCGTGGGGTTCTGTACAGTGACCAGACTCACACTTGTTCCAGTACTGCTTTCATGGCGACTCTGTAGCCAACATGCACTTTCTATACTAGTGGTTTGTTCAATTGTGTCTGTCCAGTTCAGTTGGAGAAAGAGAACCGAGTTGTGTTGTTTCCCAAGGGGGTGCTGCTGCCTCTCCCTTCAGTAGCTCTGTGACCCTGTCCAGAATGTTTTCTAGAGAATCCTCTGGGCTCCTGACATGCCTGCTGCCCAGGAGCTGGAAACAGATCTTCCTGCCTGACCAAAGCTCCTCGTTCTCATGTGGCATGTTTGTTCTTCCCGCTGGGAGGCGGCGGGGCGGTGGGGGAGACAGGGGGGCTGTCCTGCCGCCACCCCCATCGTTCACCACTGGGAGTTCGGGGAGCAACCTCAGCCAGGCCACACTCTTCAGGCATCATGGATTTTCTAACACTCTCAACCCCCCCACTTAGGCTCCGCAAAATATTGAAAATCCCTCTTTATCATGCACTGGATGAACGGCCCTCCTGTCTGGGTGCTGGCTGCAGGAAGCAAACATATTCCAGCCCCAGGATCCAGAGAACACTGAGGGCGGGCTCTCCGAAAGAGGGGAGGCTGGATCTCATGGTTTTTAAACTGTGCTTTTACCATTTTGGAGACCACGCCCGCACCCAAGGAGGGTCCTGCAGACAAAACATGGCACCAATTTTTAAACGAAAGCTGGACCTCCAGGTAGGCAGAAACAGGTCCAGAGGTGGCATGTGGGTCTCTCCCACCCAGCCACTGGCCACCCCGCCTGGGAGGGGTGCCATGACCCCGCCTTAAACAACTGAATTTCCTGCAGAACCCCTGGGGTTCAGGTGCCAAGTGCTCTGCAAACCTATTTTCTCTGGCTCTGCCAAAACATCCCTTCTCCTTCTTTCCCTCCTGGGTTTGAGGGAACTTTCTTAAAAATCCTTGGGTTCAGTCCAAGCAGTGAGGCCTGGCCCAGGTCCTGCCCTCCTTGCTGAGAAACCCACATGGCTGTTGGGAGGAAAATCATTTTGGGCCCTTCCCTCCTTGAAAAGAAGCAGGTGACACCAGGGTTGGGCCGGACAGGAGGGTAGCCGCTCGCGGGGACCCCCACCCTCGGACCCACTGTCCTTTTCTGTCTGTTTACTCGGTGGTGGCAGCCTGTCTGGTCTGACTGTTCGTACGTGTGTGACTTCCAGTATTATCTGTGGTGGATGGTCCTGTGGTGAAAAAAGGTTTATTCTATTCCTTACGGCTGCCTTGTACAAAATCCGTTAGAAAAGAAAATGTAAAATAATCAGATTTCTAACAAGACAAAACCAACATTACGGAGTTAAAAGATTTTTACAACTGGCCTTGATTTTGATGTGAGCTGGTTTTTAACTCTCAAACGTTGTCACTTAAATAAAAACCTAATTTGCCTTTAAGATGTGCTTTGCTGGGAAGTGAGCTAAGAAGGCTTTCCCATTGATCACGTCGCCCTGGGGCGGGGGTGGGCTGGTTGGGAGTTGGCTGGATGAGGGGAACTGAGTTCCACCCCAAACCACAGCACTATGGCCCAGGGTGTGGAGGGACTGTGACAGGGAAGAGATGTCAAATACAGAAGAATCTTTATTATGGAAAAGCAACGTTATCTAGGAATGTCACACATTAGTTCTTTCTCATAAAATGACAAAGCAGATTTCTTAAATAATTCACAAAGGGCAGAAATCGCTACCCCTCCCTGCACATCCATAGTGCCCTGTGCTGAGAATATAAATAGGTATCCTCGGGTCCAGGGTCTTACAGTCTAGAAATCCTTCTCCCACTCCTGCAAGGACTCTGGTGGGGGAGCAGGGACAGGAGCTGGGTCCCCCAGAGGCTCAGCACTGGTCACACAGGGGGTAGTTCCCTGCAGATCCATGCCCGGGCACACGCAGCTCTCAGATACCTACAAGTGCCTGCTCCTCAACATTCCACATAAAGCCACCAGAGGTTCAAGTTTGGGATGTTTCTAAGCCCCAAAGAGGAATAGAATGGACAGTTCCCCCCACCTCTCTAAAGGCTCCCCCAGTCACTCTCAGGCTGTGGCAGGTGGTCACCGGCAGGCCCAGATGTGGCCGAGGCAGAACAGCAGAGGCCCCTGGCAGTCTCGCCTGGGCCCTTGCCAGTCGGGGCCTTGTCAGTGGCAGCCCACGGGTGCTGCCGATTCCTGGGGGCTTCCTCCCGGAACTCAGGGGGAGGCACAGATCCTGGGTGCAAGGGGTGGTCATACAAGGCTTGTTTCCTGCAAGACAGAGCTGCCTTCCTGCCCTTCTCTGTTCAAGACAGAGGAAGGGGGAACACCACAGCCTCTCCGCCCCGCCGAGACAAGGAGCTGGAAGCTGGTTTTAGCTCTTGGGGCCCTCAGCATGCTTCCTGCTCTGCTGGGCCCATGAGTTCTGTGGGTTTTTCCAGTAAAGGTATTTTCTTTGATATGCCTCGGACTCTGCATACGTGCTGAGGCATGAAGAGGTGGAGGGAGAAGGATGAAGACACGGAGAAGGATGCTTGGCAGGAGCACATTACCTGAAGGGCACTGTCCTCAGTTACGAAGGAGAGAAACGGTCATGTCGCCGCTAGAGATGAGAAAGCGGGAGGGACAGATGCTTCGGGGTGCTGTAGGCAGAGGGGCCCTCCCAGCCTGGACCTGGCAACACGGCAGGAACAGGGCCCACCTGATAAAGAGCTGGCAGGGCCCCGCAGAATAGCTTATCAATGTACAAGCTAGGGCGGCCCCAGACCCAGGCCCTGCCCCAGGACAGGTTCCTGACAGGCTGGCAAATCCATAGCAACCATGTTGCCGCTCCCAATTCCATGCCCAGGCAGGGCATAGAGCCACAGCTCCAATTCAGGGTAAGGGCAGTCTATCAGAAATGAGATACCCACCACCTGTGAGGTCCAGGTGATGGGCAAATGTGGGGACCAAGGCTAGGGGGTCAATACATCTAGAGTGTACCCTTTAACCACCATCCAATCTAGATCCCTTTTTCCCTCTCCTGTCGTTGATGAGACAGAGGCTCAGAGAGGGCTTGGGTCTGGCCAGAGGGTCAGGTTGCAGAGGGTCACAGCCGGAATCAGAGGCCTGCCTAGAAGGATGGTGTAGCTAAAGGGGACCCTCTTGGCCACTTCACTTTGAAGCGTGGGATGCCAGCTCACCTCTCTTCAGCCACGATGGCCTCGTCCAGCTCTTGGGACAGCTTCCGGAGGTGCTGGATTCCTGCCCCCACAGGCTCTAGGTCACTGTCAGACTCGCTGAACAGAAGGAAAGCCACGCTGTTAACTGCTGGGAAATCTATGCAGGAGCCGCTTTTAACGCCCCCATCGGGGCCTGGCTTTCCAGGCCCAGGGTGCTGGGAATGCCCGACCCCAGTTCTTATTCCAGTTACTGACATCAGAGTGACTTGGAGCACATGGAAGAGAACAGACGGATTAAGGTCTATGAGGCCAAAGTGAAGGGCAGGGGATCTTACTGACAGGTGAACCCTTGGAAACTGAGCCTTGGCCTCCAGATGGCTTCACAACCTGCTTTTGGGCTCACCGGGGGACTTGGGTGAGTATGATACTGTCAGAGCTAAGCTTACCTCTTGCTTTTATAGATGGGGTAACTAAAGCCCTGCAGGACTTCCCCAGGCCTCCCACAAGTGGGGGACAGACATGGGTCACAACATGGGTATGACTTAACTCAGGATGCCCCTGACTCCAGGTGACAATAAGGGAGGACTCAGAAGTCCTTGGGGGTATAGTTAGTATTTTGGGGGCAAGGCACTATTTCTTACCTGGGGGAGCAGAGGGGCTCCGTTGAGGAGTAGGGGCTCCGGAAGGCTGCCTCCCTCCTGGACCGCCGCAGAAGGTGGGCACGTGGCCCCATCTGTGCAGATGGGTGGTGATGTTCCCTTTCCCAGGTGCCCAGGTATGAGTGGGCAGGGGCTGCTCCAGATGACTGGGTACTCCTTGGGTTCAGGTCCTGAGCTGGGGGGCTCCCATCCCCCTGTGCCCTTCTCTTCCTCCTCCTGGCTTTTACCTGGGTTTCCACCAGCCACTTGGTGCCACTGTGGCAGGACTCCTGGATTCTCTGTGGCAGGCACACAGAAAGGTTAGCACAGACCAAGGCAACAGAGATGGGCATGGCCTACAGGCTGCACACCAGCCCTTTAGCCCACCCACTGTCCTGCAAACACAGGCAGCTTTTATTCTCAAGGGGGAGGGAAAATGGGGCGCCCCGAGACCACGGGGTCTGAGCACTGTGGTCAGAACTACTGTGGCTACAGAGCCTCCCCTTGTCTAGACCCTCTTTGGGGTACAAATTGACCTGGAAAGTGAAGAAGGCCAAGCCTTCCTCCCAGCCTGTCAGGAGGTAATTTGCCTCCTTGCCCGTGGTCTTACTCGAACCCTGCCTCCACCTTGCTCCGGAGATCCTTCTCAAGGGCAGTCCTGACCATGCTCATCAGGACTCAACTGCTCAGAGCCCTTCTCTTTCTCCTCATTGCCCAGAGAGCCAGGCCCTACTTCTCAGGCCTGGATCCCAGCTGGGTGATGGCTGGAGGGCTCCTCAGACTGTCTCTGCGTTGGCAGACTAGAGTCCGGAAGTTAGAGCAAGACCAGAGTTTCATTTGGCCATTTGGTAAGTCACCTGACCTTGGGCAGAAGATGTCATTTCTCTGATCCCTGGGCAGTTTCTTCCCAGAGAAGGACTACCCACACCCAACACGTGTGCCATCTTCCTGCCCACAATCTACCTTCTGAACTTTCAGCTCCTAAAAGTTTATTCCTCTGGGCCAGGATCCTCAAGGGTGATTCTGTTTCTGTTGCCCTTTCCAAGTAGTTAAAGAACAAGTGCTGATATGCTGGTCTGACTTGATTCCCACCCTGTAGAAAATTCCTCCTACTGGCTCTTGGGAAAGCCAAATACCTTCAGTACACTAAGCCCCGCCTTGCTCTGTCCTCTGGATGTACCCAGGCTAAGTTCCTGCCAGTTCTCTTCTACATCTTGTTCTCCCCAAAGTTGGAGATCTGACCTCACACTCTCTTTATACTTGCCCCTTTGGGGTGAATTCCATGAAGTCATCTCCTCTGGGAAGCCTTCCCAGACTAAACTTTTGGTGGCCTCCCCCTACCATTAGCCTCCTGCTTGATTACTGTTATCATTGCACTGTGAGGATGTTTCCTCCATGAGGCTATTTTCATTCACTCATTGAACTATATGTTGAGCTGCCAGGAACTATTGATATTTGGGTGCACAAAGTCCTTATCTTCATGGAGTCTACATTCTTGGGGGCTCCTTGGGGGTGTTCCCTGTCTGGCACCAAGGAAGTACTCCATGGAGGGATAGTTAGTAGAGTTGGCATTACCTGGGACATGGCACCCAAGGCGTTCTTAGCTGAGCGAGCAGCAGCCTGGAGGCCTTGCTGCCCTGGCTCTGGGGTTTCCAGGCGTTTCCAGGAGGGCCCTGGCCCCAGGTTGAGGCTGACTGCTCTCAGGGGCAACCTCCTTTGGAACTGTCTGCACAGGGAGCCCAGGGCCCCACTGGAGGTCTCCATATGGCATACTGCAGGTTGCAGCACGTCGCTTTCCTCCAGCTGCTTGTGGTCCTGGAGAGATCTGCGGCGTTTGGAGGCCCCCAGGCCTGGCCATCGAGAGGCCATCTGTCCGGTTAAGTGTCTGTGCTGCCCACCAGACCCTGGGGAGGAGGTCAAAAGGCAGGTCAGCAAGCCCCTCCTCCTTCCCTCCCATCCCTAGGCCTCACAGAGACCCTCCTACAGCGGAAAAGATGGGATGGAGGCCCACAGGTCGGGTAGATGGCCTAGGCTGGGGGTGGGGACCCTTGGCAACTTGCTGCCGTTATGAGGAAACGTTCAGGAAGAGGGGTCAACAAGGCCCAGAAAAGGGCAAAGGTTGAACAAAGCGGGTCACTATTTCCTGCGGCCGCTTATTGCAAGTATGGGAAACAGCTGACTTCATCCCGGCCCCCTTTCGGCTCTTGGCCTCAGAAGCAGAGGGGGTCTCAGCACTTGCTGCAACGCACCGTCCTGTTTTTTCACCTATTCGCCCCGACCCGACAAGCTCCAGCCCAGACCCCAGCGCACTGACCCAACACCCCGATTTTCATCTTGCAATACCCACACATCCCACACGTCGTGCCCGTTCTGATTAGATGTCTTGTCCAAGCCCCTTCTAAACAGAAGCCCCACTGTGTCCCGGCCCGCACTCACCTGCAGCCCCCACTGTGTCCCGGCCCGCACTCACCTGCAGCCCCGACGCCTCCCAGCCGCGGAGCACAGCCGGGGCCAGCCCACTGCGGCCGATTTGAAACTCCGCGCGGGCCCGCCCCCGGCCCACTCCTCACCGCCGATTGGCTCAGCCGCCTCCTCGCCGCCGCGCGGGAGCTCCGATTGGCCCTCTGCTCTCGCGGCTGTGAATCCTGCCCTCGGATTGGCCCGGCCCTTCCCATTCACGGAGGACCCCGGCGGGGCTTGGCGCCAGCGACCCCGCGGCTTTGTATCCGCAAGTCCCCCCTCGCGGCCGCGGAACCCGCGCCCCCAGCCTGCCGCGGCCGGGCCACCACGCCCTGCTCGCCGCTGGCTCCTCGCGCCTCGGGGAGCCGCGCCGGGGCGGGGAGGAGGCGAGGATCCCGGGTTGGCCGGGACCCCTCCCGCCGGCCTGGACAATTGGCTTTTCTTTGTGAGCCGGGGGTTCATCTGGAAGGGCGGGGGCTGGAGCCGGGGCCCGGCGTGGCTTGGAGGCTTTTGTTCAAACTTCCCTCGTGACCCGCTCCCTTTCTGAGGCGAGGCGCCGTCCCTCTGTGTTCTCCTAAGTCCCCACCCACACACTCACCCTGAAACGGGGGTAGAGGGAGAGTCCCTCCCTGCCCCCTCCCGCTCGGCCCGCACCCCGCGGTCCCGCGGGTCCCCCCTCTCTCCAGCTGAATGCCGCCCTGCCTCCCAGCAACCCACACGCCGTTCAGAAACTCTGCCTGCTTCACCGCCCTCTTTTGTGCCCTCAAAGCCACTCTAACCTTCTGTTTATTGGTTTTGTTAGGGGGAAAAGGGTGTCCTAAAGCTAATTCCATACAGGCTTTGTGGACTCCACCCCCACCCCAGGCCAAAGCCAGAGACACTGGGAACTCCACATCCCATCACCACCAAAGGGAAGGCGGCTGGGACCTGAGGGTGGGGTTAAGCAGCCAGGTTGGTATAAAGCCAGACACGTGGGCTTTGGAGGGTCCCCCATTTTGGTTCCCCGCCAGCTCTCAGCATCCGGCCAGCTCTGAGAGTGCCTTTGGGTTTCCAGGTTGGCGGATAGGGTAGGACCCATTAAAGACTTTATTGAAAGGTCCATGCATGAGGCCTGAATGCAGGAGCCAACCAGGAAGCCCACCTGGGGAGCAGGAATACGGATACCTGCCTGGAGGACTCAGACAATGAGCCTCCCCCTCCCCCTACCAGTCTGGTCTCAGACAAAGAACCTCTACCTGCCCTACAAATTTTTCCCGCCATACGAGCCCAACTTCCCACCTGACCTCTCCTCACCCTATAAAACCCTGCTTCCCCCTAACAACGTGCGCGGCTTCACTGACCCCCACCTTGGGTCTGTGAGGTCCGCCCGGGGGGCGCAATAAACTTTCCCTCCCTTTGAGAAATGTAGCCTGGCTCTTCTTTTCTTTACCGCGCCGAACCTTTCATTTATTTCCCTATTTTCTCCCTGAGTTGTACATTTCCTCATTTCCCTTTCCCTTGTGAATAAACCTTTTATTAACTTTTTGTGTGTGCCTGTAGTGGAGTATTAATAAGTCCCTTTTAAGCGCGGGTGAGGACCCACAGCCAGGCAACCCGTTTTATATGAGGGCTGCCCTGTAACAGTTTCCTTGCTGCCATCCCCTCCGGCTCCCACACTCCCCTTGCCAGGGTCTGCCCATGGACCCCTTGAAGCTCTGTCCTTAGCCCTTCATCTCTGGGTGCTCCTTCCCCCTCCATGATGATAATGACCAACATGGATATGTCACCAGGTATTGCCATCCAAGCCCTTTTCATTACACACTGAAAATGAATACATGGTGGCCCTACTTAAATGAGTTCCCATGCATGCCCAGCCCCAAACTACAGGACATGAGGGGCGTCCCCATGAGAAGTGGTGTTACTGCCTCACCCCAGCAGAAGGGAGAAAGAGGCGTCATTACCCAGCAGCGCCTCCAAAGTATACATAAGGGGGTGCTCTGTGGTTGGGACAAGGGCACTGGAGCTTCATCGTGAGACCGTGGTAAGACTGTTCTCCCCACACTGCCTTTTTGTTGTTTCTGATTAAATCCATTTTGCTGGTGAAGTGATTGCTTTTTGTTTGAGGTCAGCAGAACTCTTTTGACTCTCATGGCAGCCTGTGAGTGGATGAGGAGACCAAGGCCGGGGAGGTGAGGTGGTGCCCAAAGTATGAAGCAGGGCCAAGGACTCAGTCAGCTGGGGACCAGGGACCATGCGCCTCATCACCCCACCTCTCAAAACGCTCTTCTTCCTGACAGGGCTGTCCACCCACCTCAGATCCCTGCCTCTCCAGGGTACCACAGGCTCCTTAAATCCGCACACCCAACCTAGTCACCCTGGTGTCTCTTCATCTCCTCTTTCCCCACCCCTGCCTCGTGTCTGTCCAGTACCTACTGGTAGTTGTGATAGATTAAACCTTGAGCTCAAAGCAAAACAGAAACCTCCCTCATCCTCAAGGGGCTCCCAACGAGGACATGGGGAGAGAGGAATGAATCAAACAACCAACGATTAATCGAAGAAAATATGATGTTATTTAAAGCAGAGACCTAGGGAATGGGGTAACAAAACACAAAGTGTGTGTGTGTGTGTGTGTGTGTGTCTGTGTGTGTGTAGGGAGGTGTCTTGCACAGGGAATATGTATCACATTCAAGGGGACCAGCACCCAAGGGTGACATCCAGCACACACACTTACGTGTCACCAGAACAGAGTTTCCTGGAATGATGCTTGGCTGTGTGATGCGTGTTCACATTTCATTATTTCAGTTGTGAAAGCCGCGGTGGCGCTGGTTGCATGTGCGCTGCTCCAGTTTGCCTCACCCCTTGCCCCCCAGTCAAGTTGTCTCCCAAGCGTCAGAGTGTTTCTTCCCAGACCTGTTTGTGCCACTTCTGTTGGTGATTGTGATCAGGGACTCTGATCCATGTCTATTGCCAGTGAAATATGAGGGAGGTAGGAAGAGTTGTTATTTTTATGAAAACTAAGTTGTGAGTGTGAGAAACACTCGGTGAAGGGGAAACATGTAGAAACACAGTTCCTTGACCTGGACTGTCTGGTGACCAGGGTCTGTCAGCCGTCCAGTGCCCGGCTCTCCGTGGGCATCAGCAGAATAGCTAATATTTTCCCAGCCCGTCCCGTGTGTGTGCTAAGTGCATTTCCTTTCCTTAGCCTTCCTTAATCCTCATGGCAACTCTGCGAAGTAGGTGCTATTTTTACTCCCAATACAGCTGACGAAACAGATTCAGAGAGGTGCAACGTCTCTCCCAACACTGAATGGAGAGTCGGAGCTGGAACAGGCACGGGGGTGTCTGACTCCGAGTTCTAGATTCGTAACCTTAGATCACACAGCCTCATCAGCCTCGGATGGGTGAATGAACGGTTGCGTTTCCATCCTGCAGTTCTCCACCTGCTTCCTCAAGAAGCCTAACTGGCAGGCCAGGTGATAGAAAAATGGTTTCCATGGCAATGAGAGGAGGAAGAAACATTTTCTTCTGAATAAGACGTCTTTGCCCTGGCCATTCCCATGGAGTGGTAGAGGAGGGGAGGAAAGGAGCATGTGCAGGGGTGAGCGGGCTCCTAATTGAGGGGTGAAGGCTGCAGGAGCTCTTGTTCCTTCTGGAAAGGAGGGAAAGCAGTGAGTTGCCCCAAGGAGCCCCCGGGGAGCTCTCTGCCCAACAGCAAAGCTTCTGCCAGTTTCCTTGAGCTCATGTTGCTGTCAGTCCGGTGGAAGAAGCAGACATTAAGCTCTGCCATGGCCATGAATGTGAAGTTGAAGGGACTGTGAGAGGGTATAAGGGGTTGAGAACCCCACTTGAACTGGGGGCCAGGCAGGCTGCCGTTAGTATATGGTGTTCAGTTGAGTAGTCGGGAGATAAAGCAAGGGGGAGAGGTTTTCCAGGAGAGGGATCTGCAAAGACCAGTACTCGGAGGCCAATTCCAGGACCCGGGAAGGTTGAGCAAGGAGAGGCAGGGACCTGGGTGGCGAGAGGCAGGGGCTGCAGGAACCCAGTTTATGATTTTTCCTGAGGCAGTGGGAAACTTCTGACCTTTAAGAGGGTATGGGCTTATTGGAGTTGGATTGTAATGAAGTCCATTAGGAGGTTAGTTTGGGGGCTAAGGAGTTGCTGGGGGCTCTGCCTAAAGGCTGTGGCCTGGGTACCTCATCCTTCTAAGCAGTGAAATTGAAACCGTGGCATCAGCTTCAACACCCCCTTCTCCCCTCCTCCTTCTCCTCATGGGCCCCCTGCCCTCTGCAAACCGTATGTCAAATCAATCAGCTCTACCTGGATTTCTGTGCAATCCCTCTATGCCCTTTGACCCTTCCACACTGCAAAGCAAAGGAGAGCTAAGCAGGGCAAGACAGGGTCAGACCTTTGTCTTCCACGGTGAGTTATGTTGCTGACAGAAGTGCCGAAAGCACAGTCTGGTATAAGGAACATAGCAGCCCCCCCCCCTTCCCCAATCCAAGGTTCCCCTTGCTGCCATTTCAGTTACCCGAGGTCAAAGGCTATTCAAAAATATTACGTAAACAAGATATTTTGAGAGAGATTGATTGCATTACGTAGCTGTTATGACAGGATATTGTTATAATTGTTCCATTTTATTATAATTGTTCCAGTGGCTAGTCTCTTAATGTGCTTAATTTAAATATGAAGCTTTGTCACAGGTATGGGTGCGCGGGAAATGACAGTGAATATAGAGGGTGATATTTGGGCAGTTTGAAGGCAACGGGGGGGGGGGTGTTTGGAACATACCCCTGGGGGTTGGGGGATCTATGCTGCTTATGAAGCAAACACGCATTTGACCGTCTCACCATTACTTGGGTGAAGAACGAGAACGTTGCCAAGACCCCAGGAGCAGCCCCCCACCCCCACGTGTCCCTCCTCCCTCCCTCCAGCCCCCCTTCTCCCATTTGTGGTAGTCACCTTTATTTTTCCTTGTAGTTTTACCACCTAAATTTCCCTCTTACATCCCAGGCTCCTCTGGGTTGCTGTGTGGCTGGAGAAAGGATGGAACAGAGAGAAGGGTCTCTGCGCCCCCACTTTAGCCTCCTGAACCCAGAGAGGGTTGAAGCTGGGCTTGGTTAAAAGGGGGGATCTGGGCACTCAGGGAGGGGTCCTGGGTTCATGGGTCCATTTGGCTCAGGCTTGGCCTCCTCTGTGACAACAGCTCCTCATGGGGGTCAAGACTGTCAGGGGTGGGGGGTATTGGGGTCCCACTCACTGTTTTAGGGAGACCCCTCAACTTTCCAGAGAAGGACAGTTCAATTTTCCCATTTCAGCTGGGAAAGTAGAGTGACCCAAGATCACAAGGTCAGGGAATAAGTGGGGCCAGCCTTTGAAAGGAGTTCTGACTCTCAGCCCAGTGTTCTCATCTCTCCCTGTGATGGGATCCTGTGTCCCCTCTTTCTTTAAAAAGTCAGTCCAAGAAGGATTTTATGGGGCTCAGAACCCTGGTCACCAGCAGTCACTAGGGGAATACAGGCGTTTAAAACTTGAAGTGGCCACAAGGTGGCGCCAGACTCTGTTGCGACACGAGAGTGGGTCTGTTGCTCTGAATAAGCTCTACCAGGGTCCCAGGGCAGAGGGCTAAGAGGCTCCAAGAGGGATGGGAGAGCCCCATTGCTCCAGTAAGCCTTTTTTAGGGAAGGCAGGACTGGGGGAAACTCCTCAACTCGCCCTAAACCTGCCTTCCTTTTCTTACTCTGTTTTAGAGACCCCCTCTTCCCTCCTACCACAGTGTCACAGCCTTTTGTGGGCTGATCTTGGGGAGGAAAGGTGGAGGAGATAGGAAAAAGGGACAGCAGTGATATCAAAGGCCACAGGGCCTGGGCCTGGTGTTCAAGGGACTAAGAATCGGAGACCAGGCCAGTGGTCCAGCACCTCGGTGTGAAAGGGGCTCCAGGTCTCCCAACTTCTCCCCTTTGGTGTCCTGCTCTCGCCTGGAGGTATGTCTCTCCCTTGTCTCCTCTAAGAAACTCCAGCTGACTCTCTTCCCTCCTGGGGTGGGATAAAACTGAAGTCTGATGCAGAAAATGTGATGCCAGGCAGGGCCATCGTGAAGGGTGGTGGGTGGGGCGGAGGCGAGGCTGCCTGGTGGCCCGATGAGCAGCCAGAGGCCACTTTGGGACACTGCCCGACCTTGCTCTTCTTAGTCACGCGGCTCCTGGCCTGACAAAGCCCCCGTCAGCTGTGTCAGCGACTTCCTCCCTCTGAGATTATCTCAGCCTGGGCTGGGCCTCTCCTCCTGGAGCCATGGACGCCGCTCTGCTCCTTAATGTGGAGGGGGTCAAGAAGACCATTCTGCACGGGGGCACAGGGCAGCTCCCCAACTTCATCACTGGGTCTCGAGTGAGTGGGGCCCATGCCTGCCCCCAGGGCAGATAGCACCCTCATGGCAGGCTTCTGCATTCTAGCTGGGCCATGGTGGCCTATAGGCGGCCTTTAGCTTTACCAATAAAACAGGCTGGCAGGCCCTTCTTAAAATTATCAGCCCCCAGGGCGTCTGGGAAGCTCTGGATTGACGCCCATCCATGAGGCATTTTCTATACTTTGCAAATTAAACATTAGTGTGGGGTGGGTGAGTGGGGCCTTGGGAATTTCCTGGAGTTCCAGATGTTGAGCGTGGAGGGCCTTCAGGGGTCATGGTATGTGCCTACAAATCTGTGGGGACCTTCCCCGGGCTGATGGGGTGACTGGGTGTCTGGTCTCATTCTAGGGTTTATTTAAGGAAGGATTCCTTGACCCACAGAGTGGTGAAGACCCACAAGCTGGGGTCCCTGAGGGGGAATGGTTTCCCCAGGGTGTGTGCCTGCAGGGTGGGGCTGCCCTGGGAATCTGAGGTCTCTGATTGGGGTTGGGTGTGCTGACCCCTGAGGACTGCCCCGGGGGTCAGTGACAGTGCTGTGTCTCCTGCTGGGCCTCGGGATGTGTTTAGACTGGGTCGTTCTCTTGGTGACCAGGTGACCTTTCATTTCCGCACCACAAAATGTGACGAGGAGCGGACGGTGATAGATGACAGCAAGCGGATGGGCCAGCCCATGCACATTGTCATCGGGAACATGTTCAAGCTGGAGGTGTGGGAAGTCCTGCTGACGTCCATGCGGCTCAGCGAGGTGGCCGAGTTCTGGTGTGACACCATCGTAAGTTGGCCTTGCCGGCCCATTCTCTGATGGCTTTCGGGGGGCCCACCACTCCCTCTGCGGGTCCGCTCAGTTTCACTGAGCCTTGCCAGGCAAACATGAGCCTTGCCAGGCAAATCCCAAACCCTCATCCCTGCCATTGTAAAGATGAAGAGCGTTCCCCTGAGAGAACAAGCCCCCAAGTGGCCACTGGCATGGTGGCTGCCAGGTGGGATGTGGGAGCAGGGCTGTGCCCCGGGAGGATGAGTACACAGCGCTGGCTTTTGGTTTCGAATTATTAGATCTTGGAGACTTTGGGCCCCTGGTAACTTTCCTGCCTTCTTCCTCCAACCCCTCCCCCAATATTGCAAGGCTGTGTCCCCACTTTTGGTGCTCTTACAAGTCACCCAGAAAAGTTTGCCTCTTGGTTGTGTGGCCCAGAGAGAAACAGAAAAAACTCACTGCACTGACCTTTAAATAAACATTTCTTCTGGGAAGTTTCAAAAGCTGCAAAAGTCAACAAAAAGTATCCTGAACTTTCCAAATATTCATCGCCCCCACCCCCATTCACCTCCCTTCCTCCTCCCACAAGGGTAAAGCACTTTCCAGACACCAGATCATTTCATCCGTAAATGCAAACAGTTGGAACTTTAAAATGTAAAGACATTTAAAAGAATAACCTCAATATCATTATTGCATCTTGAAAGAGCCTCAGTAATTCCTCAAGGGCATCTAACATTCAGCTACTGTTGACTTTTCTCCTTTTTATTATCTCCTTCTTTAGTGTCGGTTTCAGTCAGGATCCCAACAAAGTCCATGCACAGTTTCATCCATACGCCTCTCAAGTTCTCATCTAGGCGTCTTTCCCTCTTTTCCCCCTTGACATGGATTTGTTATAGGAAGTGGCCACTGGTCCCGTAGAGGTTCCCACAATCTGATTTTGTGGGTTGCTTCACTATGGACTTGCCTTCTCTGTTCCTCTATCCCCTGTATTTTCCCGAAACTAACTCCATTTCCACTGGGAGGCTCTCCACGTGTGCTCACTTCTCTTATTGCCGCATTTGGGTTGACATGATGATAGGAGTGACAGTGGAGCCAGTGATGACAGGACCTACTTGCCTTTCACCTGATGGCTTTAGCAGTCCCCGATGATGGTGGCCCAGCTGCTTCATTTCATCAGGGATCAAGGGCCTTGTGAAAGAACAGAGCGAGAGCAAGAGAGAGAGAGAGAGAGAGAGAGAGAGAGAGAGAGAGAGAGAGAGAGAGAGAGAGAAAGAAAGCGCTCCTGCACTGAGTTTGAACTCTCCTGTCACTTAGTAGCTGGGTAACCCTGGGGAAGTCCTCTATCCCTTCCGGCACTGTGCTTCCTCATCTATTCATCAATGAAACCCCATGTTAGGGGGCTGTGGTGGGATCACATGCTACAGCAAATCACAGCACCCGGCAGTGCAGAAGTGGCAGCAGGGGACAATTTTAGGAATTCACTCCCTTTTTCTACTGATGAAGAGATGGAAGACGGAGAGAAGGAAAGCCACTGGGCTGGGTCAGATAAGTTAAGGGACAGGATCAGGGCCGGGTGCTGGCCTGTCACTCCCTCCATTGAGGGGTTCTCCGGCCACGGTATGCGGTCAGGCGCAGTGCTGTTCTCTGCCGCCAGAGGGCCCCATCTGCGTGTTAGTCCTTTCTTCCCTCAGCAAATATTCGTGGAATATCTTTGTACCCACCAGTGCCTGTGTTATTATTCATCCAGACGTTTTAAATCTTTTAAAGGATGTTTTATTTTTCACAAGTCAAGTCTTCAGAAATCGACTTCTTTGTCATTTCAAATGATAGCTATTGACTTTGCTTAGAGTGAGGGCTGCCTGCACCTTAGACCCAGGAGCAATGTGGGCTCTGCCTTAGACAACTTGGTCACCAACCAGAGGCCCGTCTCCCTGGAATGCGTATTTGCTTACAAAGGAGGGCTGAATGCTTAGAGGAATGTCAATAACTTTTTTTAAAAAAGGTTTATTTTTATATAAGAACCGGGGTACAGGCCAGAGGTGTGGGGGTGAGAGGATTCACCAGAGACAGAGTGGGGAACAGAACAGGCAGACTGACAAAATACACTGCTGAGGGGAGCAGCGGGCGAGACAGGAGAGGTCTGCTTCACCATGTGGGATTCTCGCCAGCTGGCCGGGATTGAACCCGCGCTGCAGAGGCTGCTGACAGCTTCACAGTGTGGTGCTCAACTGCCTGTGCCACCAGGGAGGCCCAGGAATGTCAATAACTTCTTGACTGGCTGATTGATTTGTTGCTTGCAAAACCACAAGTTGCTGTTATTCCCATAATGAGGGTCTGACTGTTTCTTGTGGCCTCTGTGTTCCTCTGGCCACGTCAAGTCACACGAGGGCACTGAGCACCTCACAGGCTGACAGCTTTCATGCTCCGTTGACTGTTAGTCTCCCCAAAGGCTCCCCACATCTCCTCTTCTCAGCCCACAGTTACTGCCATGATTGTACATACTTACACATGCTTACACAGACAGACACACACATGCACACACATACACACACAGCTTCCAGAGTCATTTATCTACTGACACAGTCACCTTTTAGCCGTCCTTCTATCCATCCACACACAGGCATCAAGCCCTCCTTCCTTCCCTCCAGGGAAGATTGGTCATGATCCAGTCTTTCAGCGCTAGCGCTTCACCTACATCCACCCATGCTCTAGGTATGCATGCATTCATGTGTGTATCTAACCAGGAACATTCATGGTATACCAGATTTGACCTGTGCCAAGTGTGAGGAACAAAACAAACTTTTGGGGAGACAGGGGTGTGGCAGTACTAGGGTGGCCAGTGTTTAGCAGGACAAGGCCTTGGTCTGAGGTCACATCCAAGCTGATGCCTGGCCCTGGGTCCGAAGCACTCAGTGGACTTAGTGGGATGCCCAGCCTGCGAGCAGTGAGTGCTGTGCCAGGTCCAGGGCACCCCTCTCTGCAAGCTGTTCCTGGCGGCCCCTCTGTCCTGCAGCCCAGCCTAATCCCATCGGCTCAGCTGCCATCTGGTAATCTCGCTCACAAAGAAGCTGAGGAGACTCAAGGCTAATCCTGGCTGGTGGAAGTGGAAGGGGTGACCTTCGTCCTGGGCTAGTGGCCGTGCGGGTGACTTGGAGCCAAGCTGCCCCGTCAATGCCCTTTCACTTTCTCACTAGTGTCTTTACTGGTGTTGCTGTGTGGGGGGCCTGAGAAGGGTCCTCCCTGAGCCCATCCCTAGGAGAGGGTCCCTCAGAGTGCATCTTGGGGGGTAGGCCTGTTAGGGCAGAGCGGCAGAAGTCCAGCATGGTGCGGGCCTCACCTGGGGCCAAGAGGCTGTTTCACCAGCCATCCTCCACCCGAGGGTGGCAATCCCAGCTCCCAGTGCCGGGTGAGGCTGGGTGGGCTGCACCCATATCTGGGACATTTAACTTCTGCAACAGCCCTGCTCCTGGACAGGTACACCCAGGGGACCAACTCAGAGAGGGGCAGTGACTGGCTCGTCAGCAGCCCCGCTCCTTCCGCTGCTCTTCACAGGACCCTCCCGCAACTCACAGACTGCCGGTCCCCAGGCCCCTTGTCTCTGGAGATGAGCGAGGGAGAGCTCACCCCGAGGGCCAGCAGAGGCAACGTGGCCCTGTGGCCACAGCAGGCTGAACCCCAGCTCTGCCATTTCCTGGCTGTGTTAAGCAGGTTATGTAACTTCTCCAGGTTCCAGATTCCTCATCTGTAAAATGGGGATAATGGCGCCTCCCTTGTTGGGTCACCTTAAGGACAGAAGGAGCTCCTGGATGTGACAACTTCCCCTGGGACACCGAACTACTCTAATTAGGGGGTTTGTGGGGATCAGGGTGAGCTGCCAGGATTCCTGCTTGAGGAGGCTCAGAGTGTCCTCTGCCCATCCCCACAGCACACGGGGGTCTACCCCATCCTGTCCCGGAGCCTGCGGCAGCTGGCCGAGGGCAAAGACCCCACAGAGTGGCACATGCACACGTGCGGGCTGGCCAACATGTTCGCCTACCACACGCTGGGCTACGAGGACCTGGACGAGCTGCAGAAGGAGCCACGGCCCCTGATCTTCGTGATCGAGCTGCTGCAGGTGTGACAGGGGGTAGGGGCCACCTCAGAGAGCAAAGAGGTCCAGGACATCCCGGACTGCCCACCCCACTGGATGCCCCCCACTTTCTCCTTAGAGAACAAGGAAGAGTTCATACACCCCAGGAGAACTGGAATTTAACTTCCCCTCCCCCCAAAGTCCTCTGCCTATTCCAAGGGAAAAGCCCTTTTGGGACCAATTTTTAAAAATGTGATTCAGTTTTATTTTAGAAGCGTTTTACAGAATTATTGTTTATCTACTTCCATTTTTGCTTTCAAAAATTTAGAATTATATCCTCATCTCCAGTCCCTGTGGTTTATGGGTTCTCTGCTAGGAGAGGCTGCATGAAATTGCACATACCTTCTCACCCCATGCTTGTGGGGTGGTGGGAGAGGGTCGAGTCTGGACGTAGCTTATGGCTAAGGCTGAGACTCCGGTGGAGGGCTACGCGGTGAATCCAAGCAAACAGGAGAATCGCATCAACACAGGGCCTTTATGGCCTGCTCGAACAGCTGGGCGGTTTGTACACTGCACTAGGGCGCACCTCCAAGGTTCACATCCCAGACGCCCCAGCTTATACTTCTGCAATGTCTATGGCATCACTGGACTTTGACATTGTACCAGGTCGAGGCCCCGAGCGAGTACCAGCGGGAGAGCTGGAACCTGAGCAGCCAGGAGAAGATGCAGGCTGCGCCCATCCTCCATGGAGAGGGAAACCGGCTGTTCAAGCTGGGCCGCTACGAGGAGGCCTCTGCCAAGTACCAGGAGGCCATCATGTGCCTGCGCAACCTGCAGACCAAGGTGGGAGGCTGCCCAATGGGGGCGGATGTGGGGCACACATGGGACGTGGCCTGGGGGCCAGGGGCAGGCCTGAGCTTCTGCTGACCCATTCCCACCCTCAGGAGAAGCCCTGGGAGGTGCAGTGGCTGAAGCTGGAAAAGATGATCGACACCCTCATCCTCAACTACTGCCAGTGCCTGTTGAAGAGGGAGGAGTACTATGAGGTGCTGGAGCACACCAGCGACATCCTCCGGCACCACCCAGGTGTGGGAGGCAGGGCCGGGCCAGAGGGGAAGGTGTCCTAGGACCACGGTCACCCACAAAGGCTTGAGTGGACTTCAGAACTGCCAAGACCCCAGACCTCGTCGCCACCCAGCAGGGTTTCCCCAAGCTGCGGGTGATGGTGGAGGGGGACTAATTGCAGGAAGCACTTATTTTATATTAAATTAATTTTTTAAATATTTATTTATTTATGCATACAAGAGCTGGGGTGCAGGCCAGAGGCGCCAGAGGTGCCGGGGATGAGAGGATCCACCAGAGACAGAGCGGAGAATAGAAGATGCAGATTGATTGAAATACACTGCTGAGGGGAGCAGCAGGTGAGACAGGAGAGGTCTGCTGTGCCATGTGGGCAGCTCCCTGGCCAGAATTGAACTTATACTACAGTGGCTGCCAATAGCTTCATAGTGCTGAGAGTTAACCCCTTGAGCCCCAAGGGAGGCCCCCAGGAAGCACTTATTTTAATGAACATTAGGCTAAGTACAGAAGTGGCTCTCTAAACCCGGCACTTGTGGAGCAGTAAACAGGTTTTAAAAAAAGATGGCAATCAGGGAGGATATAGTGATTAAATATTTTCATGTAGAGAAAATATTAATGTTTACTTTTATATTTAGCATATCTTTATTAATATATAAATATACTATTAATATATAATTCTATATGTATCGCATCCATAGATGATGTCATTAAATATGCAATTACTGTATATACAGAGAAAGTGCTAAGCACCGGTGATGTGTGGCTCTGGTGATGTTTGTGAAGAGGGTGTTTGACATCACGGCACTGAACTCTTATGCTCCAAGCTCTGAGCTGTGCACTCGCCATCTTACTTAGTCATATAGTCCAAACAACCTTATGGGATGTGTGTGGGGCAGGGCCTGCCTCTGACACAGTTTGGGAGCTTCTCTAAGAATAAGAATGCAAAATTATGAATATAAAATTAGTTACAGGGGGCCTCCCTGGGGGTGCAAGGGGTTAAGCACAGCACTAGGAAGCAGCACTAGGAAGCAATCCGCAGCCTCTGCAGCACGAGTTGATCCAACTCCCTGGCCAGGGAGGTGACCCACATGGCACAGCAGACCTCTCCTGTCTCACCAGCTGCTCCCCTCAGCTGTGTGTTTCGGTCAGTCTGCCTGTTCTGTTCCCCACTCTGTCTCTGGTGAATCCTCTCACCTCCTGCATCTCTGGCCTGTACCCCAGCTCTTGTATGCATAAATAAATAAATCTTTAAAAAAATTAGTTACAGGGCTTGGAAAGGTCGGGGAACGGGAGGGGCTTACCTACAGCTATCACTGTGATCATCTCCATTTTACAGTAGAGGAACCAAGTTCAGGAGGTGCGGAGAGGTGAAGGGTCATGGTCAAGGTTATGGGCTTTGTTGTAAGCTGGTAAGGACCATTCAGATGGGTTCAGCCCAATCCTTAATATTCATTGCAGGCATTGTGAAGGCCTACTATGTGCGGGCCCGGGCTCATGCGGAGGTGTGGAATGAGGCAGAGGCCAAGGCTGATCTGGAGAAAGTGCTGGAGCTGGAGCCATCCATGGGGAAGGTGGTTCGCAGGGAGCTGAGGCTGCTGGAGATTCGCCTGGAGGAGAAGCGGGAGGAGGAGAGGCTGCGCTGTCGGAACATGCTGGGCTAGGGCGCTGGCACCTGGCTTCCCCAGCCCTCCTGGTCCCCCATCATGCTGGCCTCTGCCTCTCACTGCAGCACCCACCCTACACTGACCTTTCTGCCTGCACTCTATTCTGCCCGGTCTTCCCCCGTCCACCCTGGGCCTCCCCCATCCTCCCTGGGCCTCCTCCATCTTTCCTGGGCCTCCCCCATCCTCTCTGGGCCTCCCCCATCCTCCCTGGGCCTCCCCCATCCTCCCTGGGCCTCCCTCATCCTCCCTGGGCCTCCCTCATCTTCCCTTGGCCTCCGCCACCCTCCCTGGACCTCCCACATTCACCCTGGGCTTTCCCCATCCTCCCTGAGCCTCCCCCATTCTCCCTGGGCCTCCTTCATCCTCCCTGGGCCTCCCCCATGCTCCCTGGGCCTCCCTCATCCTCCCTTGGCCTCCGCCAGCCTCCCTGGACCTCCCACATACACCCTGGGCCTTCCCCATCTTCCCTGGGCCTCCCCTTCTTTGTCTTCCAAGGGGCGCCCATCCTGCACTGACTCTTCTGCGCCAGGGCTTCCGAGGTCCTCCTGAGTGATCTCCTGTCCTCCCCTGTCCCCTGCCTCCAAGACACCCTGCACTGACCCCCCAGAGAGCCCTGCCAGGGGGCAGCCAGCAGATGACCTGGTCATTTCTGGTTCAGTGACCAGGATTTTGGTGTCACTTTTTAAAATTCAGAATTGATTTTTAAAATCAACATAGTACATGGTTATGGCTAAAAGTCAAAACAAACAAACAAAAAAACACATAAAAAACCCAAAGTTTGCCGAAAAGCTTATGAATAAAAGTGAAGTTTCCTGCCTTACTCTCCCTTTCCTTAGCCAGGATAGTGATAGTAATTTATTGCTTTGGTCCAGTTGCCTGCCATTCTTCTGGTCGTCTTCTCTAACTCCAAACAGTATTTTTAAATCACAGTTTGTCCATGTGTCAGATTTACAGAAAGCCCTTATTTATGAGCTGCCAGCAGGGGGCAGCAGAGAGCTAGTGGCTTGTGGCAGGAGTTCGGGAGGACGCTTTGCCGCTGATACTCTCCTGGCCTCTGCTCACCCCTTAGTCTTATGGGTGGGCAGAGATCTCACCCAAAACTGGCCGCGATGCCCTCACCAAGACATTCTATCAAAGTGAAACTCAAGGCCAGGACTAAGGGTGAGATTCCTCTGAAACCTGGGGTAGAACCAGGGTTAGAGGGACGTGATGTCTTGGGGTTTGGGGTGCATCTGAGGTTCAGGACATGACGGAGCCACACAGCACATGCCCATTACCCTTGTCACAGGCCACGGCTCCTGTCATCCACGAGAAACCTCAGACGAATTCAGCCAACAATTTAGACTTCAACAGCGTGGGCTCTATGGAGGTGTGGCGTAAGCCTTGGGGGCTAACAGAGACTCCCCCTTTCAAGTGGGTTCTCCCCCTTTCATGGTGTCAGCACTGGTGCCGCTTGGCAGAGGAGCCTCTGCTCTCTGTGACTTCCCCTGTGTGCCAGCTTTGAGCGACTGAGTCTAAAAGCAGCTGGGGTCCAAAGTGGGGGAAGGGGATACTCTCACATCAAAGCTCCCCTCAATGAGCAGCAGGGGTGGGGCTGATCCCACAGGAAACATCACTTCCCGCACAGCCACCCCTGCTCCTTTGGGGAAAAAGTGAGGCTGGGCACACCGGGGCAGTATCGAGACACCTGGGCCTTTCCTGGACCCTGGTTTTCCCCTAATAATGGGTCCTCCACAGAAAATGCGGGAGCCCTGGCCTCACCATGCCAGCTGTCCTGACAGTAACGTGGCTGTCCTGGTTTGGGGCCTGACAGCTGACACCTGGCCTCCTGGTTTTTGCTCGTCTCCCGGGCTTGACAACTGGCCTTGAGTTTCACTTTGATTGAATGGTCTTGGGTGAGGGCATCGCGACCAGTTTCGGGTGCCTGCTGTTTGGGGGTAGCTGTTCCTGCTCAGCCTCTTTCCCCACCCTCCTCCTCTCCGGCTTCCATGGAAAGGGAGGCAAAGCCCATTCTTATTTATGGTGGTGGCGATTGCACAGAGCTCCTGGCCTAATTACAATGTCTCCATTACCTCAGCTATTCTCATTAGGTGGAGAATCTGATGAACAGGGAACCTCACCTTTCCTCTTGCCACCAATAAAAATATCATTTGAAGATGTAGTGGAGCATTTGTCTTTCCTCTGCAGTGTTGAGGCTGGCGGCTTTTGTCCCTTGTGACAAGCTCTGCCTGTTCCCTCCCTGGCCTCTTGCAGCTAGATTAACACCTGGCCCTTGGAAATATTGTTTGAATGAGTCTATTTCTTTATGAAAAACACATCTTAATTCTTACATGTGCAAGTTCCCTCAGAAATGATCAGGTCTGACATCTTGTTTTGCAGATGGGGAAACTGAGGCCCAGAGGTGAAAAGGGACGGATCCAAGGTCACAATAGTGAGTCACTGGCAGAATAGGGCTGGGATGAAAAGTGTTTAGGTTTCTACCAGCCCTCTTGCAGTTTATAATTGTTTTCATAACAGTTTTCTCTACCTGTTGGTGACATCACAGGAATCCTCCCTCTTTAGAAACTGCCATCCATATTCTGTTCTTCTTGGGCATTTCTTATGGATGCCCCAGCTCACAGGCTGCCAAGCCGACCCCCTACAGGGGCTGCAGGCTACTGTCACCTCCCAGGAGAGGCGGAGTGGGGAGAGCTACATTGTGGTAGCTGGTGAGCGCCAGGGAGGGTCCCCAAGCCCCTTATCCAGAACCTGGAGGGAGACAGTGGAGGCAGTATAAGTGGGGAGCATTCGGCTGCTGTTTCCCCACTTCAGTCCTGAGAAAGAGGGCCAGTCTGTTGCTAGTGAGAGAGGAATGAGGTAGAAGAGGCTGGAAGAGGAGGCAAAAAGATCAGAGGAGGAGGGAGAGGGAGAAGGAAGATGAGGAAGAGAGGAGAAGAGGATTTTAAAGACTGAGATCCTGCGTGTCCCCCCATGATTCCTAATAAGCCTGCTGAAGCATGAGGACACCTGAGCTAAGCCCTCGCTCAGGGAAGCGCTGGATGGGACAGGCTAGCAGACAGCCCCCTGGGCACCGATCTGATGCTTCCTGTAGAAAGTGCAGGAGGTGGGACATAGTACTGTCCGGGGCCCCAGCAGCAATGCAATAGAAGCCGCAGAGGCAATTAAGATTTCCTAGTAGCAGTGTTAAGGAAGTAAAAAAGAAATAGGTGACATTGATTTTAACCCGATATGTTGAAATATTATCATTTTATTGTTAATGAGCTACTTTGCATTCTGTTTCTCACACTGTCTTGGAAGTGTACTTGACTTGCAGCACTTCCAGGTTCAGAGCAGCCACATGTGAGGGGCTCCTGCATGGACAGTGTGGGCGGGGAAGGATGAGCAGCACCCTACCCTGCTCTGACCCTGCACCCTACATTAGTTTCACTCACTCTTGTGCTTTGCATAAACATGACGTGATTGTATTGCATTGGCCTTTCACCAACACGGCCTTGGATTCGTGTCTGTGCACGGCTTCCACAGGCATAGATTCCACAGTGGATGTGGTTGAATCTGAGGGTGCTGATCTCTCAGACATGGAAGGCTGCATACGTTGTAAGTGGATTTTCTGGGCCTCCCCGGTGGCACAGCAGTTGGGTGCTGGGCTGCGAAGCTGCCCGCAGCCTCTGCAGGGCCGGTTCGATCCCTGGCCACCGGCGAGAGTCCCACATGGCGCGCAGACCTCTCCTGCCGCCCGCTGCTCCCCTCAGCAGTGTGCTTCAGTCCTTCTGCCTGTTCTGCTCCCTGCTCTGTCTCTGGTGAATTCTCTCCCCCTCCTGCGCTTCTGACTGGACCCAGTGCTTGTATAAACAAACAAACAAATATATAAATAAATCTTTAAAAAAATGGATTTTCTACCAGGTGTGGGGGGGTCTGTGTCCCTAACCCCACATTGTTCAAGGGTCAACTGTGCTTTTTCGTTGCCAGATACATGCCTTCAGGTACATGCCTGAAGGTCTTTGGCTAGGTTGGGGGTGGTGGTGGTGGCATTGATGACTGTGTCTTGGGGGCTGGGGAGACAGATGACAAACCAAAATAGAGTGCCTGTCCCAGCATTGTTCCAGCTGTGAAGCGGGCTCTGCTCAGGGCTGCAGGGCTGTTTCTTACAAGGGGCTGCCAGAGCTCCCTGTGCAGGAACAGTTCCAGGAGGCCTGGTTCCCTGTCATCTTGGGTGTGTAGTTCTCACAGCTTCCACTAGATGGCAGGCAAATATCTTGAGGAAGGGATACCTTCTCCCATTCCGCTTGGTTGCCATGTTAGCAAGTGCTAAGCTGTGTTTTAGCTAAGTTGGCCTGTGAACGTTAGTTTCTGAGGACAGGGCCTGAAGATCCCATGTTTAGCACTGGCCAGTATCTGTTGGCTGGAACCTGGCTAGGAGTGACGGCCAGCCCAGTGGATGCCTGGGACCCTGGGCTCTTGGCTCCATCCTGCGGTCTCATCCTTGGATGTGCAGCATCAGAGAGGGGTGGCCAGGGCCTGGCTGGGTGCGTAAGACAGGACGGGGGCGGTGGCCTGCAGACTCCTCCCTGAGAGAGGCCATTAAACCCTTGAGAGACACCCCTCTAGGAAGATGAAGACACCTCTCTGGAAGAATCTCTCTGCCCCTCATCTGAGTTTGTCCTCCTAGGGTTCTGTTCTGGGGGTAGCGGTGAGTAACATTTCCTAGCTGAAGTGCAGACGTCCTGCTCCTCCTGCTAGGGGCCCAGCTCAGGACTCCCCCAGCCCCTGGCCCTGGGCCATGTGTAACCCAGCAAGGAGTCTCTCTGAGTCACCTGGCAGAGGTGGGCTCTCCTGCTCATCTCCAGATATCCTCTCCACCTTCCCTACCTTGTGCTCTACCCCCCAAAGCTAATCTGTATGGACATATCCATGGCTCCCTGGAATTCTGGTTGGGTTCTTCCAATGCAAGGGCCATTGCAAGGTCCCCCTCTAGTCCAAGGGGAGCTAGAGAGAGTGAGGTCAGGGTTTTTCTCGTGTGTGTATGTGTGTGTGTGTGGTGGGGGGGCTATTTCCTGGCATGACTGATTGAAGGTCACACCTTCGATCCTCCCGCCCCTGTGCCCTTCAAAGTCCCTTTTGCCATATATGGCAACACATTCTCAGTTTCCAGGGATTTAGGATGTGGTATCTTTGGGAGAGTGTTATTCTGTTACCCATACTTTTTCTTGGGGTTCTTGTAACCACATCCTCCCTCGTTCCAAGGCTGGGAATGGCCTCTGACTGTTACTAGTCTGGGGTAACTGCACCATGACTTGGGGTTTCACTACATCCTGTCTTTACCTTTGTACAGTTTCCTTTAAAATCTTTCCTCAAATACCCAAATTGAGAGTGCCAAGAGAGTGCCAAGTCCTGCCTTGTTATATCTTGGCCCAGCTAATGGAAACTTTTCCATGTCTTTGAAATGCATTTTCCATTCCCCTGCCCCTATTTTGTGTTTGGCTAGGTCATGGCAGAGCTGGGATTTGAACCAGGACTAAGTCTCTGACCCCAGAGGAGAGTTCCTGCTCCCCCTGCCCCTGTTGTCACGGCCTCGTCTAGCCTGGCCTGGAGTTGTTCCACTAGGCATTCACCCTCTCTGTGTTAGTGACCATGTAATGACTTGGAAAACACACACACACACACACACACACACACACACACGTGTGAGAGAGAGAGAGAGAGAGAGAGAGAGAGAGAGAGAGAGAGAGAGAGAGCAAGAGAGACCCCGTGGCTCTGAGGTTGTCCTCTTTCATATGATATGGGGCTATTACTGCCATCTGTTTGGTTGTCAAATTAAAGACAACCCTGGTTGTTATCCATTTGTCGTAATGGCTACTTGAAGGTCCCCCCGGGGATTATCTCAGTGCCACCTATCCTGCTCTCTGCAGGGTCACATCAGCAGTCAGCCTAGAATGAAGGGGAAGAGCGAGTGCTCTGGAGTCCGATAGGCTTGGATTCCCAACCCAGTATGACCACTGGCCAGCTGTGTGACGTTGTGCAAGTTACTTAACCTCTCTGAGCTATAGTTTGCCCTTTTATACAAAGGAGTTGATGATTGTTGCTGCCTCACTGGGTCGGGAGGGTTAACTTAGCCGCAGAAAGTATTCAGACAGGCTGACCATGGCAAGGAGTGCTCACTGCGCCCTGGCTGCGTTATTATGATGATCACGACACATGCTGTCACCCCAGGGTCACCGCCACGCATGCCTTGGCTGTACCCCAATTCCAGCCTTATGTTTGCCTTCTGGAAGCCCCGTGTTCAGTGCCCTCTGCATTCTGGCAGAACCCCCATTCTCCGGCTCTAGGTGAGAGTGAATTTTCACAGCCTCCTTGTAGCCCTGGCAGCTGCCGCCAGTGTGGGAGTGAGGGATTCGTAGCCTCGGGGAGCCGCTGCCTATTTTGCGCCAATGTGAACGGTTCGACCTTTCACGGATGTCCCTTTTTTGTAATAAATATTGCAAATGGCCAACACTGAGAGTTCAGTTCTTTCAAAGCAACTTTTCAGGACCCCATCGGGGAATTCTAAGCAAGAAAAGTGACACCGATCTCAAAACTTTGTATTCATCCTGCTGACAACTTTGCATTTGTCTTTCAGAAGTGCCTTTTCTTTTCCCGGGACTTTGCTTCTCTGACTGGCCCCTCAGGGCTGCCCTGTCAGTTCCTGGGGCTGGCAGCGAGTTCATCAGACAGGAGGAAGGGACATGAAAGGCTTTTCTCAGCCCACCAGGAGGGGTGGCTTGGCTGCCGGGGAGTGGTAGCAGAGAGACTTCCTCTGATTCAATGAAGCCATCAGCTGTTACCCCGAATGCCCCTTCCTCTCTAGGCCTTGTTTTGGTGAATTGAAGAACAGCTGTCCTCAATGGGAACTGGTTTCTGGCCATGGGAAGACGCCAGCTTCCCAGGAAGGCTGTGGAAAGTGAGTGCGGGTGATGGGGGGCTTAGGGGTGAGGCTCTCTGGGGTGTGCCACTGGAGGGTAAAGAAAATGTCAGGCTTTTCTGCCCTCCCGCCATCAGGATAGATGATGGATCCTTGTCCTGAATGCATGCCTGATGGCGGGCACCTGGAGTAGGGTGTGGGCATAGGTAGATGGGATTCAGCTGGTGGTACAGGGGTTAAAGACAGTGCTATCAAGTTATCACCAGCCATTGTAGCGCAAGTTTGATCCCTGGCCAGCCAGGGAGCAACCCACATGGCACAGCAGAACTTTCCTGTCTCACCCGCTGCTCCCCTCAGCAGTGTATTTCAGTTAGTCTGCCTGTTCTGCTCCCCATTATCTCTGGTGAATCCTCTCAACCCCTGCACCTCTGCCTTATACCCCAGTTCTTGTATGCATAAATAAATAAATCTTAAAAAAATAAAAATATATACATTCAAAAGGTACACAAAGATTAATTATCAATTTTCAATTTTGCTTTCAATCTGGACTTTAATGGAGCAGTGGGTTTTTTTCCTTGCAACCTTCAGCAGCTATGATAAAATCTACTTGGGTGAGAAACACCCATCCTGATTTAGAGTAGAGATTAAGTGAAATTACAAAATGAAACACAAGCTATTTAAACTTGAAAAATGGGGCTCGGGAATGGAGTTTCACCTGTTCTCTATTCCCCTGGGCTCAGAGACCTGGGTCTTCTGAGGAAAAAACCCCATCCAACAAATGGTTTAAAATAATTAAGCCTGAAACTGCACTATCATCCTTTCATAATTAATAAGGGTCCAATTCATAATTGCACTGTGTATCAGACAGTTCCAAATGTTTTTTTTTTCTTCTGTAAAACTGTTTGTTAGTTGAAACGATATAGCCTTGAAAAAGCACCAAATTACAGGGAAAAATTACTTCTTTCAGGAACGAACTTCCTGGAAATCATTATGCAATGGGAGAAAGAGCGTGTTTAAGAAAATCACCCCTTTAAACACATCTTCAAACATTAATTCCAATTTGATAATTTAAACAATGTGCCCAACAGTGATAGGAAGCTACAAACAAATAGAGCATCTCAACATGGATTTATGTGAATAATAATGCTGAAAGCTCCATTTGTTGTGTGATTACTGTGTACGCACAGTTACATTTCCAGAAATGTGCCATTCACCAAGTTAGAGCTCTCCGGCCCTCCCTCCTAGGGTTCTGGCAAAGCAAGGGTCTGGGTGGGGCTGCCCTGGGGAAGGGAAGGGAACTGCTTGATTTTTTTTTTTTAATTTAAAGATTTATTTTTATTTATTTATACAAGCACTGGGTACAGTCAGAAGCACGGGAGGGTGAGAGAATTCACCAGAGCCAGAGCGGGGAGCAGAGCAGGCAGAAGGACCGAAGCACACTGCTGAGGGGAGCAGTAGGCAGCAGGAGAGGTCTGCGCGCCATGTGGGACCCTCCTCCCATGGCTGGGGAGCAGCCGGGGATCGAACCGGCGCTGCAGAGGATCGAACCGCAGCTTCGCAACCCAGCGCTTAACCACTGTGCCACCAGGGAGGCCCGGAACTGCTTTCTTTTAGGTGAGTTTCCAGCCTGCTTCAAACCAGGAGTCTCTTTCAAGGCTAAGTCCGAATTTACACCCTTCAAATGTTATCTAGGTCCTTTTATGGATCCTAGGCTTTAGCACCTTTAAATCCCATCTCCTAGCTCTTCACTTTTTTTTCTTCAATCTTCCCAATGAACTTAAATCACAATTTTGGCTACATCAATAGTTTGTGTTTGTATTAACAGGACTTCATGAAAGCTGTTCACTGTTACGCCAGGGTATGATCTGATGGTGCTTCCTTTCAGGTCCTAGTTTGGGTTTTTGCTTTCATGGAATTTCATTCAGTCTCATCTAGGTTCCATCCATCAGGAATGTATTGATGGATGACTGTGTTCCTACATCCCCACTGGGATGCTCAACGCGCTCTCAACCTTAATATGTCTAAAACTCAACTTCTTATCTCCCTTAACCCCTCACACCCACCTGCATTTTTTTAAATTGAGATATAATCGATATATTGCATTGCATTAGTTTTAGGTGCAACATCACACAAAATATAGTTACTTTTTTGTTGGATTCTAGCGGTGGAACATTTCCAAAGTAGTCACAACATTGCTACAGACCCACAGAATCATACCCTTGTGAGAAACAGACTCACCTGGTAGAGTTCAGTCTCTGTGTAGAGTTCCCTTTAGTTTTCACTATCCAGTCAACATACTGTTATCCAAAGTTATTAGATTAGCTCCTCACTATATATGTGTTAGCTGCAGTGAATTGATTTTTCTAGAAGCTTATAAATGTGCCAGGGAACATTTCTCTTTTGTTTAAAGTGAATGGCGTGCCGGGAGACAGAAAGGTACCTTTAAGCCTGCTGGTCTCAGTTGGAGCGTGGGCGGCATTGTGCGCTGCAGTTAGATGAACACTGCTTCACTGTTCTTTCCTTCCCGCTGCCCATCCACACACCCTTCTCTCTCAGCTTATTTTGTGCTTTCAGTAATGAGGTTTTGATTTACTCTTTGACCAAAGTTTTGTTCAATGGGAATTTCTTAAATTTCCTCATGAAAAGCTTTTATATTGGTTTTATCTTCTAACTCAGTGTGTTTGATTTGTAAATTTTCTGAATTGTTGCATTGTTTCTATTCTATTGGTATTTAGAGAAAGGCAGGGATTTTTACCTGCTTTATTCCCTTCTCTTTTCCCTGTGCTTGCGATGGTGCCTGGCCCATAAAAATTTCTCCATAAATAAACATGAAAGAAGGGATTTGCTCAGCTTTCTGCACATCTACTAGTAACTCTTGCCATTTGTTCCTTCAGTACTGTAAAGCCCCATCCAATATTATTTCCTCCATGGTCAATAATTAGGTAATTTATCCATTTTTCACATTTTCTTTCTACATCCCACTGTTTCAGTATCAACGAGTGGCTCCCCAGCAACCCTGCAAAGATGTCATTCTGGGGCATCCCTTTGCCTCCTCCGTGTTGTCTTCCTTGTCTCCTGGAGCCTATGTCTTCCTCTTTCTTGATTTACTTTTTTGTTATGCTGTAGCACACCTTCCAATAGCTTTCTGAGAAAAGGTGCATGGGTGATAATTGTTTTAATTATACATGACTAAAAATGTTTTTTTTTTTTTACTATTATACTTCACTGATAATTGACTGGTTATAGTGAAGCACGGTGACCTAGGATAAGCAGCCTGGGGGCCTTAGTAATGATCTTTTTCTCAATTCCTGGTGCAACTTAGTTCCTGGTAAGAATCTTGTCAGATGCTAACCATGAGGCAGAATGGACCTGGGGAGTCCCATGACTACTGACTCTGTACTACTTGGTAGGCAACCATACAACTCAGCTCTTGGTATGTAGCCATGTCATACCTGACTATGTACAGCTGTCAATGCAAAGCCACCCAGAACCTTAGAGAAACTAAAATTTTCTAATAAGCCCCTGACTTCCTGCAAACAGGGTTCAGCTTTTGGATGTAAATCTGCTGAATCAGCACCTGTTCCATTAAACCTGCTTCTTGTTAACCCTGATGTCCAAGTTTCCTTTGCTCCATATCACATTTCAACTCTATGTTAGAAGTCACTGTTAGAATTTTAAAGTCATTTTCTCTTGTAGCTTCCATTATCTTCCCAAGGCTGCCATTACAAAATGCTACAAACTCAGTTACTCAAAGTACAACAATTTATTGTCTTCCAGTTCTGGAGGCTGGAGTTTTGAGATCAAGATATCAGCATGGTTGATTCCTTTTGAGGGCTGTGAGGGAGAAATTTGTTCCATGCCTCTCTCCTACTTCCAGGTGGTTCTCGGTTATCTTTAGCATTCCCTGGCTTAGGCTTCATCACTTCAGTCTCTGCCTTCTTGTTCACATGGTATTCTCCCTGTGTGTGTCTGTATCTACATTTTCACTTTTATAAGGACACAGACATACTGGATTAGGGGCCCAATTCCTAATTCTATTCTTAATTCCTAATTAATTCTTAAGCAATTCCATCTGTAATAGTCCCATTTCCAAACAAGGTCACATTCTGAGTTACTGAGGACTGGGACTTCAACGTATTTTAGGGAGTGGTTTCCACAATTCAACCATTAACATACAGAGAAGTAGTTTTTACTCTTGATCCTTTGTATGTAACTGTTATTTCCCTCTCTCAGAAACTTCTAGGACTTTCTTCTTATGCCTGACATTCCAAGAGTTCATGCAATATGCTTGGTGGGTCTTTTAGTTTCATTGTTATGGGCCCTCAGTAAGCCATTCAATTTGGAAACAGTTATCATTTGGTTAAGATAAAGTTTTTCCTATTATTTATTTTACCATTTTCCCCATTTTTCCTGATATATCTAGATTTCTATCTGTTGAATATTATACCTCATGGGTCGATATTTTAAATTTCACATCATTTCTGACCATCTCTTTTATTATTATCTCATTCTGGAAGATATTTATTTAGCTTTACTTTCACATTTTTCCACTGAATTTTGTATTACTGCTATCCTATTTTTGTCTTCTGAGAGCTTTTTCATTTTTAGGATCATTTCCAGTTTTATGGAGTCCTGTTCTTTCTTCATGGGATCAATATCTTGCTTTATCTCCCTGAGGATATTAATTACAAGTTTTTGAAGTTTGCCTTTTGCTCTCTAAATTAGCTCAATTTCATCTGAGTTCCTTTTTTTAAAGATTTATTTATTTATGCACACAAGAGCTGGGGTACAGGCCAGAGATGTGGGGGTTGAGAGTATTCACCAGAGACAGAGTGGGGAACAGAACAGGCAGACTGCCTGAAATACACTGCTGAGGGGAGCAGCAGGTGAGTCAGGAGAGGTCTGCTGTGCCATGTGGGTCAGCTCCCTGGCTGGGGATCGAACTTGTGCTGCAGAGGCTGCGGATTGCTTCATAGTGCGGTACTTAAGCCCTTGCACCACCAGGGAGGCCCCCGAGTTCCTTTTTTTTAATCTATGTCTGTTTTGGTCTTTCTTTTATTGGGAATTTCCCGCCAATGTTCTAGAGATTCTTGCTTGCCTAGGTGAGAGTGAATCACTCAAAGGTGGATTGGAATGTCTGTATTGTTTAGGGCTTTTCTCTGGGTGCTTTCTGTTGTTCCAGAGAAGAACAATGCAGAGTCTTGTTTGCAGATCTGTCCTGGAGGTGTGTGCGTCTAGGACGTAGGCATCTAGGACATGACCCTCTGCTCTGCTGGGTATCCCTGTGTCAGGAGGCTGTCCTGTTCTATTTCCCCAATAAAGTGCCACTACCCTGCAGGGTGGAAAAACGGGGCTCCTGGCTGCTGGGGAAGAAGGGGGGACTTGAGAAGGCTAACCATGCTTACACAAGCAGGCAGCCAATGTCTTTTTTCAGCCTGGGTTTGAACAACTGCTGTCAAAGTCACCTAGCATTCTGAATTCCTGAGACATTCTGGCATTCCGGTGGGACGGACTCACTTGCCTGTCATTGGTATTCTCTGAGCTACTGAGGCTTCAGCTCACTCATTTCCTGAGTCAGTTATAACTGCTCCACCTGTTAAAAACATGTTTCCTCTCTCAGCTGCTTCTTTCTCCTTCTGCATTCTCTGTCTGGTTATTTCAGTGGGGCTCCGGGAAGCAGCAGAGATGTTGATCTGATCAACATGCCCTGGGCCACACCCCTCCCTTCCAGATGGATGCATCCGTTCGCCACCCCCCTCTCAGATCCACCCTCCCCTCTTGTCTACTTCTCTCCATGCCCTGAGAGGTCGACTGTCTGGGCTAAATCCAGAGGACCCTGGCTTTCCGGCTTCAGGTTGGGTTTGGCTGCAAGGAGGCCTTGGCAGAAGACGTGGTGGGAAAAGAATGATGTAAAAATATCTATTAAAAGAAAAAAGAATGAAGTCAGGGTTTTGTGTTCTGGTCCCCCTGAGGGGTCACCTGGAGTTGGCATGTCCTGACCGAAGGTCACAGCTCCTGCAGGAGGTCCTTCCTATAGTTTCCCTGTCCAGATGCTGGTGCCTGCACCCTCCCTGCAGGGCCGGAGGCAGCAGAGCCCTGGTGGTTGCCAGCCCTGGGAGCCTGCCCACACTCTCGTGCCTGATGTTGCCATCAAAGGCTCCTCCACCGTCCCAGTGAGTGGACCAAGTGTTCCCAAGCGAGACCCCAGTGATTGGCTGCCCCCATCCCATTCTCTAGTGGCTCCTCACCATCCTGATGTGGCTCAAGTGTCGCTCCCTTCAGGACACTTCACCTTAACACCCAAGACAAGATTGGCTATCATTTCACTTGTTCCTGGGCCCTCTTTCTGTCTTTCCTGGTATTTTCCAGTGAGTTGAATTGTTGGCTGTCTTCTTTTCCATTAGAAGACTAGAGACCTGCACTCAGAAGTGGAGCTCATGTTCACCCAACCCTAGCAGCACATCTCTAGGCACCTGAGAATGTTGCTTTAGTGAGTGGGCAAAAGCATGATTGCAAAGTCCCTCTCCTCCAGGAAGCCTTCCAGGCTCCCCAAAGGGAGAGCAGCCTCCCTGCTTGTCTCAGCAGCTGCTGCCATGTCCCCCTCTCTCATGCTGCTTTTTACCTTGTTCTATGGTGGTTTGTGCCTGGGCCTGCAGGCTCTCTCCACACTGTCTTGGGGGGTGGTTGGGGTCTCATTCATTTTGAATCTTCAGTCCCTCCTGCTGTGCAGGCACATAGTAGGTACACAACAGATAGCTGAGAGGTAACTCAGTGACTGAATTACAGAGGTTGGGAACAGACCATGTTTATTTGTGACTTAACACCAGATGCCCTGGGGTGGCTTATTTAATTGTCATTTTCTTTGTGAATTCATTATTGTTTTATTTCAGTGTTGGTTTTTCCCAAAGATCGGTTTCTCCCTGGGCCTGCGGAGATTGCTTTGAACCAGGCTGATCAAATGCCGGGCAGCTGTGAGAGGAGAGAACTCAGGGCTCCCAGGAGAAGGAAGCTGGAAGCAGGCAGAGCAGGAGCTGAGTCCTGGAAACACAAAATCCCAAAGAATGCAACAGTAGCCGTGCCACCCTGCAGATGATGCCGCCGCCGCCAGAGACACCAGCTGAGCGCAGCCGGTCCCGGCTGGCTGGCTGGCCTCCTCTAGGGAGGAGCAGGGAGCAGCCGCCAGGACGCATCTTCGGGCCGGCTGTCCTGGGTCCTCACCACCTCCCCAGCCTGCCAGGCACCTGCCTCCAAAGCCAGCTGATTCCTTCCTCCAGGGGCAAAGTGGTGGCAAAGGTGCGCTTTGGGCTCCGATGGGTCTGAGTTTCTGCTACTTCTAGTTGCGTGACCTTGGTCTTCCTCTCCCCAGCTCAGTCTCCTCATCAGCAAAGTAGGGAAGATAATGAGGCTTGCTGCAGACGTGTGAGGACTACGTGAGGTCGTGCAGAAGGCGCGTGCAGAAGGAGCCATCAGCAGGCATGGGGCTGCTGATTGTCCGATTCACTCGTCGTCGGTGTGTGTCCCCTGCCGCGGCGGATAGAGCACCGAGAACCAAGGCCCCTTGATTGTTAGCTTTGATGAAAACGAATGCTGTTATCAACTGCTCGCTTTGTGTTCTTCTCTTAGCAGCCTGAGCCGACTTCCTGATGGCGAATGGCCCCTTTATGGAACCTTCGTATCCAGCCAGGGGTGGAAAGACTCCCCAAGGCTGAAAGTGTTCAGGAAGCTGCAGGCTGACTTCTGTGGGGTGCAGGCCCTGGCTGGGAGAGCAAGGCCAGGTGCTCAGCCTGGATGGCCCCTGTCAGGTAGCGAGGGGCGGTTTGCAGTCTGTTAAACAGTGAGCGGGGGACTCCATGTGTTAGCGGACTGCCTGGCAATTAAAATCGGGAGAGTTTAATCTGAAGAGAGTTCCAGCTCTGTTGTTTGCCCTTTTAATCTTGTCTGTTGCCATGGGAACGGCAAGTGATTGCAATCACCACTGTTTGTATTGTGAGCTTGCTCCCCTCAATGCGGCTTTTGAAAAATAAGAAATACAAATCTTGACTCCAGCATGCCACTCATTACTATTCAGAACAAGCCCCTGAGAAGTTCTGTCAAAGGCTTCCTTCCCAGCACACTGGCTCTGGCTTGGAAATTCCCACCGTTCCCCCTGCTTCCTCTCTGTCCCCTCAGCCAGGTGGCTCAGCCAGGATGCCCTGGGCGCACCGGCTGCTGCTGTGGGTGGGTCTTGGCCGAGGAGCTGGCCACGGACCCCTCATGGCTGCTGCGGGCACTCCATTCCCAGCTAGTTATTACTTTGTTAATGGCTCGTAATCACAATAATTATCGCTTTCTGAAGATGAAGAGAGAGAGATGCCCTCCAGGGTCAGAGTGCCTGCACTCTGGTGGGGGGCAGCTCCGGTGTCCTGCAGCCGAGGAGTTCCCAATATGAAGTGTCCCAGCTCATAGGTAGGTGCCTTTGGGGACCTGCAACACCAGCCCACACCCCCACCCCCAGTTCTCGCTGGTTAGATGCTCAAGTCTAGAGACTGTCTACAGGTGCATCACTCCAGCCTCCTTCAGGTGAACCTCAAATGCCTTTGCTTTCCCCCTGATGCTTACACGATGGGTTTTCCAGAGAATGTGAAAATGTTGGCTTAATGCCTGGAGATAATTGATTGTAGCATTTTTCTCTGAGTGGGAAGACTCTCCAGAGAGCATCCTATCCACCCCTTGGGTGCAACAGCTGAGAGAGGGAGGAAGTGACTTGCCAGAGGTCATGTAATGAGAGTGTCTTCCAGCTGTCTCTGGGTTTTTATAAATCCAATCTCCGGTGTGAAACACACCCCAGGCCACTTAATTTCATAAAACTGGAACTACTTTATATTGAAATACATACATGACTTAGATTAGTTTTCTTTGGATAAGATGCAAAGGGGTATAAAAATTTAAAAATTGAGTTTGATTCTCGAATCTGCCCTTAGCTGCTACTCTGTTCTCAAGACAGAGTCATGAGCCTGGAGAAAGGATAGGCCCTTATTGATTTCAAAACCAGTCTTGGCCTCCAGGTCTGGTTCCAGGGGTCATGTAGCTGTGTGAGCTTGGAGGAATCCATCTCTGCAAAATGGAGAGAATGCACCGTGCCTTGTCTCTCTCATGTCAATGCTGAGTTTCCCCATGAGCTCACGGGGATGGATGCACTTTATAAGCTGTGAAAAATTGCATAATACAAATTGTGCTGTTATTGTTACAGATTCTTAGAATTAGGCCTTCTGGCTCCAGGCAGGACTTGAATTCCTCTTCTAGGTCAAAAATCTGCAAGATAGACCTGAGTTTATACACTTTTTATTTAGATGAAAATGATTCTCCTTGGATATTTTGACATTGCACTAATCTAACACTAATCTAAGGTCCTCTGCTTTAAATTGGTCTATAAACCAATCAAGTGTGAGGAGTACCCACCCTAAACTCCTGCTCTGCAGATAGATCAGGGGTTCATTCACTCATTCAGCAAATACTGGATCCTAGGACCTGTGCGAGCTCTGGGGCCCAATGGTAAACAGAGTGAATGGTCCCCACCTTGTGAAGCCTCCACCAGTTCTTTGGCATCAGCTCCACATGGTCCTCCCAGGTAAGTGTTGAGCCTGAGATTTCAGGTACCTGTTTGGAAACCAAGAACCTCAGAAAAGGAGCTGGTGTCTTATCTTGAAAGCAGCTGAATTTTCAGAATAAGCAAGACTCAGCTTCTTCTCTGGCTTGTACAGCGTCTATACCTCGTGTTCCAAGGTGGAGTACAGCGTGTATCACACAGTCAATGCTCACTGTTACCTGAATGTAACTAATCCCAGAGGTGGCTGAAAGTTGCTGGAAGTTGCTACCAGGCAGGGACTGTATTTCCTGTGCAGGTAGGGACATGTGGACGCACACGGCCATGACGTCTGGCTGGAGGGACTTTGCCCTCTCTTTACCCTCTTGCATTTGGAAGCAGGAGACAAACTAAAACTGATGGGCCAAATCTGATGTGCTGCTTGTTTTTGTAAACAGAGTTTTATGGGAACAGGGCTACACCCATTTGTTTAATGTCTAGTGTGTGCCTGACTTCCCTGCGCAGGTAGAGTTGAATAGTTGTGAGGGGCCCTGTGTGTGAATGTGTGCATTGTGTGAATGCAGTCTGGTTCCTAAATCCTAAAACATTTATTACCTTGGTTTAGTACAGAGAAAGATCGCCAAAATGTCCTAGATGATGGTAGGGACACAAGAGGGAGGGAACCAGGATCTCTCATCTTTTCTGGAAATTTTCTGCCAACCAGGAGCCCCCACTCATATTGCACTCTCACGTAGGTGGGGGTCTTTCACCATGTTAAGACCTTAGTCTTGGGTGCTTGTCCAGTTGTAGCTAGTGGTCCACGTGCCAATGGGAAACAGGTGGCTCTGCTGTTGGGTGTTGGGTCAGGGACGGCGTCCAGACTCATTGATGAGTTTGTATTTGACTCCGTGCAGATCTGGCTACCTAGGGCGCTGACAGAACGGCATCAGGCAAGGGACAGGGACAAACTCAACTTGCCTCAAGTGTTATGGGGAGTGTCATTGAAAAGATACCCAAAAGCAGAAGAGAGGTCACACAGCACTCTGGGGACAGGACAGGAGGGAGAGGGAGGACTTCTGGGACCTGGACCTGAACCCAGGAATGGGGCCAGGAGTGTGAGCGTGTAGACCCCAGATCCAGAGGGCCTGGGTTTGAGCTCCAAGTCTGCCCCTTACTAGCTGGGTGACCTTTGGACAGGTTTCTTCATTTCTCTGAGCTTGTACCCTTATCTCTATTGTGGGAGTAATAACAAAATTAACTTCAGGGCTGTTTAGTGGATTAAATGACCTCTGCTGCTAAGGCACTTGGCACAGTGATTGTGCATTAGGATGCCAGAGCAGGGACCCTTGGAGAGCGTTGTGCCAACTCGTCGGTGTACAGAAGGGGAAACGGAGGCTCAGGGAGGCACTATTGGCTTTGCCTCAGCCAATGATGCCACTGCTCCTGCAGAGGACCAAGGCCCTACTTGGCCTTCCTCTTCTTTGCCCGCCATGTCCAATCACATTGAGTCCTGTCAATCTTACCTCGTAAATGTCTCTTAGATATGCCCATTTTTCTCTGCCTTCACCTTCTCCACCTAGCCCCAGCTGCCATCCCTTCTTGTCTGGACTCACTGCCAATCCTCCTGACAGTTCTCAGACATCCCACAGCCTCTTCACCAATACCAGAGTAATGTCCTGTTCATGTCACTGCAGCTTTAAAGCTCTTCTGAGATAGAGACAAAGCTCTTTTCATGACCCCAGCCCCTGCCTTCCTCTTTGACCTGATCTCATGCCTCCCTCTGTTTGTTTTCTAGAGAGTTTTCAGCTCTGTGTGATTGCCAGGATTTCCCCAACCTCCCCATGCCCACAGCTTCTTCCACTTGGAGCACTGGAAAATAGGGTGTAGATAGGGTAATCTGATGATGCCACCCAGTACCTTGGGTGGAGCAAAGGGCCTGACAGTCCTCTGAAGGCTCTGGGGAGAAGGGGTTAAAAAGGGGACATACCTGCTGGGGCAGATGACTGGCTGGCTTTGGCCTCACTGCCAAGTAAGCCTACTCCTCCCCTCTCTGCTACACTCAGAACTCTATGCCCCTTGGAGAAGGCCAGGGAGACAATTTGTTGTCAAAATGACCAAGTTCAATTTGGGCATATTGAAGAAAAAAACGCTATTTCCTAGTGTCTAAATCTCATTAAAAAAGCAATTTTGCAATCAATTACAATGCAATTTAGCCACTAACTATTTAATTATACAAAAAAGGATGAAGAAGAAGCAAGTTTGTTCTTCCCGTCCTTGTATTTATGAGCCAGGCTGAAAGAGCCTGTTTTGGGAGGAACTCTTTGGAGCAGAATGAGTGGCTGGCTTGGCCCAATTACATTACAAGTCAAACTTCCCAAGTCAATGGATTATATTTGCCCGAGGAGGTCGTATTGTTCAGAGTATCCTGGAGTGGGAGAGATTCGTTTTTCTGTAAGAGGGTAGACCTTTCTTCTTCTGTCATGCGCTATAAAAATTGTGTCATTTGATGTCACTTTTATTAAAGGAACATTATTTCTATAAATAATTTTTTAATGCTGCGGGAGAATTTGCCTTCTGGAATCAATTCAGTAAAATAATTGAGGGATGAAACAGAGACCTGAGTCAACAGAGTACTGGGGTGTACTTGGGAAAGAAATGGAGAAGAGTGAGAAGGGGCAGATCTGTCCTCCCCGCAGAAAAAGAACTTGGGGCTTGGAGGGATACCTGGCATCTAGAGGGCCCCGGGCCACACAAGGCAATCCTTACCCTGAGGGAGCGGGGCCAGGATCCCTTGAAGGGTTATGTCCATTCAACATCTGTCACTGGTAGAATATGGTGGAATCCAGGGCACAGATACTGGCCTCACTCTCGGGCCCTTTCTGCTCACCTCCTCCTGAGATCCACTATGACTCAGGGCTCTCGGCTCCTTTTCTCTGCTTTCCGACGCACATCCAACATCCCCTCTTCTTCTGGTGGATGTGTCATGGCCACAAGAACCAGCCACTCCATCTTCCTGCCCCAGATGGGTTCCTTCTTGCCAGGGCAGGGATATTGGCTCCAAGGACCCAACACCTGGGCCTTTGGAAATGTTCAAGGGAGGTTTGTTCTTGCTTTTCCCTGCCTGTCTGGAGTCATGGGGTATGCCTGTTGAGGGTCATTTTTGGCATTAAGTAGCAGAATGGTTATGGCAGGTGTGCTGGCTGCAGAAAATAAAGCACTAACATCAGTGCTCTTGGTTAAAAAATACCTGCATGAATGTTGCACATGGTCTGGAAGGAGCATTAAAGCCAAGAAAGGAAATGATGCATTTCAGCCTCAGTGGCACATCCACACTGTGGTTAGAGGCTCTGGCCTTGAGTTATGTTTACAAATATCTTTAATTTTCACATCAAGAAATACTGTCCCTTGTCCTCAGGTGGAGCGTCAACTATGGCTCCAATGTGAGCCTTGGTCGTGGTTCCAGGCTGAAGACTGATCCCAGGTGCAGGCTGAATTCTTACCCCATTTCCAGACTGAGCTCTGGCCCTCACCAAAGATGGAGGTCAGTACACTGGCTCCAGGCTTGGATCTTCGCACATTGGAGGGAGCCCTGCCTGGCCCTTCCATCTCACAGCACATGCATCATCACAGGATGTCCCAAAGAGCTCAGGCTTCCTCCCACTGGAGGGCAGGGCCGGTCCCTGCCCCATGACACTCGGAGCTTCAGTGGCAGCTGTAAGCTGGCATTGCTCACTGGATCGTAAGCATGGTGCTGCAAATGTGTGGGAGGGGCCTGAAGAGGATGGAAAAAGTGCGCAGTTTGCCCAAACACCAGCTGGACCTGGCACCTGCTCAGCATCACCCCCTGCTGTGCACCATATGTCGGGTCCCCTTCCAGTCCCCAACATGATGATATTTGGAGGTGGGGCCTTTGGGAGGCGATTTCAGTTAGATGAGGTCACAAGAGTGGAGCCCCACAATGGGATTAATACCCTAATAAAAAGAGGAAGAGATATTGGGTCTCTGTCTCCACACAAGAAGGCAGCTCTGTGCAAAGCAGGAGGAGGGCTTTCATCACACACCCAGTCTGCTGGCACCTTGGTCTCAGACTTCCAGCCTCCAGAACAGTGAGAAATCAATGTTTGTTACTGAATCCACTTAGTCCCTGTGGTATTTTGCTACAGCAGCACAACTGACCAAGACCTCCTGCTCCAATCCTTTCTTGGTTCTGCAGGCTCTCTGTTTGACTTAGCGCATCAGGTACAAACTCCAGGAAGTCCTAAGAATGATGATGATGATAGATGATGATGATGATTCTTATTGGGGTTCACTATGTAGCAGGCTTTGTGTTACCTGTTTCTATTTCATAGAAACTCATAATTGCCCCCACGAGGCCAGTATAATTCTTGTTTGTTTCACAGAGGGGTTCAGTGACCTATGGTGGCCCAGGAGAGATGAAAACTTAGGCCTTTCTGACTTCATCATGGGCACTTTTAACCCCTGTGCTGCTTCCCAGGAGTGACTTTAAGCAGAGAAATGACATGTTCACATTCATATTTGCACCGTAGGCACATCACTTGCCATGCTGGTGCCTCTGTGGGGTAGATCTGAGAGGGAGAGAACGTAGGGGTGCTGGGTGAGGGGGTCACTGCAAGTGCAGCCTTCCATAGACCTCCAGTGAACTTGACCTAGGCCATGGCAGCTTCAAGTGGGAAGGACTTTGAGACTCAAAGGATGGACACTGCTTCAAGGTTGATGGCTAGGTGGCCCAGCTCTCCCACCCTCCAGGGTGGTTCCCTGGGTCTGGTTGGCCAGCCTTGACCACTTCGTTTCTACTCTGTCTAATTCCCAATCAGCCTGGCTCAGGGCCATTCTGCACAGACAGAACACATAATTACGTATTGATTTCCTTCCAAAGATGCATGGCCTTGAATTAACATGGCACTTCCGTGGCCCCATAGAAACACGATCTGAGGAGTGAGGGGGTTCAGTCTTGGGCAGGGGCAGTCAGAGGGGACTGGCTCATGGGTGAGGAGGGGTCGCTTGTCCTGACACAGCGATGAGAGCACTGTCCTCGGCTTTGTGGCTGGAGAGCACTGCAGCCTCCTGGGGGGTGGTCAGATGCTGCCAGAGTCTGGGTGGCCATTGCAGGGGAATCAGAAACCCACTTTCACGTGTGATCATTACTAAAGTGAGTTGAGATTCTGTGTGTCGGTATGTGTCCATCTATGCATCTTCTATGTGCAATTTTCTACAAATTCCCCCAGGCGATTAAGTTTCATGGTGCTTTGCCAGATGGCATATTCTCCCACTTTCCCGGTCCTCCAGAGACTGTCTGCAATACAGGCCAAGCACTCTTACCTCAAAATTATATTAAGGAGTTTAATTAACAGAAATGACTCCATAACCCATAGATCACACTGCAAGTGTGTGCGCCACACGCAGTCCCAGACAGGCGCTGGGCGGGCTCCCTCTGCCTCCAGGGGCCCGGCCGCATCATTCACAGCCATCAAGTCATGCCGTGACCTTCCTTCATTCCTCAAGTAACACTTGGGGAGGTTAGTTTTAAGAGCCTTTGAATTAAATCTTGAGGTATGTCCTTGCCCCAGAATCCCTCCCCAGAGGCACTGAATTTGTTCTTCTTTCCTGTTCAACAGAAGTAGATGCCTTAGGTCAGCTCCCGATGCTGGAGCCGGGCAGCTAGCGGCCAGCCTGCCTCCTTCGTGCCCTCAGGATGGGGTCTATGAGCCCATAGACCTGGTGGTGGCTGCTTTACTGGCTTGCTCCTGAACTGATGTGGCGCGGGGGGGGGGGGGGACACAGAGCCCCTCACTTCCTGTCTCTGCTGGCAGCCCCATCTGCTGCCTTTATCACCCCCTCCCAGGGACCTCTTTCTTTTTCTTCTTTTTCTCTCCAGAACCTCACTAGCGCTTTGTCCCTGATAATGCACCAGAGGCCTTTCTATGGTGTATATTCTGGTTGTAACAAGTCTGGTTAGAACTGGTTCAACTGTCCGTGGTGCTCCATAGGGGGCACTTCGGCCTCCAGAGTGTGGTCTCGCTTGGACCCAGGATAGAGGAAGCGTCCAGCAACATTCTCAGTCAGTCATTCCCCTGCACTGTTGGACTTCAGATGTCCAGCATGTCCTTGTATGAATGTATGCATGAAACTTACCATATGTATGTGGACATTGACCCTGAACATTCTGGCTCAGTTTTGAATCTACACCAAATAGGCCAGGGATGCAACCATGGTGGAAATCAAGGGAATTTGTCGTTTGATTTGTTCTGGATGTTATCAACAGTTGTTCACCATTTGGAAATCATTACTGATGGTAATGACGTGCATAATAGCTGAGTCACCAATATAGCACTCCTGTGTGACTCTGCATATCAATATGAGACTGATTGTCTTCCAGTGCAATTATGCCTAAGCATTTATATATTGATATATAGGTACATATGTTTTTATATATACAATTGAATTATGTGATTTTCCTTTCCTACCTCCTTTATTATGATTAGTGCATTATTTTGAGTTTTAAAGAACATGAGTTTAGGTTGATTCTATTTTCTATGGTTCCACTTTAAGGATAATGAAGGGTGCTATGGTAGATGGCTGCACAATCCTTCAAGGTATGCAGAGACAGATGTGGACTTTGAATCCCACTAAGTCAGAAGAGCTTGCTGGTCCCTTGGACATTCCACTGGCATCCTAGGAGGACCACACCCTTTGCAGTGTGACTCTGCCATTTCCACATTCACAGCTGAAGTCTGTTTCTGTAACTTCTTAAATCTAGGCTAGCCTGTGACTTGTTTTCACCAGCAGGTCATGTCAGAAAAGATAGTATATGACTTTTAAGCTTAGATCTTAAAAGTCTTGCAGCTCCTGTTTGCAGCCTGAGGTCTGTCCTGAGGCCAACGGGCCAGGAAGTTGGTGTAGCCTACAGCAGGTGGAGGTAACCTGAGATGTCCTGGGCTCACATGCTGACTGACTGGCAGCCACATGGGCAAAGCCATTGCGGATCTTCTAGCCCATGTGACTTCCAGCTTATGCAGGTGCGTGAACAAGACCAATAGAGAAGTATTACAGCAACTTATAGAACATGACAACTAATAGTTGTGATTTAAGTCACTAAGAGTTGGCATTGTTTATTATATACCAATAACTAACTGATATGAGGCCCTTATAGAATGTTTTTTTCAGCTTTTCTTTAAAGCTTTATTTATTTATGCATACAAGAGCTGGGGTACAGGCCAGAGGTGTGGGGGATAAGAGGATTCACCAGAGACAGAGTGGGGAACAGAACAGGAAGACTGACTGAAGTACATTGCTGAAGGAAGCAGCAGGTGAGTCAGGAGAGGTCTGCTGAGCCATGTCGGTAGCTCCCAGGCCGGGGATAGAGCTCATGCTGCAGTGGCTGCGGATAGCTTCACAGATTGTGTCTTAACCCGTTGCGCCACCAGGGAGACCCTACAAAATATGTTTTTAAAAGAAGTGTCTAGGAGCGCTGGCTGAACATGTATTGAGCACCTGCTGTATACTGGACAGAGCATTATGATTCATGGCTCTGACAGACACTGATGGCAGGATATAAGGGAAATGAGGACCCTGTTGCCAGAATTGATACTCATGTTGAGGACTGGGTTTGGTATAAGGCTGTAGCTAGTAACTGGGACACTAGGTCCAGGCTTTAGCAGTAGCAGGGGAATTCAGGGAGGACTGGAACAATTCAGCTTACACATTGGACTTGGCAGCCCTGAGCTGGGGTGGTTGGTGAGAGACAGAGGCAGGTTTAATTCTTTAGAGCATCAAAGCACTGACAAATCTATGACAACTTCTCTTATGAAGTTTATTGTAAAGCAACACCAAACCTTAAAATAAGTGTAAATAAATGCAATAAAGTTCCAAAATTTCCATAATTACCCTTATTATCTTTGAAAAGAAATATAAGAAATGCCAATTATAAAATAAAAAAAAATGCCTTGAGATTATTTTCCATGCCTGATAATTGTGGCTTGGTTTATATCTGAACTGCATTCCTGCAAATAATAATTGAGAACCCTGGTAATTGTGGAAGGCAGTTGCCTTTGAAGTCCTAAGTAGATTATGGAGGATATCAATTATGAAGGATATTTACCCTCAAATGAAAGGAGCTGAGCTGGGTGAAATGTACATTCGCACGTTTTCCCCAGTGGCACTCCCCAGAACTGGCTGGCTAGGGCTTGGGAAGAGGCTTTATTAGCTTAGAGTTCAGGACTTCCAGCATGGAAGACGTTGAAGTTCCGAGGGTTAAGACAGAAAGGTGCCATAGAAAGGTCTTAAATCTACACAGAAACTGCCCTCAAATCCTTGGCTGATCTCTGAAATGTATATGGCCAGGGGCTGTTTTGGGGAGTCTGGAATATAAAGCAATAGCTGTAAGGCTTAAGGAGCTCAACACAGATTATGGGAGAGACAATGCGGAGTTTGAATCCTATCAGGTTTGAGAGGCTTGGAGGACCCTCGGTCTCTCCTCTGGAATCCTGGAGAGCTCACACCATGAGAATGTCAGACCAGGGATTTGCTCCAGGTTTAAGGAAATAACTCACACAGACCTGGTCTAGTAATGTCTAAATCAAGTCTCCAAGGGTTCAAGGTCAACTAGTAATCAGTACCCATAATGGGATAAAATTAAAACAACCCAGAATCTAGAGTCTCTACAATGTGTTATACACAATAATCGGTAGACAATTAAAATGTGCTAGACACAAAAAGGCAAGACAATGTAATCAATACTGAAAAGAATCAACAGTCAATAGAAACAGACTTCACAATGAACCATACATTGGAATTAGCTGACAGGTCTTTAAAATACAGCTTATTCAAATATACAGAGACTCGATCATACTGATGAGTAGACTGGAGAAAGGCAAAATACAAAAAAGAACCAAATGGAAATTACAGTATTGAAAGGTAAAATATCTGATGTGAAAATTTTACTAATATGTACTTAATATTGCCTAAAACATGGAAGAAGACAGAGTGAAACTGAAGATAGAACAAAAAAGATCATTGAATCTGAAGTTAAATAGAAAAAGATGAATTGAAATAAATTGAACACGATCTCAGTTGAGCTGTGAGACAAAATTGGATGGTATAGCAACATGTAATTGAGTCCAAAAAGGAGAAGAGAGTGAGAAAATCAGGCAGAAAAAAATATGTGGTACAACAATGTCCTTCCTTTTCCCAAATTTTGTGAAAACAAACTTACGGATCCAAGAAACTCAGCAAACACCAAGTCTGGCTAAATACAAGGAAAACTGTCCCCAGGTGAAGCCTCATCAAACTACAGAAAACCAAAGATAGGGAAAAGCTTGAAAACAGAGACAAAATAAAAGCCAAACACTCTATTCCTTCAGAGACAAGGATGTGAATGAGAACTGACCTCTCACAAAAACAATAGCAACATAAGACAATGGAATGACATCTTTAATTGCTGAAAGAACTAGTCAAATCCAAGTTCTCTATCCAGTGAAATATGTCCTTTTCATATAAAAAATGAAAGCAATATAAAGACATTTGGGGCTGAACAAAAGGTGAACCAATGGGTACCACGTAAAATGCCAGAGGAGGCTCTTCAAGATGAAGGGAGGTGGCCCTTTTAAGGGGAGACTGAGAAAAGAGAGAGCACCAGCCACGGGGAGCTGGACGTAAACATAAAAGCATTATTTTTTGATTCTTTTGTTGTTTTTAAAAATCAAATGATCGTTCCAAGGAAAAAGCATAACGTTGTATTGTAAGGTTTAAAAAGTATGAGTTTATCGGGTCAGTTTCAAGGACAGCACCACGGCTGAAGTTTCCTACCTTAAAAGTATACTTTGGATCCCCCAGGTTTGCTGATGTCTCCCTGGCACACCTAATCTGAGTGATGGTACCTGCATGGGGCAGGTGGTCCCAGCTGTGAGGGGACAAGGAGGACTGGGCAGGGGCTAGCGAGCCCCAGAGCAGATGTCCTGCTTGGGGCTGATGTGGCTCTTGGGCTTGGGTAGATTTTGGAATCACAAAGACTAAAAAAGAGCTCAGGCTAGGAGCCACATAGTGGCGGTCTAATATAGGGGTGAGGCCGGAGGCGTGGAGGCAAAAAAAATTTACTGAAGACTGAGTGAAAAACAGCAAAGGGGGATTTGTTGACTACATTGCTGAGGGGGGCAGTGGGTGAAAAAAGGAGAGGTTGTCTACACTTGAAGGAAGATTGAGTTCCTTTTATCTTCCACCTTCATGGACTATCTAACTTGGGGCACCAGTTTACACCAGTTATCTGCTGGGATGTTTGGTCTCAGGCACTGGCCTTTGACACAGAAACATGTCCCGGCCTCTGCTTCTGCATTCCTGGAGCTGGGCTGGTTTTTCCGGTCATGGTGTTCAGGTTTCGGGCCTTGTCCACAAGGCAAACTTATCAATTCCCTTATCTATTCCAGCCTCCTAAACCTGCTCCTGCTGGGCTAGGAGTGGGGTCTTGGTTTCTAACCTTATAAAACGATACCCCCTTGCACAGACACTCATGGCCCCACAGAGAAACTGATGCTCTGACACTTTCAGACCTGGAGGGAAACTTTGAGAACAGAGCTGAGGTGGGGAACCACCTCCCAGGGAAGGACAGCTAGATCTGGGATGGCAGCCCACGTCTCCGATCCCCTGCTCTCCTCGGTGTCTGCTTTTGGAAGCTCCTTAACGGGCATCCCGGGAGGGTTGGCTCCCCAGGCACTTTAGAATCATCTATGGATCCTCCAAAGAGAGGCTAGAAGTACTGTTAATCTCTTATTGCCCCAGAGAGCAAATAATGTGTTACCAATTACCCGAGGAAAGCATTTCCCAGGACTCCCAATGCACGAAGAACCCAGCAGGAAGCCTTTATCTTGTTTCCATCAGCACAACCTGCTTGGCCCAGGAAATCAGGCTTCTTCCTGAGCCTTATCACTGATAGGGGTTTTAGTGGGGTGTGGGAGCCCCGTGTGCAGGCTGGTGTGGCTGAGAGGATGCTCTTACTGTGGCTGCCCATCCAGTCTGCAGAGTGATGTTTTCTTATGGAGGAGGGAAAAACCCCTCCGGGGACACTTTCACTCTGAGCAAACAACCTTCCAGCTCCTCCACTGCCCCAGGAGTGAGGGAGGGGGCACTGTCCCCTGACTGGGATCTCTGTGTCCCCCACTTATAGCCTAAGGTAGGGTTGTGGCTCCAGCTGCAAGACTTCTGATTAGGGAGGGTGGTACAGTCACAGGCTCCATCGGGCTTCACCCACTTGCCTCTGGAAGATAAATAGCACATATCATTTCTGAAATATGGATTTTTTCACTGTAAATAAATTCAAAGATATTTTAAATTTTAAATATTTATAATTTTGCTTTTAAAATCATTTGGTCACAAGTAACTAATTTAATTTACTGTTGGTCAAGTTTTCTCAGGCATTCTTATCAGGGGAGCAAAGTTAATCTATACACCTGCTTTCAAATATAAGGAAATGTATTATGCATTTTGAATTTAGGTGTTAATGAAATCAACCACCACATTGTATATTGTAAACTTTGCTTAAGGATTTTATCAAATTTGGCTTGGCAGTTTTCTTTTCACATTTTGGAACCAACTATTTTTTACTAGGCTGCGAATATTTTCATAGGTGGTGGGCTCTTATTCCATCACATCTTGTGGATAAAATCACCTCTTAAGCCAGGACAAGGGGTTGGGGGTCTCCCGTCTCAGTTCTGCCATTTGTTAGCTGTACCTCCTTGGTCAAGGGCCTGGCTCATTTTACATAGTGAGACAGGAAGGACAGAGTGAAGTAGACACCTGCCAGCCCTCCCTTTTTCTTGCCCCTTTGGGGAACGGTCTGGATGGCAGGTATAGTCAATCAGATGAGTCTAGACCTTTTGTGTACAGTAGCTGCCGGTTAGATGCTCCCTATTTGGGAGATGAGGGGTTAAACAGGCCAGAATCCAAGCCTGGATCTGGGGGCCTGCTGAGGCCTGGGGTGCTGGTTGCTGAGCAACAGGTCCCTCTGGGTGCAGTGACTCAGATGGGTGTGGGCTTAGTGAGTGGGCTCCGGCCACACGAAATTCCTGCCTGTGCTGTGGGCTCTTGTTTCATGCTGTGTAGTCTGAGTCACACCTCGAACATCTCCCACCATTTTGGGTGGAGGGGCTGCCCCAATCCTTTGGACCAGAGCCCCAGGCAGTGACCCGGGACTCTCAGCTTTTGGGACTGCCTTAGGGAGCCAGGCAAGCTGCCAGGAAAGAAGGGTGAGACAGTGTTAGGGCTGTCAGAGCCAGCCCATCCTCCCACCTTCCCAGGGTTCCCCCTGCTTTCTTCTGGGAATGGCCTTTGAGAATGTCCACTCCTCTGTCCCTCTCTCTTGCCCCCAAAGCAACATGTTCATCCCCCTGTTCCAGGTCTCAACTCCGTTCTTGTAAACCTGACTGGCTGGCTTTATCTCTCTCTGAAGGGGTCCTTAGGATTCCTTTGGGGGGAGGACAGTGAGTGTGGTAGAAATGTGTGCTGTTCACCAAAACCATTTTTCCTCTTCCTGCAGCCAAGCAGCTGGGCTACAATTTCCAGGCCTCCCTTGTGGTCAGATTGCCCTGATGATGGATGGTTTTGGCCACTGGAATGCACACAGAATTTATGCATGCATTTTCTTGATTAAGAAATTTAAAAAATCAGTGTTATCGAGGTATAATTTACATACAATGAAATGTAGTCGTTAAAGCATGCAGTTTAATGTAGCACCAGGTTGCAACAAAACACCACCTCCACCACTCCCACCTCCACCACCCCCCTCCCCCCCACCAAGTTAAAGAACTTTTCCATCATCCCAAAGAGTTTCCTCAAGCTCTTTTGCAGACCTCTTGCATCCCCAGGCACACTCTGGTCTGCCCTCTGTTACCATAGATTGACTTAGTCATCGGAGATTCTGAGTTGGCTACCTACCTACAAGCTGCTGCATGTAATAGTAGTTTGTGTCTTCTATATTGATTAGGGTTTCACTGTACGAGCGTGAGTTGTGTACCTAGTCACTCCCCCCAGTTCCCACCTCTTCTGTCCCCTGTTGGCTCTTGTCTCCAGGGAGGGACTGTCTCCAAACTCTGCCTTTGGTACTATTACCAAGTTTCTTAGATGGGGTTGCATCTTACTCCTTCAACTCCAGACTGGGCAGTTTGTCATTACAACACATATTCTTATCAAACCTACCCTTAATCTCCTTTAGAACATACTTTAAGTTGCTTTTATTTACTATAGGGTAGAAACAAAACATTTTAAACCATGAGCAAGGTATAAAAACTATCAACACAATGGACACCCACCCAATACAGGTGACCCTTGAGCAGCATGGGGGTGAGGGCACCAATCCCTATGCAGCTGAAAATTTGCATATAACTTTTGACTCCTCCAAAATTAACCATTAATAACCCGCTTTGGGGGTTCTCCCTAGCAGCGCAAGGGGTTAAGACACAACCTATGAAGCTATCCACAGCCACTGCAGCACGAGTTTGATCCCCAGCTGGTCAGGGAGGAGACCCACATGGCACAGCAGACCTCTCCTGACTTGCCCGCTGCTCCCCTCAGCAGTGTATGTCAGTCAATCTGCCTGTTCTGTTCCCCGCTCTATCTCTGGTGAATCCTCTCACCCCCCATACCTCTGGCCTGTACCCCAGTTCTTGTATGCATAAATAAATAAATTTTTTTTAAAAAAAGGAATAACCTGCTATAGCCTGGAAGTCTTATCAATAACATAAACAGTTGATGAACACATATTCTGTCATGCTGAATGTATTACATACTGTATTCTTACAATAAATGAGAGAAAAGAAAATGTTATCTAAAACCATAAGGAAGAGAAAGTACATTTCTAGTACCATACTATATTTATCTATACCATTAAATTTATGTCATCTGTTTATAAGAAAATCTGCGTATAAGTTCAAACACAGTTTGAACCACACAGTTCAGACCCGAGTTGTTCCAGGTCAGCTGTATAGGGAAGTTCCCTCCTTGTCTTTTGATGGCCCACCGCCCTCCCTCCCCTCTCAGAGGTAATTACTATCCTGGGTTTTATGTTTATCATTCTCTAATTTTTCTTTACAATTTCATCACATACCACAGTCTTTCAAATGTAATACATGACTAATGCTTTCAGCAGCAATGTGGGAACTTAATTAGAAATAATTTACATTTCATAAAATCCACCCATTGTGAGGGTTCATTGATATTTTTAAATTTATATGGTTGTACAACCATCACTGCATCCAGTTTTAGATGATTTCTATCTCCCCCAAAAGATTCCTTGTGCCCATTTACTGTCATGAAAAATATATTCTGGTGGGTATGAAGTGTATCTCATTGTTTTAATTTGCATTTCTTGATGAATATTGATATTGAGCATTTTTCATGTCTTAGTGACCATTCATCTATCTTCCTTTGTGAGATGTCTTTTCAAGGGCTTGCCCCACTTTAAAGTTGTGTTACTTACCTTTTGCTGTTGATTATTAGCGTTCCTTAAATAGTCTGGATATGCATCCTTTGTTAGATAAATATATTGTGAATATTTTTCTTAGTTTTTGGCCTGCCTACTAATTTGATTAATAGTGTATTTTGATGAGCAGAAATTTTAATTTTGATGAATCTGATTTGCTAATTTTTTCTTTTATGATTATTATTTTCTTTGTTTTAAGATGTCTTTGAAGCTAGGAAAAACTCACTCTTCGTGTGTCTCCCCTTTTATTTACTCACACAGAGCATTTCATGTCTCACACTCTGGCCCCAAATACCTTGGTATTTTCCCCATCAAGCAATTCTCTGCGACACCAGTTGGGTGTTCTATATTTCAACTCAAATCTTACATTATCTTCCCAGAGATAGCATCAGATCCCAACAGACTAGGGGTTCAGTCCTCCAAGACTTCCCCCCCAACCCTTCAGACACCAATTACAGGTCCAGGTTGTTACCTGTCCTTCTGATTACTGGTACAGATCCCAGGTTCCCAGGTTTGATTAACTTGCTAGAGCAGCTCACAGAACTCAGGAAAAATATTTCACTAACTAGATTAGTGGCTTATTATAAAAAGATATCACTCAAGAACAGCCAGTTGGAAGAGATGTATAGGGCAGGATATGTGGGGATGGGTGTGTGCTTCCTGCTCTCTGAACATGCTGCTCTGCTGGCACCTCTCCAGAACATGTACTTCAGGGATTTTTATAGTGGTTTCATCCATCGATCTCTAACACAATTTCCAGCTCCTCTCTGAAGAATAGGGGGAGAAGGAAGGGAAAAAATTCTAAACATCTAATCATGCTTGGTCTTTCTGATGAACAGTCCTCATCCAGGAGACCGCTAAGATCACCTCATTAGAACTAAAAACATTCCTATCACCCAGAAAATTCCAAGGGATTTAGAAGGTCTGTGCTAGGGAAGTATATAATATAATTTGATTGCAAATATATATGTGTGTAATGCAAATATATATGTGTGTGCATATACATCTCAAATATATAGATATAAAAATATGTATGATTGTATATATCTTTTTTTCTCTATTACATCACACTTTGCCCAAATCTCAAAGATAATACCTTATGCTTTCCCCGGAAACCTTATGGTTCTAGCAATATGTTTAGCTATAATTTTTGCATATGGAATGGGTAGAAATTGAGATTCATTTTTTTCATATGGATATCCAATTGCCCAAGTCTGCAGAAAGACTTTCCTTTCCCTTATTGAATTGCCTTGGTCAAAAATTAATTGACCCTATGTGTGGGTCTATTTTTTGAACTTCCTTCTATGTTCTGCTGACCTATTTATTTATTCTTATACCAAAACCATGCTAAATTAATTAATTAACTTATTTATACAAGCACTGGGTACAGTCAGAAGCGCTGGAGGGTGAGAGAATTCACCAGAGCCAGAGCAGGGAGCAGAACAGGCAGAAGGACCCAAGAACCCTGCTGAGGGGAGCAGTGGGCACAGCAGGAGAGGTCTGCGCGCCATGTGGGACTCTCGGCGGCGGCGGGGAATTGAACCGGCGCTGCAGAGGCCGCGCGCAGCTTCGCAGCCCAGCGCTCAACCGCTGCACCACCAGGGGAGGCCCTAAATTAATTTTTGTTGCCTTATATAAAGTCTTGAAATTAGTTAACGTCCTTCAACTTGTTCTTTTTCCATACTGTTTTGGCTGTTCTAGGTACCATGAATTTCTGTATAAATTTTAGAATCAACTGGTCGTTTTCTTCAAAAGCTTTACTTGGAATTTGGAATTGTGATCTATAGATCAATTCAGATAGAACTGACAGCTCAATAAAATCAAGTTATCCAATCCATGACGATGGTATATTTTCCTATTTATTTAGATCTTCTTTAATTTCCCTCAGTAAAGTCTTATAGTTGTTAGTACAGTGATTTTGCATCTTGTTCATAAGATTCATTCTTAGGCTCTGCTTTTATTAATTCTAATGCAAGTATTATTTAAAAAGTTTTTGTTTTCCAATTGCTTTGTTGCTAGTACATAAAATAATAATTGATTTTTGTAGTGATATTTTATATAGCAATGTTGATGCACTCAATTATCTAGTGTTTTATGATAGATTCCATGGACTATTCTATGTATACATCCACAGCATTTGTGAATCATGATAGTTTTATCTTAATTGCCATTATTCTTGTTTTCATTTATTTTCCTTTTCCAATTACACTGGTTAAAGTTCTAATAATACAGTGTTGAAGATAATTATCTAACAACTTTGATCTTAGAGGAAATCATTCAATGTTTCACTATTAAACAGGATGCTGTTAGCTTTAACTATTTAATTGATGTCTCCTTCAGGTTGAGAAAGTCACTTGATAGCTTCCTTTGTTTTTACCATAACATATATTGAATTTTATCCAGTGCTTTATCTGCATTATACATCATTTCATTTTTCTCCCTTATATGATCAGTGATGTCAATAACACCTTTTCTCCTTTATTCTTTTAATTTTGTAAATCTCATTGATTTCTTTCAAATGTTGTTAACTTGATTTTCTTCCAAACATTTTCCAAACGTTAAATGAACCTTGCCTTCCTGTACTGAATGCCATCTGGTCACTTTATATACCACTGCCCAAATAGATGACTATTATATACCAAATGCCCAAAAATAGATGACTGGATCAAGAAGATGTGGTACATATACACCATGGAATATTACTCAGCAATCAAAAAAAAGATAAACACACGCAGTTTGCAGCAACATGGATGGAGCTAGAAGAGATCATGCTCAGCGAAGTCAGTCAGAAAGAAAAAGAAAAATACCGGATGGTCTCACTCAGAGCAGGAATTTAGAAAACCTAAATAAGGGACCAGAAAAAAGACTAATCAATACAAAGTAAAAATCAAAATCAACAAGCAACTATAAACCAGAGACACACTCGGGGAGGAGGGTGGGGAGAGGAAGGACTAGGGTCAAAATAAGGGGGGGTACAAATTGTATATGGAATATAACCAAAATGAAAATGCATACACTGTGCAAAAATGAAAAATGATATAAGAATTATATAAAATAAAATATTAAAAAATAAAAAATGGGTTTATCATATTCATAAAAACATTGGTTTGAAATTTTCTTTTCATATAATATATTTGCCAGTTTTTGGTGTCAGGATTATTCTGGCTTTATTCACTTTGATTCTTCTGAAAGAATTTAATATTGGTGTTATTTCTTCTATGTTTGATAAAATTTATTGACAGATTTATTTGAACTTGGAGTTTTCTTTGTGGAAAAGTTTTTGATTGTGGATTAAAAATTATTGTATAGATAAGGTTATTTAGATTTATACTTTCATGTAATGTTAGTTTTGGTGAGTTATCTTTCTCAAGAAGTTTGTCTATTTCATCTAAGTTGTCAATTTGTTGGCATAAGTTTGTTCATAATATTTTCTTCTTTTTTTTTTTTTTTTAAAGATTTATTTATTTATTTATACAAGCACTGGTTACAGTCAGAAGCGCGGGAGTGTGAGAGAATTCACCAGAGCCAGAGCAGGGAGCAGAGCAGGCAGAAGGACCGAAGCGGGGCCAGAGCGGGGACAGAGCAGGCAGAAGGACCGAAGTACACTGCTGAGGGGAGCAGCGGGCGGCAGGAGAGGTCTGCGCGCCATGTGGGACCCTCCTCCGGTGGCCGGGGAGCAGCCCGGGATCGAACCGGCGCTGCAGAGGCCGCGGGCAGCTTCGCAACCCAGCTCTCAACCGCTGTGCCACCGGGGAGGCCCTGTTCATAATATTTTCTAATGTTCTTTTAAAGATAAAGAATTTGTCATGATATTCCCTTCTTAATCCCCAGTGTTGATAATATGTGTTTACTCCCCTTTTTTCTTGGTTAGGCTTCTCTATGGAGCTACCAATTATATTAATCTTTTCAAAGATTTGCTGATTTTCACTATTGTTCGGCCAATTTTTATATCATTGATTTTTCTCTCTTCTTACTGTTTCCCATCTCCTGCTTACATTGAATTTCATTTGCTCTTCTCTTTTGCATCTATAGGTCAAAGTGTAGGTCATTGATTTTTGTGCCTTTTTTCCTTTATTAATACAGACTTAAAACTCTAACTTTTCTTCTCACCTCTGCTTTAGCTGTATCCTACAATTTTTTCATGTTTTGCTTTCATTATCATTCAGTTTGAAACATTTTCCAATTTTCTTTGTTATTTTTTCATTGATCTACAAGTTATTTTAAAGTGTTTTGCTTAATTTTTTGCTATTTGGTGATTTTCTAGATGACTTACTGTTATTACTTTTAAATTTAATTCCATTATGTCATCGAATATAACTTGTAGGATTTCAATCTTTTTAAATGGTTTAAACTATCCTCTATGACCAAGGATATGGCTTGTCTTGGTGACTATTCCTTATGTGAAAAGAATGTCAATTCTGCTGTTAAATGGAGTGATCTACAAATATTGACTAGGTCAAGTTATTTAATCTATATTCTTACAGGATATGATGAGTGTGAGGATGGATTACCTTGTTTTGGGAGAGGGTTGGGTTGATGAGACTTTATTTGCAGAACTAAGTTAGTGTAATACTCTCACTCAAAACCCAAGTATGTCACAAGCAGAGTCTATACAAACCAGTGGATGAACACAGTGAGTGTTGGCTAAGATTACTTGATTTGTTTGCTTTAAATAGTTGTCACAGAGTTGCTGTGTATCTCTTCTATCCATGGGTTGCTCCAGGCGAGAGGATAGACTTCCATGAGCAGACAGAACGTTGTCCTGTGAGTGAGCTGGTACCACCTTTCTTTAGAACTGAGCATGCTCAGTGAGACAGGGTCTATTCTGGTGCCTTTCGTGAGGGTCTTGATGCCCACACTCAGTGGGAGGTTCACCTGGGGATTTCGCACGCACAGGGGTGGTTTACCTGGGGACTTTTAAGCTGCTCTTTTTAACTGCTCAGCTCCATTACCTGATGTTCTTATTCTCTGTGACTGTTAAAGTCTAGGAGTTGTTAAACCCAAATGGCAGTTATTAAAACCCAACATTGGTGTCCAGTTGGGGTACTTGACTCCCAGAGAATTGTAAAAAATTGTCAAGATCATCCCAGCAGTTGGTATAAGTGCAGAAATAAGTGTTCTGTTCTCTTGCCTCCAGTCAGTGGCCTGGCTGACTACAGTATTTCAGCCATGACTGGAATCTGAGACAATCCACTATGGCTTATTTTTTCATGGAGGTTCAAACAAAGGATGAAGATAAAGAGTTTTCCTCTGACCTCCTCTCAGGAAACCTCTTTGCATGATCTTGGTCAGGAGAGCAGGTGAAAGAAGGAAATAAAGAACATAAAGACCATGGCCCATCTTGCTGTCTGTTGGTGCTGGAACCTCCCTGGAATATCACCTCTCAGGACTGATCAGTTCAGGTCTGAGGTCACAGTTTTTAAACAGGAGCAGAAGGGGGCTGCTGTCCAGGGATTTGTGGCTTAGTTGTCCAAGCAACTAGGAAGGCAAGAAGAGGAAAATCCCTTAAGGTGAATGGGTGTTTGTTACAGAAATCATATTGCGCTTCTTGCAAACTGTTTGCAAACTGTCATGTATCGGCGGGTGAGCGTGATTACATGCATGCTTTAGTTACAGCGATTTATTCAGCCTATCTCTCAATCTGTCGGAAAGTGATGTTGCCATGAAGGCCTGATGGTTTGTTTTTTCTGCTTAAGCAAAACGTAAATTATCTGGCCCATTAATATCCAGGCATTTTAATCCGTTATTAGAGGAGAAAAGTAAAAATCTTGCAGCAAGATGAATGTTTGCTTTTAAGGTGATTAATAATGTGCAGCTTCTGGAACATTCATCACTCTGCCAGTGGCCTCGTCAGGGAAAGAAATGAGGAAACATCTTGGGAATATTGTGTATCTGTTGTTCAATGTCTCACCCCAATGACCCATTCTGTCATCTCCCCTCCAGAGCCTTCATTAGCTCCCTATTGCCTTTGTCAATAAGTAAACTTCCAACTCTCAGTGAGTTAACCTCATTCCATCTGCTTACCAGAGTACCTACTATGTGCCAACCCCTGAACTGTGGGGAGACAGAAGAGGGAGAGGAGGTAGTTTCTGCTCTCAGAGAATTTTCTATTCATTAGGGAGGCAGAAGCCAGTGTCCAACACACGAAAAATAGGAGTCAGGTGTTACATTGGCAGGGCAAACGGCAAGGACTGTCAGAGCCAAGAGAGGAAGAGGTTGGGCCTTGGGCAATGAGAAATCTGTGGATTATCTGGGGGCCTCCCTGGTGGCGCAGCGGTTGAGCGCTGGGTTGCGAAGCTGCCCGCAGCCTCTGCAGCGCCAGTTCGATCCCCGGCTGCTCCCGGCCACCGGAGGAGGGTCCCACATGGCGGGACAGGCCTCTCCTGCCACCCGCTGCTCCCCTTAGCAGTGTACTTCGGTCCTTCTGCCTGCTCTGCTCCCCACTCTGGCTCTGGTGAATTCTCTCACCCTCCCGCACTTCTGACTGTACCCAGTGCTTGTATAAATAAATAAATAAATCTTTTTTTTTTTTAAAAAAAAAAAAGAAATCTGTGGATTATCTCAGTGGCAAATATTGATTCTTGAGTACTCTGTGCCAAGAATGCACTAGGAGCCTTCTGTCTATCATTGCTGCTTGTCTCTCAGTCCTGTAAGGTATTATAATTTCCTCTGTGTAGATGGGGAAACTGAGCATAGGGGGTGAAGGCACCACCCTTGGACCACAAGGCACTCAATACTGGGGGACTGTGGAGACTGTGAGGCTGAATCCAGTGCTCTTTCACCCTTCTTAGTGGGAGGAAGAAGAACCTCGGGGAGCAGAGAACCTGGGCAGGGGTGTGGTGTATGTGGGAGAGGAGTGGGGGTGAGGGGCTGCAATAAGGAACTTATGAGTTTGGGGGGCTCAAAGTGTGTGGGGGGCCATGCTGTGGGACAGCTTTGAAGCCAGGCATAAGGTTGTTACCCAGAGCCATCAATTACCGACTTGCCCTGCACCTTGCGTTACCAGGCAACATGGCATCCCCTGGGTGTTTGGAGTTACTCCTTCCTTTTGGGGGAAGAAAGTGCTCTCTGGTCTCTTCTCTCCTGCACCCCACTCAGCTCAGACCTTACCACCCTATAGTTGGAAACTGCAGCAGCCCCAGGCTCTTAGCTGCTGGTGGCATCTGTCCACAGTGGCCACCACGAGGATCTCTGTAAAACACAGACCTGGATGGGGCACTCCCCTGTCCCAGCAGCTCCCCCTTTTCTGGGGCAAGAGTCCAGGATCCTCAACCCTGTGCCTACTTCTCTCATCTTTGCACTTTCTCCTCTTTTCTTTTTCCACAATAGACTCCCCTTTCCCGTCTAATCCAAGAACTCTTCATCCCTTAAGGCTCACACCACTGTGCCTCCTGGGGAAGACATCCCTGAAGGTAGAAGGACTCACTGTCCAGTTCTCAAAGGGTTTCCAATGGTTCCAGTCCCTGGGAACCTCATCCGTTCCTCTGAGCTTGTTGGTTGTTATCATCTCTTGCAAGCTTGGCAGAAGTGGGCGAGCCAGGACCAGGTCTGGTTCTCCTGAGTGGCAGCAGACTTAGTGGTGAAGGTAGCCCGGAGCCATGGCCAGTCCTGCTGACTTCGTTTTACCCAGCCGCCCAGCAGGGATGCATGGATTGTCCCTGTGTTAGATTCCAGCCAAGCACTCAGGACGCAAAGATGAGTGAGGCACTACTCTGCTGCGGGGTATTGCGTCTGCTGCTCTCAGACCTCCAGGGAGCCTCACAGGAACCCCAGAGGAGGCGTGGGAGCCACTGCCTGTGAGCTGGTGCTAAGGGCTCTGGCTTTGACAGGCAGACACCGTTTATGTGGCTAGACCTGCAGCTTGTGTGTTTTTATAATTTCCTAGAGTTCATTTTACGCTCTGCTAAGATCTAAATGAGCTGGCGCAAATGCTTGGATTTCCTTCTGTCTCCAGCGGAGCACGGTCCGGCAGGTAAGGAATGCAGCCGTGTCTGACTCCAGCTCAGCTCTGCAAGAGGTGATGGCAAAGCCACGTGCGGCAGATGGAAAATGGCTCCTCCCACTCATGGCTCATGACAGGACCTTTGCTTCTGTGATGGAGGAGGGAATTTCTCCATGGGGGTCATCTCTGGGAGCCTCAGTGCAGGGAGAGGGGAATAAGAGGATTCCTATCTGACCTTCTGGGAAGGCTTCGTTGGGGATAGGCATGATCTAGTCTGAAGACTGAAAACCACTTCCATGGCTAGGGCGATACCACGTCCATAGCTAGGAAGATTCTCTCTGGAGTGACTGGGGTGAGTCAGTGTGAGGTTTGGGAGTGTCAAGGGCAGGCTCATTGGGTGTGTGGAGGCAAAGGAGACAGGAGCCTTGGATATAATCATAGAAGCCTTGGATATAATCTAAGAGGTTTCTAATTTTTTCTATCTGAAAATTTAAAAATTTTGAATTATAAAAGTAGCGTGTGTTTACCATGGGGGGAAAAATGAAATTTGAGCAACATAAAGCAGAAAATAGTAACCCATTTTTCTACCATGCAAAAGCTTTTGTTATCATTCTGATGTTTTCTTTGCAGGTTTTTTTTTGTATACATTTTTAAAATTCTTAAATTCATATTATATATGCCATTTTATATCCTTTTTGGGTACTTAACCAAAATGCTCTGTGTCTTCTGTTATTGACCCTTTATTTTCTTTCCCATCATTTGCCTGCAGGAGAAGCCCCAGGTCCTAGCCTCCTCTTAAGGCTTCTTTCTCTATGAAGATGAGCCTCATGCTTGGCCGTATACCAGAGTCACATGGAGGCTTTGAAAATTAGCCTGGTGCCCTGAATCACCCAAAATGATTCAGATGCTCTGGGGTGGGACCCAGACAACATGCTTCTTAGATAATTTCCAGAGTGATTCTAACATGTGGCCAAGGCTGAAAGCCAAACAGAATCACTCTTTTCCATGCTGCCATGTTGGCCGGTGACAGTCCTCACCTGTTGTGTGAGTGAGAGTTTCAGACTCACTGTAGTGGATGGACTTTGCACCAGGTTTCTGGGTGGGAATCTTGTGGCAGGAAAAAAGGGGAAGCAAACACACTCGTGATATATAATGAATGTCTCACTATCATTGCCAGTGTCCTTTGGTAAGCTGTCGGGAGCGCATGTCTCTGTGTTGTTTTTTTTTTTTTAAGATTCATTTATGCATACAAGAGCTGGGTGTAAGCCAGAGGTTCAGTGGGGTGGGGTAAGAGTGAGAGGATTCACCAGAGACAGAGTGGGGAACAGAGCAAGCAGATCCATTGAAATACACTGCTGAGGGGAGCTGTGGGTACCATGTGGCCAGGGAATAGAACTCATGCTGCAGTGGCTGGTGATAGCTTGATAGCACTGTCTTTAACCCCTGCACCACCAGGGAGGCCCATGTCTCTGTTTTTTAAATCTGTTAGACTTATCTTCACTGAGGAACTGCTCCTTTTCCATCCCCTGCAGCTCTGGCAGCGCTGTCAGTCCTGATGTTTCCTGTGCATCTCTGCCTGCAGGGACTGGTCCAAAAGGAAGGCCGTGGAACTCAGTAGCACGAATCATATTTCTCCCCTCTAGGTTTGCCAGATAAAATACAGGATGCCCAGTGCCCGAAGTTCATTGGCCATTCTGTAATTTTTTTCCCTTATAAATCTGTCATCCTATTCCCATGGCATTTGTTCTGTGGTTATGGGGAAAAACAGGGTCTCTCCCCTTAGATTTTGAGGCCACCTTCTCTAATTAGATTTCTACATTGTTTACCATCATTGTTAGCTCCTCGGTGGCACTTATCACACAGTGTAGGTTTTTTAAAAAATATTTATTTATTTATTTTGTCGAAGAGCAGGGTTGTAGGCCAGAGGTGCGGGGGGTGAGAGGATTCACTAGAGACAGAGTTGGGGAGCATAAAACGTGCATTGATTGAAGTACACTGCTGAGGGGAGCAGCAGGGGAGACAGGAGAGGTCTGCTGCATCATGTGGGTCAGCTCCCTGGCTGGGGATCGAACTCAGGCCATAGTGGTGATAGAGCTGAGATTTAACCCCTAGGCCACCAGGGAGGCCCCCTACACTGTGTAGTTGTTCTTTGCAGTACCTCTTGGTATGCCGGTTTATTGTCTGGACACCCTGCTAGAATATGACCTTCACCAGGCAGGGATCCTTATCCACGCCGGCCACCACCATCCAACGGCATCACTCACAAAACTCAATTCTTAAAGAATGTAAACAAAGACAATGTTAAGTGAGCTGCCTGTGACTGCCTTTTCTGGTTTCACCATTTATAGTTGGAGAATGAGGGTGAGCTACAAGAGGAGTCAGGTTGTGCCTGGGCTGGATAAAGGACAGATCTGAGAATGCTATTGAAGTCTCCGGACTTGACCAAGTCTTCAGCCACCTTGAGCTCTGGACCTTCCAACACTGTAAGCTGATAAATTTTCTTTCTTGACTAAGCTCTTTTGAGTTGTGTTGATATTTCTTTTACTTGCAAATAAGAATATGAAAAGTGGCAGAAATTGGTAGCTGAAATTGGGGTATCTGTGAGTAATAGGCTCTGAAATGTAGCATTGTTGAGCTAGCTGAGGAAGAATGGCTGCAGAAAATTCCCTTTGTAGCTGGAAAGCTGATGCCCCTTGTATTGTGGTAGCAAAGCAGTTGGTTAAATTGCTATGCGGTTACTGAGACAGGCATTTCAGGGAATTGGTAGACATTTCGGAAGATCTCAGAGTGTTTCTGCTGCTTCTTGTGGTCTCTTGGGAGGCCATAAACATCTGCAATAAACGTGGTCCAAGCAGCCTGGTTGGAAAACAGAGAGGGATGAGCAGGAAGCTTTGACAGTAGACTCCCTCCTTTTTCCTTTCTTTTTGCCAGACTCTAGTTGGGACACACCATCTGCCTTGCTGAATAACAAAAGCAGAATATCATGCCTGTAGCTAAGAAAAGAGGGTGGTAAGCACAGCAGAGAAGTAAGACTGGAAAGGGAAGAGCCAAAGTATTGCAGGAAATGGATTTCCCAGGTTCTTCCTGAACATTCAAGTGCCTTTTGGAGGGAATGGCGCCTTCATCATACATTGCATGCTTAGGGTCAGCTGGCAGCAGGACATCTCTGAAGAATTTGATTACTCGCCTCCAAGCTTACAAACTACAGTCCAACATTCTAGGCCTAGACAATTTTTCATTCCATCGTTATCCTTGTTTAGATAGTCATTGTGTAGATTTTGCTGACTATTTTCCATTATCTTCCCGCACCATCCTATCTCATACTTTAGACCTCTCATTGGGGACCAGTTCTTGTATGCATAAATAAATACATCTTTAAAAGTTGTAGTGCATCATTGTTTCCATTACATAAGTGTAGGATCCCCACTTCCAGGCATTGTTGCCACCGTGCCCTGACACCAAGGAACCCATAGTCCACCACCATAGTCCCTGTGCTCCCCCTTCTTTGTTCTCATCCCCGAGATAATGTTGGTTTACAACACTGTATGTGATTTAGGGGCACAGGTTGACAGCCCTTCAGATGTATGCTACCACCACATCCACCACCAATAGTCCTCCATAGTCCTGCCCCCTTTGCTCCCCAACCGTGCCCTCCCCTCTGGTAGCCTCATATCTACAGTCAGATTTCTAGGGTTTAGTTTTGTTTGTTCTTTTATTTCTCTATATTCTATATGTGTGTGAAATCATATGATATTTGTCTTTCTTCTTAGTGCAATCTTAGCACAATCCTCTCTAGTGCCATCTATGTTGTTGCAAATGGCGAAAGTTACTTGTTTTTTAAACAGCTGAGCAGTATTGCATTGTGTATATATACCACAGCTTTTTATTACTTTTTAATTATTTTTTAAATATTTATTTTATTTATACAAGAGCTGGGGTACAGGCCAGAGGTGCGGGAGGGTGAGAGGATTCACCAGAGACAGAGTGGGGAACAGAACTGGCAGATGGACTGAAAGCATAGCTGAGGGGAGCAGACAGGAGAGGTCTGCTGTACCCTGTGGGTGTCTCCCTGGTTGGCCGGGATCAAACCCGCACTGCAGAGGCTGCAGACAGCTTCACAGTGCTGTGCTCAATCCGCTGTGCCACCAGGGAGGCCCTGCCACAGCTTTTTAACCCACTCATTTTTTTTTTAAAGATTTATTTATTTATACAAGAACCGGGGTACAGGCCAGATGTGCGGGAGGGTGAGAGGATTCACCAGAGACAGAGCAGGGAACATAATAGGCAGACTGACGAAAAACACTGCTGAGGGGAGCAGTGGGCGAGACAGGAGAGGTCTGCTGCGCCATGTGGGTTTCTCCCTGGCCAGCCGGGATCAAACCCGCGCTGCAGAGGCTGCAGACAGCTTCACGGTGTGGCGCTCAACCACCTGCGCCACCAAGGGGGCCCCTTAACCCATTCATTTTTAACCCACTGTTGGACACTTAGATTGTTTCCATTACTTGGCTATTGTAAGTCATGCTGCAGTAAACACAGCAGTGCATATATCCTTTTCAATTAGTGTTTTAGCATCCTTCAAGTAGATATGTAAGATTGGAATTACTGGATTATAGGGTAGATCTATTTTGAATATTTTGAAAACCCTCCATACTGCTTTTCATAGGGCCTGGACCAGTCAACATTCCTACTGTAACAGGGTGGTCCCCAGGAAAGGGGGAGGTTCCAGGTTCTCTGCCCCACCCAAAAGAAGAGTGGAGCTGAGCAGAGAGACAAGAGGCTGCAGAGGAGATTGAGGAAGGAAGGAAGCAGGCTGGAGAGCCAGGAGACCTGGAGGAGGCACATGGAGCCGAGACATGTGAAGAAACTGCACTTGCCTTTTGATCGTGGACTGGTTGACACAGATGTGGGTGAGAGACCATGGGAAGGTGACAATGGCAGCTTTTGTCTTGATTTTGCTCTTTTCCTTCTAGACTTGTCTGGTTGTTTCTGATCCTTTTCTGTGGGTCCCCACTGGAAGGTGCTTTAGACTTGTGGAAGGCTTTGGGGCCTTGCCCTGGGCCAATCCCATTTGGATGGACTTTTACCTATGAGGGGACAGGTAACTTTGGGTGCTTGATTTAGAAACTAGATTCTTTGCCTTTCCTGTATTGTGTCCTAGTTGTATTAAAGTTCCTTCCCATTAAAATCTCATGTTTTGTGTTGATGCGGCGGATGGCAGGACCTATTTAGAGCAGGCAGGTTTGCGGGGTCTGGGCTGCTCCTCTCCCTGCCCTGTAACACTACCAACAGTGTAATAGGGCTCCTTTTATTTCATATCTTCACCAACATTTGTTTCTGGTCTTTTTGACATGGACCTTTCTCACAGTTGTGAGATGGTCTCTCACTGTGGTTTTAAGTTACATTTCCCTGATTATAAGTGGTGGTGAATATTTTTCATGCACTTATTGGCCATTTGTGTGCCTTCTTTGGAGAAGTGTCTATTTCACACTCTACCCATATTTCGATTGGGTTCTTTGTGTTCTTTTTGTTGGGTTCTTTTTGATCTGGGATTCATTCATCAGATGTATGATGTGCAATGTCTTCTCCCACTTTTTTTTTTTTTTTTTTTAAATATTTATTTTTATTTATACAAGCACTGGGTACAGTCAGAAGCGCGGGAGGGTGAGAGAATTCACCAGAGCCAGAGCGGGGAGCAGAGCAGGCATGATGACGAAGTACACTGCTGAGGGGAGCAGCGGGCGGCAGGAGAGGTCTGCGCGCCATGTGGGACCCTCCTCTGGTGGCCGGGGAGCAGCGGGGGATCGAACCGGTGCCGCAGAGGCCGCGGGCAGCTTCGCAACCCAGCGCTCAACCGCTGCGCCACCGGGGAGGCCCTCTTCTCCCACTTTTAAGGTGTCATCTGTCTTCCATTGTAGGGTCTGAGAAATTGGTAGTTGTTTTAGTTGTGGTCTTCTTTTTCTTTGATATTCCACAATTTAATGTGCGTAGGAGGGGGATATGAAAGATTTAGTCTATTTGAAAGTCATGGTTTTTGTTGAAACTGACAATGGGTGTCTTTCAACAATTCTGGAAAATCCACAACCATCATCTCTTTTTTTTTTTTTAAAGATTTATTTAATTTATTTATTATATTTAATTTTTTTTATTTATTTATACAAGCACTGGGTACAGTCAGAAGCGCGGGAGGGTGAGAGAATTCACCAGAGCCAGAGTGGGGAGCAGAGCAGGCAGAAGGACCGAAGTACACTGCTGAGGGGAGCAGCGGGCGGCAGGAGAGGTCTGCGCGCCATGTGGGACCCTCCTCCGGTGGCCGGGGAGCAGCCGGGGATCGAACCGGCGCTGCAGAGGCTGCGGGCAGCTTCGCAACCCAGCGCTCAACCGCTGTGCCACCCGGGAGGCCCACAACCATCATCTCTTTACACATCTTGCGTCTTTCTCTTTCTTTCATCTTCTTGTGGTACGCTACTGTTAACATATTGAACCTCCTGATACCGGAATTGTCAGGCCTAGTCTCCCAGCCAGGAACGGATCCCAGGGTGCAGGGGCAGTGCTGAGCCCCAGCCACTAGACCACCCCGGGTTGGTGTCTCACGAAGCTGCAGCAGGAACTTTGTAGACTCTCAGGCAAGCAAGCGAGAAGAGGCAGGTTTGTTTAGAGAAAGAACAAGTTTATTGAGGAGAAAAGGAACAGAAATAAAGTGGGACTCCCAGGCCATGAAACCAGGCCAGGGAGGGGCAAGGAAGCCACAGTGGAGTCGTGTCTCAGGGAATACAGACCTTCTTTCCCTCATTATTCTAAAGCTCCACCAGTCTCTTTGTGATTTTGGTTAGTGCTCGGCTGTCTCACTTAGGCTGCTACTGAGCAGGGGATCTTCACATTCCTTATCTAACAGGTTTGTCTTTCCCCATTTGTTGCACCTTCCCCCTTGTTTGGTAGCTTTATCTTTATGTCCCAGTCTCCCAAATGAGCACACCTGCATTTTAGGGAAGAGAAAGTCAAACATCAGCTGTTGAAGAAAAACAGGCTGGCACGCACTGGTCTCAGTGCTGACCCCTTCTCATCTCTCCCTTGCATAAATGGGTCTCCTGCCCTTATTAAACCACTCTCTGTTTCCCAAACTCCACTATCCTTTATCACCTGAAGGAAACCAAGGCCAGCGTTAACACATTCCTCTTGCTGCCCTTATCTCTGAAGCCTTCCTTAATTCTCCGGAGGTCCCCACCTGCACTGTCCTTGAGGCTGCCTAATTCTCCCTAACTTGCCCTTGGATTCACTTCTAAACATATTCTTTTTGTCTTTTAACCTCTCTCATGTGTCTGTCTTCTGTCCTATGGGTTGCAGCCTAGATAATTTCTTGATATCTCATAGTTTAACACTTTTCTTTCACATGTATTTAATCTGCTGCTTAATATGTATATATTATATTTTATTTCTGAAAATTCCAGCATCTGACGTTCCTGTGAATCTGTTCATTTTCTCCCCCCTGCAGGTTCTCTTCATACTACTTCATTTCTTTGTTTTTTGCATTCTGTGATTGAGAGCTGTAAGTAGTTCACTGTTCTCAGGATTTTGTTTATGAGGATTCTTGCAGCCTCCTTTGAGGTTAAGTTTCTCCAGGAGCCTCTATGTTTTTGTGCAATACCTGGGAGCCCTGCTGGTGTTTTCTTGGCCCTCACAGGTAACCAGTGCGGGATGTCAAGTTGTAGCCTTTTTTAAAATTTGATTTAATTTAATTTAATTTAATTCTATTTATTTATTTATTTATTTTTAAAGATTTATATATCTATTTATACAAGAACCGGGGTACAGGCCAGATGTGCGGGAGGGTGAAAGGATTCACCAGAGACAGAGCAGGAACATAACAGGCAGACTGATGAAATACACTGCTGAGGGGAGCAGTGGGCGAGACAGGAGAAGTCTGCTGTGCCAAGTGGGATTCTTGCTGGCCAGCCAGGATTGAACCTGCGCTTCAGAGGCTGCGGACAGCTGGACAGCTTCACAGTGTATGGCTCAACTGCCTGCACCATCAGGGATGCCCTGTAGCCTTTTTTCCTTTTTTTTTTTTTTAAGATTTATTTATGCATACAATAGCTGGGGTATCCCACATAGTGTAGACCTTTTGAGTCTTAACTTTATGCTGATGGAATTCCACTTCATCTCTTGCCTTGGGCCATGGCTGAGTTCAATCTCCTGTCCCCTTCCTGTAGTCTTCAGCAAGAACTTCAGTGTCTCTAGGGTTTAGCAGAAACCCTCAGGGAGGAAACTGACTTCCACACTCATTTCTTTGCAGACTTATTATTTCACTTTGTTTAGGGCTTTGCAGATTTCTTACTTTTGTGCCAGCTCAGTAATGCATTTAAATAGATCTAAAAAATATTTTATCCAACCATTTAGTAGTTTTACTTGGAAGGGTCCTTCAGGGGAATCAGATCAGTGTTGCCCCTGGAAGCAAGCCATCATATTATTCTTCATAAATTCAAGTTAATATCTCCTTAAAGCAACCAATGACTTCTCTTTTGTCAATTCAAGTTTCCTATTATCTTTTCTTTTTTGGGTGGGTGGGAGGGGCTTTGTGATGCCAAGGCCTGGTTCTGGGAGCAGGGTGCACGTGATCCCAATGACATCTCTCCCATGGCCATGGAGGGTCGTGGGCCACCTGAATGATCATTGAGTCATCCCTTGGGCCACAAGTCACTTTTGGTCATGTGCTGCTCAGCAGTAGTTTGTGCCACAATTGGGGGCTATACCAACACCCTGGTAGGGCCTGAAACTTCCTCCCTTCTCTGAATTACTGGTCACGCTCATTCTACAGGGCAGGGGGGCGGCAGGATCACAGCTCTGGAGTCCTGCACTAGTGACTCTAGGAGACTGCCTGGCTCATCCCCTGGGTGCTAGGGGTGGGTGCATATAGCTGTCTTGACTTGTGGCCTGCAGGACTTCACCAGGATGCTGGGGGGTGAGCAGATCTGGAGTCAGAGAGCCTATCTTGTGGGCTGGGACAGGATGGAGTAGGGATATATGGAGAATCAGGTGTTGTTGGCTTAGGAAAATAAGCAGTTTCCAGTAAGGGAGATTCCCATAGGGGAAGAGGCTACTTCCATTGGTCTCTTTGGAGATGGAACCAGGAATCAAACTTAGGGTGACATTATTCTTATTCTCCTCCTTATAATAGGGGGAAAGGATGTCCTGAGCAAACTCCATATAGGCTTTGTGGACTCCACCCCACCTCCATCAAGACACTGGGAACTACAAACCCCGTAATAACCAAAGGGAAGGTTGTGAGGACCTGAGGGCGGAGTTAAGCAACGAGGCTCTTGGTTTGGGTATTTAACTGGCCGTGTGTGTATGTGTGTGTGTGTTTGTGTGTGTGTGTGGTGCGTGTGTGGTGTCACTGGCTTGTCATGAGGTGTGCTAGGTTTTGTGTGTGTGTGTGTGTGTGTGTGTGGTCACTGGCTTGGCCACAAGGTGTGCTAGGTTTTTGCCAGCTTGGCGGGTCACTGGGATTCCAGGTCAGTGGAACGGGTAGGACGCATTTATGAACTTATATCCCTCTTTTCTCCTTGAGTTATTCATTTCTCATTTCCCCGTCCCTTGTAAATAAGCCTTTTATCAACCTTTTGTGTGTGTCTACAGTTTAGCATTAATAAGTCCCCTTTAAGTGCGTGGGTGAGTACTGACAGTCAGGCAACCCCATTTTATATTGGGGTTTGCCCTGTAACACTTACTGTCTCTCTCCTTCCCCCAGTCCCTTCCCTGCCACCTTCTTTTATCTGAAAACATCCATTACATTTTTATTTACTTAAAAATAGTGTTTCCTTTTCTTTTATTTATAAAAGTAATTGCATTCATTATGGAAGATGTACAGAATGTAGACAAGTACAAGAAGATAATTAATGTTTACCCCAACCCCGTCTACTATTATTTATGACTATATTCATCTTTTGTTCTATATGTTTAAATATTTACCATATATGAACAATAAACGCATAACTTAATAATTTATATCATACAATTTGAATGATACTCTGTGGCATTATTTTATGGATTGCTTTTTCTCCATTTAATGATCTATTATGAAAAATTTTATTGCTTTAAGCTTTCTTGGAAAAGATTATTTTTAATGGCTCATATATTCCTTTGTATAGATAGAATAGCAGGTATTCAATCAAGTATTATGCATTTGGATGTTTTCCAGTTTTTTAGTTTTATAAATAATTCCTCGATGAACACACTTGTGCATAAATTTTTACATGTATCTCTGATCTTTTTCTCTCTATATATATTTCTGTAAGAGGACTTGCTGGTTAATTTTTTTGAAGCTTCTGATAATTATATGGCTATATTCTACAATAATATGAAATATATATATGAATATGTGTCATGTAAAATGCCAAAAATATTGTGTTCTGCAAAATCATGCACTAAAAATGACATGATTTATGGAAAATATGTTTAATGCACATCACTCAAAATTTATGTTATGTTATAACCACAACACTAACAAAATGTAACAATCCTAATAAAAATGCTATTTAAAAATGAATCAAATTTCTAATAAATAGAGTAACAACCATCACTTCTAAATGTGGCTTGCTAGAAAGGGTTGCAAGGAAGGATTAGAGAGGAGATGCTAAAATATGGAGACAAAGACAAAATGCATAAAGTTGGTGCATAACCTTGTGTTATATGCACTTGAAGGCAGAACAAGCGGCCAAACCTAACTAAGAGGAAGAATGTGGTGAGTGACCAGCATCAGCTGCCTCCCCCAGTGGGTGTTTCCTTTGGGTTCTCAGCTGCTGGTACTTGGAGGCCTAAAACAGGGTTCTGGGAAGAATTGCATATCAACCAAATCGAGCTCTGGGCTGTATTAACATGCTTACCTTTTCTGTCAATTGCATGTGACCTCATTCTCATTAGAGAAGCATGTGATGTAGCAAAACAGACTGGACTGTGAGATTGCAGTCCAGAAGGTTAGTTCACTCTATTTCCATTGCTAGTATATATAAGTCCCTAACTGGAACTTTTCTTCCTAACACAGAATATTTAGGCCCCTTAAAACTGGCCAATTTCATAGATTAAACGTGGAATCTCATTCTTAAATGTACTTTTTTTTTGTTATTGGGGGAATCACCTATTTCTCCTATGTTCTTAGCCAATTAAATGTCCTTTGTGAGTTGCTGGGGACTGCCCCCCATTTTTCTATTAGGATGCATGTGTTCTTCTTATTGATCTTTCTTTATAGATGAAGGTTATTAATCTTTCCACTGTCAAATTATGTCAAATATTTTCTCAGCTTGTAATTTGCTTTTCAGTTTTGTTTATGAATCATTTGAGGTACAGAAGTTTGAAAATGTTGTCATCAAATCTATATAGGTCTTTTCCTTTACTATTTCTTCCATTGTTTTGTATTTAGAAAATCCTTCCCTATACAGCAATCAGTTACATAGTTACATATTTACAGTTAAATATTTACTCACAGATTTCTAAAGAATTAAGCTTTCTTACATTTAGTTTGTGAGATTAGTCTAGAATTAATTCTTACATACAGTGTAATGTGATGATGTATTTGATAATTTTTTTTCCCATATTTCAATTTCCCCCAATATTTAAAGAAATACATCCTTTCCTATAAGCTTCTGATATTACTATAGCATACATTAATCTCTTATTTTATATAATAAGTCCATTTAAATGTGATACATCCTGTTTCATTGATCTGTATGCCGATATTTTCCCTACTTTAGTTATTGCAGATTTATATACATTATATGTGTAAATATCTGAGAGTACCATCTCTCCTTACTCATTTTTCACCCAGGGTTTTCTTAGCTTAAAATTCTCCCCTGTTTCTTCTCCCAGATAAACTTATGCTTATCCATTGGGATTTTTTTTTTAATCAGGGATGTATATTAAACAAGGGTTTGTGGGGGGCGGAGCAACATGGCGGCGAGGAGACGCTGCGAGTAAGATCTCCCATTAAAAAAAGTTAATAGGGAGGAAAAGCGGCAGGTCCCAGTGAGAACTGGGACACGGAAGATAAACGGACGACTCCAGCAAACTGCCCGAAGAAGAAAGTTGCCATAAAAGAGGACGAGAAGGGAGGGAAGCGCAGAACCCTGCTCCCCTCCCCCGCCCACAAAGTCGGCACTCTCCGACCGCAGAGAGGAGGAAACAACAAACCAAAACGGCCAACAAGAAAACGGACACAGCAAGCGGGACTGTGAGTGGAAAGGAACTATTGCAGCCACCACACCCCGTGAACGGGAGCTGGGGCGAACCCTGCAGGATCCGCAGCGGAGGAGCTCCAGGCGCCATTAAAGAGAGCCCCCCCCCCAGGAGGAGACCAGCACCAGCACACAGCCCCGCCCGCCCGGTAAGCTTGCGCGGAAAGTGGCGCGGATCCAGACCGGATCGCAGCTGCCCAGGTCCCCACGCCTGCGACCTAGGCTTGCGGGGAGACGGCAGAGGCCCTCCCTGAGTGAGCAGGAACAAGGCGCCCAGGCAGGGGAGCGGGATTCAAAAGGCGCCATTCCCGCGCCACTGATCTGGGCTACAGCCCGCGTCCTGGAACTGAGGGCTTTGGAACTGAGACCCGGGGCACGAAATTAGGGGCGTGGGTTCCCCACGACGGTGGGCACAAGGCAGACACAGCACCCCAAAGCCGTTGAGGTGTACCCTACCATCCCCGCTCTGCTCCCTATCCCACGGGGTGGAAAATCAGCTCCCCAAGGGCTCTAGGAGAGATCTCTGGCGCCACCTAGCGACTTGACCCCAGCACAGGCCCCTGAAGGAGCTAGTGGCCAGCTGGGGAGTTAGCCCACACCTGGCTCCTTCCGAACAAGTAGTCTGAGCCCACAGGGAGAGCGAGCACCCACAGCCGGGGCAGACCAGGCGCGCAGAAGAGTGTGCCTGAGACCAGACGCGCAGGGAGTGTGTCCCACATCACCATTTTAGAACAGGGACATTTCTTCAGTAAAGACTACCTGCCGAAGGCTTCCTCAGGAGCCAGAGGTGAGCGGGGGTAGTTCGCCCACGCCAGACCCCCTCTGGCCTGCAGTCCAAGCCCAGAGGGGAGCAGGAACCCACCGCCGGGGCAGACCAGAGCACAGGGGAGTGTGTCCCCACATCGGCATTTTAGAACAGGGACCTTCTCCATTAAAGGCTGCTTGAAACTGACAGATGACTCCTGGAAGAACCAGAGGGGAACAGAGAAGCCCACCCAAGATGCCGGCCAGTCCCAACAACACAGTGTCCCAACGCATACGGCAAATTAGAAAACAGACAGTAGGGAGGAGAAGAACCACACGCAACCTAGCAACTCTCCAGAGAAAAAGCACACCACAAAAAGAAAGCCAGCCCCCAGATTGCAACGACAATAACTTGGAAGAATTTCTGAGCCTTCCAGAAAGAGAATTTAAAATTGCCGTGATTAAAAAACTGACAGAAGTCATAAAGGAAAACAATGATAAGGGAAAAATAATCAACGATCAGAAGAATGCAATTGAGTCCCTAGAGAGGGAAAACAACGGTCAGAAGAAAGAAATTGAGTCCCTAAAGAGGGAAGTAAAAGAAATGCAGGAGATCAAAGAATTAATGGAAGAACTAAAGAATTCTGGGAAAAGCAATGAAAGCAGAATAGATGAAATGGAAGAACGAATAAGTAATCTTGAAGACACAGAAATAAAAAGAACCAAAACAGAAAAGGAAAGAGAAGTACGAAGGAAAAGAACGAAGAAAGACTTCGGGAACTATCTGACTCCATGAGGAAAGGAAATATAAGAGTTATAGGAATTCCAGAAGGAGAGGAGAGAGATGTAGGAACAGAGAAAATATTCAAAGAGATAATTGAAGAGAACTTCCCAAATGTGAAGAAGGAGCTGAAAATTGATATACAAGAAGCAAGAAGAACACCAAACTTCCACGACGAAAGGAAAAATACAGCAAGACACATAATAGTAAAGCTCCCAAGAATCCAGGACAAGGAAAAAATAATGAAGCTAGCAAGAGGGAAGAAACAGATAACATTCAAAGGAAAACCAATCAGGCTGACATCAGACTTCTCCGAAGAAACACTACGGGCAAGGAGAGAGTGGAGGGACATAGTCAACAGACTCCAAGAAAACAGATGCCAACCAAGAATACTCTATCCCGCAAAGCTCCTTCCTCTTTGAAGAAAGAATATGGACCTTCCCAGACAAACAGAAACTCCGGAATTTCATTGCAACTAAACCCCACTCCAAAAAATACTACAAGGAGTCCTAAAGCCAGAACCTCAGAGGGACGAATACAATGAAAGAAGGCCAAAAAAAAAAAAAAAGTTATTAAAAGAATAAATAAATAAAATCAAAGGAAAGACAAACACAATGGCAAATACAGATGTTAACATATCAATATTAACTCTAATGTAAATGGACTAAACTCTTCAATAAAAAGACACAGAGTGGCAGCCTGGATTAAGAAACAAACCCAACCTTTTGCTGTCTCCAGGAAACACATTTAGCTACAAAAGATAAAAATAGGCTCAAAGTTAAAGGATGGAAAACAATCCTACAAGCAAATGGACCAATAAAGAAAGCATGAACAGCTATACTTATATATCAGATAAAACAGATTTCAAACTCAAAAAGATAAAAGAGACCCCAATGGTCACTACATTATGATCAAGGGGACAATACTCAAGAAGAAATAACACTCATTAACATATACTCACCAAACGAAGGAGCACCAAAATAATATCAGACAACTGTTGTCCTCTCTGAAAACAGACATCAGAGAAAACATACGTAGTGGGAGACTTCAACAACCACTATCAACAATGGATAGATCAACAAGACAAAAAATAAGTAAAGAAACCAAAGCTCTAAATAAGGACCTAGAGCAATTAGGCTAACAGACATCTATAGAACACTAAACCCCCAAAAAACGGAGTACACATTTTTCTCAAGCGCACACGGATCATTCTCCAGGATCGATCACATACTGGGGCACAAGACAAACATCAACAGATACACCAAGATTGAAATCATATCAACCATCTTTTCTGACATGAAGGCATCAAACTAGAAATAAACCATAAAAGAAGGCAAGGAACTTTCCTACCTCATGGAGATTAAAAACACACTACTGGAAGACCATTGGACTAATGAGGAGATCAAAGAAGAAATTAAAAAATTTTTTGAATTGAACGACAAGGAGGACACTAATATCCTAAATGTATGGGATGCAGCAAAAAGCAGTAATAAGAGGAAAATATATAGCAATAGAAGCTCACATCAAGAAACAAGAAAGAACGCAAAGAAAACCTCATCTCGAAGCTCAAAGATCTAGAAAAGAACAACAAAAAAACCCCAAACCAGTAGAAGAAAAGAAATAATAAAAACCAAAGCAGAAATAAATGAAATTGAAACTAAAAAAACAATCCAAAAGATCAATGAAACCAAGAGCTGGTTTTTTGAAAAAATCAATAAAATAGACAAACCCTAGCCAGGCTCACAAAGGAAAAAAGGGAGAAAGCACAAATAAAATAGGATCATCAATGAAAGAGGAGAAATCACAACGGACACAGCAGAAATCAAAAGAATAATCAGTAACTACTATGAACAGTTATATGGAAACAAGTTTAACAATCTAGAGGAGATGGACAAATTCCTACAACTCTACAATCACCCAAAGCTAGATAAAGAAGAAATAGAACACCTAAACAGACCAATTACAATTAGCGAAATTGAAATGGTAAAAAACCTCCCAAAACAAAAGCCCAGGACTGATGGATTTACAAATGAATTCTACCAAACATTCAGAGACGAATTAGTGCCTATCCTTCACAAACTCTTCCAAAAAATTGAGAAGGAAGGGACAATACCAAACACGTTTTATGAAGCCAACATTACACTAATACCAAAACCGAACAAGGACAACACAAAAAAGGAAAACTACAGGCCAATCTCCCTAATGAACACTGATGCAAAAATCCTCAATAAAATTTTAGCTATCAGAATCCAACAATGTATCCATAAGATAATTCACCACGACCAAGTTGGATTCATTCCAGGGGCACAAGGATGGTTTAACATCCGAAAATCAATCAACGTTATCCAACACATCAACAAAAAGAAATATAAAAACATATGATAATATCAATAGATGCTGAGAAAGCTTTCGACAAAGTGCAACACCATTCATGATAAAAGCCCTTGAATTCTGGGGATACAAGAACATACCTCAACATCATAAAGGCCATCTATGACAAGCCAAAGCCAGTATCATTCTCAATGGTGAAAAGCTGAAAGCAATTCCATTAAGATCTGAACAGACAAGGATGTCCACTCTCACATTGCTTTTCAATATAATACTGGAAGTCCTAGCCAGGGCAATAAGACAAGAGAAAGACATCCAAGGATCCAAATAGAAAAAGAAGAAGTCAAACTATCACTATTTGCAGACGATATGATATTATACATAGAGAACCCCAAAAACTCCACAGAAAAGCTAATTCAACTCTCATCAATCAGTTCAGTAAGTGGCAGGATACAAAATCAACACGCAAAAGTCAGTAGCCTTCCTATACACAAACAATAAATCTGAAGAAGAAAATCAAAAAGACCATCCTTTTGTTATTGAAACAAAAAATCAAATATTTGGGAATAAATCTAACAAAAGAGGTAAAGGACCTATACAAAGAAACTATAAAACACTGTTAAAAGAAATAGAAGAAGACACAAAGAAATGGAGAGACATCCCTGCTCATGGATTGGAAGAATAAACATTATTAAAATGGCCATCCTACCAAACAATATACAGATTCAATGCTATTCCAATCAAAATTTCAATGTCATTCTTCAAAGAAATAGAACAATTATTGATGAAATTCATATGGAATCACCAAAACCCCGAATAGCCAAGCTCTCCTGAAAAAAAAAGAAGGGAATGGAGGCACTCCCAGACTTCAACTATACTACAAAGCCATAATCATCAAAACTGCATGGTATTGAACAAGAACAGACATACAGACCATGGAATCGAATAGAAAATCCAGAAATAAACCCACAGATTTATGGTCAACTAATCTTTGACAAAGGAGCAAAGAATATGCATTGGAGCAAAGAAAGTTTGTTCAATAAATGGTGCTGGAAAACTGGGTCGCTACATGCAAAAGAATGAAGCTTGACCACCACCTCACACCATACACAAAATCAACTCAAAATGGATTAAAGAACTAGACATAAGACTGAAACCATAAAATATATAGAAAGGAAATATAGGCGAAACACTACGTGATTTGCACCATCAAGACATCTTTACAGACACATCACCCAAAGCAGTGATAGTGAAGGCAAAGATAAACAGCTGGGACTACATCAAATTAAAGAGCTTTTGCACAGCAAAGAGACAATAACAAAAACAAAGAGAAACCCACCAACTGGAGAACATTTTTGCACCCAACACTAATGATAAAGGACTGATCACAAAAATCTGCAAAGAGCTGATGAGACTCAACAACAACAAAGAAATAATCCAGTCAAAAATGGGCAGAAGAGCTTAAAAGAAACTTCTCTGAAGAGGAAATGCAAATGGCCAACAGCATATGAAAAATGTTCAACATCACTTGTCATCAGGGAAATGCAAATCAAAACTACCATGAGATACCATCTTACACACAGTGAGAGGCACATATTAAAAAAACTAGCAACAACAAATGTTGGCGAGGTGTGGAGAAAAAGGAATCTCTGCACTGTTGGTGGAGTGCAACTGGTCACCACTGTGGAAAGCTGTATGGAGAATTTCTGGACCTACTAAACATAGAGCTTCCATATGATCCAGCAATTCCACTCCTAGGTATTTACCCAAGGAACAGAAACATCAATTCCAAGAACACCTGCACCCCTATGTTTATAGCAGCACTATTTACAATAGCTAAGCTTTGGAAACAACCCAATGCCCAAATAAGATGACTGGATCAAGATGTGGTACATATATACCATGGAATATTACTCAGCATTCAAAAAAGATAAACACATGCAATTTGCAGCAACATGGATGGCCTGGAAGGGATCATGCTCAGCGAAATAAGCCAAAAGAAAAAGAAAATACCGGATGGTCTCACTCATAGCAGGAATCTAGAAAACTTAAATAGGGACCAGGAAAATGAATAACTACAAGAAAGTGAAAATCAAAATCAACAAAAAACTATGAACCAGAGACACTTTTAGGGGGCGGGGGTGGGAGGGGAGGGATTGGGGTCAAATGGGGGTGCAATTGTATGGGGAATATATAAAATTTATAAAAAAAAATAAAAAAAA